>NC_133617.1:6900981-7212856 GCF_048593235.1 Sminthopsis crassicaudata | reverse complement strand
GGCATTCCCTGGTCACAAGCCAGTGTGCCCCATTCAGAATAGAATTTCCCATGAATGGAAAGTTCTGTCTCAGAATTCTTGTTGTAGAAGATCCTTATGAATGTGAAAAGGCCGGCAGCTGAAGCAGAATCCTTGTTAATCCTCTGTGGGAAATTCACACTGGAGACCAACTAGATGAATGTACTCATTCGGCAGAACTTACAATATGCCAGATGCTGTGCTAGGAGTAGAAATACAAAGCGAAGCAAAACATAAAGTTCCTCCCTTCAAGGAGTGTACATTTTATTTGGGGAGACCACACACAGATAAATTTTATATTTAACAAAACAAAAAAACAAGAAAGTGAGCAGCTGTGGGGAGGGGGAATGGAAGGGGAAAGAAAGGGATGAATGGGAGTGGTGACGGCCTCTTGAACAAAGCAGCATTTTGAGCTGAGTCCTGAAGCAGGACAGGCCCTGGGATGAAGGGAGATATGGAGGGTGGTGTTCCAAGTATGTGGGACGGCAGCTGCTGCAATGAGTGCTAATGGAGATGGAGCTTTATAGGAGGGAATAAGCACTTAGGCCAGTCCCATGGACTATGGAATACATAAAAGGTGGTAATGAGTAAGGTTGGAAGGGTAGGAAGAAGCCAGGGAATGTTCAAGGGAATTGATATCCTAGATGTGATAAGGATCTATTAAGAGTATTGAGCAGGGGGTGGGAGGGCTGATGGGTGGGGGTGCCATGGCCAAAATTGTTCTTTAAAGAAATTGAGAGCAGTTTGGAGAATGAATTGGACTGGGAAGGGACTTCAGGAGGGATGCCAGTCATGAGGCAATGGCAGTAGTTAAGGTGAGAGGTTGGCAGTGCTTGAACTTGTGTATACTTTTTAAGATGGAGAGAAGGCTGTGTACAAGAGCAGATGTAGACTCAGGAAAGATAGGATTTGGCAACTCAATAATATGGAGAGTGAGAAAAAATGCCGTCTAAGATTGAATCTTAATCCCTCAGCAGTAATGGGGAGGTTTGGGATGTATGGCATGAGTCTAGTTTCAAGTATCAAATAGGCACTCAGTGCATGTGGTCCTAGAATTTAAGACAAATGGGGTCAGATGGGAAGCTGGGATTTGTTTGCTCAGAAAGTTAACTGAGCCCAGAGGAATTATTGAGATTATCAAGTTTGAGTATGGAGCAGACCCTCAGATTCCTTACCTTAAACCCATAGTTAATGGGCTTGAAGTGGGTGATGGTACAATGAAGGAAATGGAACCAGTCATGAAAATGTAAAGAAGCAAATTTCAAGGAGGCCATGAAGACTCAGAAATAGCCTTAGGATTTGATGGGTTAGAAATAACTGGTAACTTTGGAGAGAAATTTCATTTAAATAGTAAGCTACATTGCAGAAGACTTAGAAAGGAGTGAAAATAGACACAAGTGTAGACATTCCTGCCATGGAGTAAATACACAAAGTAGACACCTTTATCAGGGACTTTAGCCTCCAGGGGGAAGAGCTAATCTAGGGTGACAGCAGGAATGGTGGGATCTAGAGAGATTTTTAAGGATGAGAAAGACTGGTGTGTTCATAAGCTGCAGAGTAAATAGGGAGAAACTGAGGGAGGGATAGATCAGTCTAGGAAAAAAATGGGAAGAAAGATTGAAGGGAACCCACAGTGGTGTCTGCCTTGGAGAGGAGATTGGTTCAAGACCACAAAGGGAGGAGATAGTAGGAGATAATAGCAGTGAAATGTGATTTTAAATAATAAAATTCATTTGGTGAATCTTTTAAGGTTGAGACTAGGTTCTCAGCTGTGGATCTTGGAGTGCCATGGAATAACCATTGTTGGGAGTAGGAGAGAAAATAGTTAGGGAGGACTGGAAAGATGACCTGGCTGCTGTGAGAGCCCAGTTAGGCAGAAATTTAGTGGCGATTTCAGTCAATATGGTTTCTTGACGTCCTTAAGCTCTGTTGATCTGTACTTGTGTGCAGACCGGAGAGTGTGGGTACTGGAAATTATCTGTGGTTATTGGTAGGTAAGACGTGAGCATTAGGAGTCCAAGAGAAGTGGATTGTCTAAACCTAATCAACTCACCAATGGGTGGAGATATGGAAGGAGGGAAAGTGTCATCAGGGCAGGAGTTTTGGCCTGGGAAACCGTGGAGGGGTAGAAAGAACAGGGTTCGGAGAGTAACGGAGAGAGGGGATGGAGCAGGAAAAGGTGGTGTAAAGAAAAATCGACATGCAGGGACAACCCCTATGTATGATAGCAGCAGTACGGCGGCAGATATTGACCGGATCTGGGCGTGGCTGAGGGGGGGGGAGCTGGTCCTTGGGTCTGAGAAGACCAATGGACTGGCCAGAGGGAACATCAACATGTAGTTTGAGGTTCTCCAGTATGGGGTCCAGAGGAGACTGATCCAAGCACTGAACTCCTTAAGAAAAAAGTAGATTAAACTCCCCCAGAATATGAGCTGAATGAGAATTCCGGATAGAATAAATGTGCATAGGAGACGGTGAGCGATGGTAAAAAGAAAGTCTGAGAGTCTTGGTGCTGCCTGAGGGATGAGTGCTGCAACTCCCCGAGCAGGAGGGGGCTAAGGGGAACGTGCCCCCATTACTGGTGAGGGGTAGAGGATGGAGGAGATGTGAAATAAAAGGAAGTGCTGCCCACAGAGCAGGTGGCACCGCGGGAGTGACCGCCACGTGGAGAAGGAGGAGGAGACCGTGTGGAGCCCCACACGGCATCCTGTGACCCTAAACAAGCCATTTCACCTCCTGGTACTTGGGTTCTCACCATCAGATGGAAGAACAGGACCCCAGGGAGGAGCAGCTGAGATGTTCAGCCCTGTGCAAATGCTATGACTGGGTGCGAGTGGATGAACTTCGGGGGATGGGCATGGGATTGGGGGAGCTCTTTGGCAGTGGGTTTGCTGTCACTGCTGAGTGCCCAAGACGAAGGCAAGGGTGCTCGCTATTGGGGAATCGGTGCAGGTAGGATGGGTGCCAGGAAGTCTGTTACAGAAAATTAGAAAATCAAAAGACTTCACAACCCAGGACTTCAGCCACCTGGCATTGCTCTGTGCCAGGCACTGTGCCAAAGGGCAAAGATGTTGCCAAGGCACATGAAGGGGTCCCCAGAGTCGTAGTGCAGGTCTGTGAAAAGCCTAGAGATGCACTGAGACTTTTGGAACATCATATAGAGAGAGGGGGGGAGAAAGGACATAGAGTGGAGGAACATCAGGAGGAGCAGGGCTAGATCACCGAGTCGGGGCAGCAAGCGCTGTGCTGAGCTCCAAATAAAAAGGCCAGGTTGTGATAGTCCCTGCTCTCCAGGAGCTCACCCAATGGGGACCACAAGCAAATAACTAGGGCATAAAGGATACAAAGGGGGCAAATGGAAGGTAACCTAGAGAGAAGGAGCCACGGGAGGACCGAAAGATGCCCCTGAAGATGAGATTGGGCCTGAGAAGTCCAGGAAGCTGCGTGCCAGAGGCCGGAGAACATTGCAGATGGGGTGGAGTGGGGTAGAGTCGGGGGAGGGCGCTGAGCCAGGCTGATGGAGCTGCGCAGGTGGGGGAGTGGTGGGGATGGAGACTGGAAGGAGGAGAGCTCCAAGCTGTGGGGAGGTTTCTCACATTGGTTTTCAGGAAGTCCATAGAGTTTTTAAAAGTGGAACGGTTTGTGTTGGGTCCAGGAGTCAGTAGAATTTATTGAGTAGGGGTGGGAGGAAATGGCCAGGTTAGACCCTCAGCTCAGGGATGTCACTTCGGTTACTGAATGGAGAATGGACCGAGCTGGGGCAGGCAGCTAACCGCTGGTGACCAGGACCAGCACCAGGGTATTGGCAGTCAGAGGGAAGAGGAGGCCCTTGGGAAAGGCAGTAGGAAAGCCCCATATTCTGGGAGAGAGGACAGTGCCCAGACGGCTCGGAGGGTTTGTGTTCTTGTAGTAATGAGGCTGCTTGGGGGAAGAGGTAATGGACATGTTGAGTTTAAGGTGTCCATGCGAGGTCCGACTGGGCTTGGCCATTAGGCTGTTGGTGTTGCTACTGATCTAGAGGTCGGAAGGTTAGCAGTGGATAAATCTGAGAGTTGTTGACCCCATGGGAGTTAATGTGGTCACCGAGCTAGATGGTATAGAGGAGAAAAGGGGGCCCAGGCCAGACACCCAACCTTTATATGATGTGGATGTGAAGCTGCAGCAGAGGAGATGGGAAAGGATCAGCCAGGGCTGGGGGGTGGGAAAAGAAGCAGAAAGCCTGGAGGGAAGACCGTCTCAGGAGGAGAGGATGGCCAACAGGCCACAGGTCAAGGAAAATGGCCGTTGAGAAGTGGCCCCTGATCAGGCAGTTTCAGGATCATTGGTGATTTGGGAGAGTGGTTTTGGTGGAAGGATGAGGTTGGAAACCTGATTGTAAGAGATGGAGAAGAGAGGAAGGAAAGGGAGTGAGGGTGCAAATTATTGACTGAGCTTATCAGCAACAAAGAGAGATACAGTTCCGTGTCGATCGCTAATGGGGATGCAAGGATCAAGTAAGGGTTTGGGGGGACACTGAGGAGATGTAGGCATAACACCAGGCAATAGGGAGAGTCGTCCACAGGAAGAAATAAAGGTAAGTGAAGGAGTGGGGATGATGGGGGGGGATCTGTTAGAGATCAATAAACATTTAATGACTACTCTGTGCCGGGCACTGTGCTAAACTGGAGGCTCCTCCAAGAGAGGACAGGCCAAAGGCACTCAACTAGTTCCCCTTCTCTCATGGCACCTCCCCAGACTGAAAGCAAAGCAAGACTCCTAACACTAAGCCAAACAAAACAAAACGTCCATCAGCCGGGCCTGAAGATGTGCGGCTCGTTCTGAACCGATCCCTTTTTAGCCGGTGGGTATTGGGTTCTCTCTGGTGCTCTGGAATTAGGATTGTTCATTCCGTTGGAGGCAAATTGACAGATAATAGATTTTTATTTTTTTTTAGAGTTTTTATTAACTATTACATGTCCAGCACTCTCCGAAATTATGGCAATACCTCTAAATGAAATAGTCCCCGCTCTCAAGTAGCCTACTTTCTTGTGGGTAGGAAGGCACAGTGGCTGTGCAATCGGACTGCAGAAGGCATGGGAGGCCTGGCACATAAATTGAGGGAGAAGCCAGGGGGATTCCTGCTTTCCAGAAGTAAGGTGGTCAGAGAGTCCTTAAATCTCAGAATAACGGGAGACCCCTCCCCCTACCCGAGGTTGGAATGCTATGCGATAGTTAAGGGCTGCGTGCAGCATTCTGAACACTGTGAATTTCTTTTACCAAAACTGGCGATTACTACAACCAACGCTGTAGGACTCATATACTGAGGGCTCCTGGTGCGCTTTTATTCTGAGTCGAGATTTCCTTTATCTAGGATCCCCAGGGAAGTACTGCTCAACTCCCTCAGTCACCTCTTCCCTAGGTGATGTTCTCTGAGAGCTGATTTCTTGGGGCTTCAGTCCAATGTAATCACAAGTGCAGCCAGGTATTAAAAGTCCAAATCCTTTATCATCTCCTTCAACACCTTGTCTGCTTCCCTTGGGGCTCGGCTAGCTTTTCTGGAGGCTTCTGTATCTGGGTTTCAGTGTTCTCCACAGCACAGCCTGGCCCACTTCTCTGTCTTCCTTCTGACCGACTGCCGTCTCTGGCTTGTGAATCTCCCGGACTGAATCCTGGTGGAGGCTCCTAGTTTATCTAAGCTCTCTTAAAGGTGTAAATCTTGTGGAATTGTAGTAAGTACTAAGTACATCTAGAGAACTGTTAAGTACCTTGCCTTTATCTCTATCAATTCCACTGACTTAGCACCTTGTAAGAATTCTAACACCTGGGGGTCTCTGTCAATAACTTTCCCTTAGCCATGACACCCTCTTTGGCTACACTTGATCTGTAGGTGACCTTACCAAAGCATCCACTGGGAAAGAAACCCTGAAATTGGGTCGTATCTCTTGGGTAGTTGTGTTATTTGAGGGATGTGGGGGAAGAGGCATTACCTTCCCTGCCCTGGGGAGCAGCCAGGTTTAATTCTGGAGTTCCCAATAGATAATTTATTAGTGAGGTCACACTCATACGTCCCCCTTTGAAACAGGAGTGTCTTCCATGCCCCTGTGCACAGGCTTCCATCAGGGGTCCTTCATCCCAGAGTACCTCAGAGCTTTGTAAAACTAGAAAATTTCACTTCCACTGAATGGAATTATCAATTAGCTTTGTCAATTGGCTTTGCCTCGACGTCCTTCCAGGTCACTGGAAACTTTGACAAGGAATGAAAATGAAAGTTACTTTCAAAGATTTACGCAAAAGTATTCCAGATCTGGCGACTGCCATTCTTTACCTTCATATTCCAAGCTCCCTCATACATATGTATACAATATAAGCCTTTGCTGTCCACCAGAATAGAATAAAAATAACTTACAGACGTCCAAAAGTAATCTTGACTATGGCAGCCATGATTGTAACCGAAGACATTTCCATTTATTGACATTGATAATTAGGAAGAGCTAAAGTTGCTTTTGAATTTCAAACCTTAATCTCCTCTGCTCTGTTGTTATCCTGCCCTCCAAATCAAGCATCCATAATAATAACAGCTAGTGTTTATAAAGTGCTTTAAGGCTTTTAGAAAATTTATTCATTTTGAACTTAGATCCAAAAAGAACAACTCATCCCCCATTTTTACATACACAATGCTATAATAGAAAAAAAAGTTTCAACATAAAAAATTGAATTGCTATTTTACACTGTTGACTTAAAAAAAAAAACCGAATACTCCATATCCTTTTCAAAGCACCTTGCTTTTTTGGGCTTCTTTCTAAGATTTCTTTTGTGTATTGGTTTTTTTTTTTTCTCCTTTCCTCCCCATCCCACCATAGAGAGGGCTATCATTAGACACACACACAGATGTATGTATATATACTTAACCATACTATGCATACTTCTCTTTATCAGTTCTTTTTCTAGATCTTCCTTCAAAAATGCATTGTAGTTGATGTCAGCATTTTTGATATTCAACATAACTTAGTTGTTAAAAGTTGTTCTTATAACAATATTGCATTTACTGGGTACAACATTCTCTTTATTCTGCTTGTTTTACTCTGTTATTTCATATAAGTCTTTCCATGTTTTCCTAAACATCATTTTTTAAAATTAATTTTATATTTATAATTTTCTGACAGTACATATGCATGAGTAATTTTTTTTACAACATTATCCCTTGTATTCATTTTTCCAAATTATCCTTCCCTCCCTCCACTCCCTCCCCCCGATGGCAGGTAATCCCATACATTTTACATGTGTTACAATATAACCTAGATACAATATATGTGTGTAAATACCATTTTCTTGTTGCACGTTAAGTATTAGATTCCGAAGGTATAAGTAACCTGGGTAGATAGTCAGTAGTGCTAACAGTTTACATTCACTTCCCAGTGTTCCTTCTCTGGGTGTAGTTGTTTCTGTCCATCATTGATCAGCTGGAAGTGAGTTGGATCTTCTTTATGTTGAAGATTTCCACGTCCATCAGAATACATCCTCATACAGTATTGTTGTTGAAGTGTATAATGATCCCCTAGTTCTGCTCATTTCACTCAGCATCAGTTGATTTAAGTCTCTCCAGGCCTCTCTGTATTCCTCCTGCTGGTCATTTCTTATAGAGCAATAATATTCCATAACCTTCATATACCACAATTTACCCAACCATTCCCCAATGGATGGACATCCATTCATCTTCCAGTTTCTAGCTACAACAAAAAGAGCTGCCACAAACATTCTGGCTCATACAGGTCCCTTTCTCCTCCTCAGTATTTCTTTGGGATATAATCCCAATAACAGCAATGCTGGGTCAAAGGGTATGCACAGTTTGATAACTTTTTGGGCATAATTCCAGATTGCTCTCCAGAATGGCTGGATTCTTTCACAACTCCACCAACAATGTATCAGGGTCCCAGTTTTCCCGCATCCCCTCCAACATTCATCATTATTTGTTCCTGTCATCTTAGCCAATCTGACAGGTGTGTAGTGGTATCTCAGAGTGGTCTTAATTTGCATTTCTCTGATCAGTAGTGATTTGGAACACTCTTTCATGTGAGTGGAAATAGTTTCAATTTCATCATCTGAGAATTGTCTGTTCATATCCCTTGACCATTTATCAATTGGAGAATGGTTTGGTTTCCTATAAATTAGGGTCAGTTCTCTATATATTTTGGAAATGAGACCTTTGTCAGAATCTTTAACTTTAAAAATATTTTCCCAATTTGTTACTTCCCTTCTAATCTTGTTTGCATTAGTATTATTTGTACAGAAACTTTTTAGTTTGATGTAATCAAAATCTTCTATTTTGTGATCAATAATGATCTCTAGTTCTCCTCTGGTCATAAATTCCTTCCTCCTCCACAGCTCTGAGAGGTAGACTATTCCCTGTTCCTTTAATGTATTTATTATCTCCCTCTTTATGCCTAAATCATGGATCCATTTTGATCTTATCTTGGTATAGGGTGTTAAGTGTGGATCCATATCTAACTTCTGCCATACTAATTTCCAGTTTTCCCAACAGTTTTTTCCAAATAATGAATTTTTGTCCCTAATGTTGGAATCTTTGGGTTTGTCAAAGATTAGATTGCTATAGATGTACCCTTTTTTGTCCTTTGTATGTAATTAGCCAGTACCAAATGGTTTTGGTGACTGCTGCTATATAATATAGCTTTAGATCAGGTACACTTAGACCACCTTCCTCTGAGTTTTTTTTCATTAGTTCCCTTGCAATTCTCGTACTTGGTCATAATTCTGGTAATGTATTGCTGTAATCTCTTTGCTAGTATTTAAAAATGCTTGTATCAATTTATTAGGCAAATTGGTCTATAGTTTTTTTTTTTGTTTGTTTGTTTTGACTCTTGTTTTCAGCCATGTTGTCAAACAAATGTCTTCAATGAGGACAAATATGAAGTCAAAAGTCAGTTATCACAGTGATGTTAAATTCTTCTTGAAATTCTTGAAAAGGCTACAAGCCAAAACTAAAGAGAAGGGAGTGTTGGTGTGTGATGTTTATGTGTGTGAGATGCAATTGGGGTTAAGTGACACAGATAGTATTAGAGGCTGGGTTTGAACTGGGGTTCAGATTTCAGGGCCAGTGCTCTATCCACTTGCACTTTCTAGTTGCCTTTCGGAGCCTATGCTTTACTCTGTAAGTAAATCTTTTCCTCCATACTGTCTAAATATGAAATAGTCGGTTTCATTCCTTTCTTCTCAATAATGGTGCTTCCTTGCCTGTATTGTTTTTATTGCTGAAGAAAAATATTTGTTGATCAAAATTGTCTATCATCTGTAATTGAAGTTCTTTTTCCTTAACTTTAACAAAATGTTTTGTCATTAAAATTGTTTGATCATCTTTCTTAGAATTGAAAACATGGAGTTTTTTATGGAAGCAGCTTATGGATTCTCAACCAATAGTATGTTGCCTATATTTAGATGAACTGGATCATTTTCATGTATGAAAGGAAATTAATTAACCTAGCAAATAAAAAGTTCTGGACTTGCCTTTGTATTCTTCCTCACACAAATGAACTATGCAATGAGGAAATGTTTGCTTTTTTTTTTTTTTTTTTTCTTTTTATTTATTAAGATTTTTTATTTCCAAAACATATGCATGGATAATTTTTAAACTATGACCTTTGTAAAACTTTGTGTTCCAAATTTTCCATTCCTTCCCTCCTTCCTCCCCTAGATGGCAAGCAATCCAATTAAACATGTTAAAATATATGTTAAATCTAATAGATGTATACATATATTTATACAATTATCTTGCTGCAGAAGAAAAATCATATCAAAAAGGGGAAAAATGGGAAAGAAAACAAAATGCAAGTGAAAATGTTTGCATTCTAATAGTAGAAAGAAGAAACTAGAAGTCTCCAAGTGTCTTCAGAGATCTAAGGGGGAATTAAAACAAAGGAGCCTCATGATTGACACAAAAGTGAAGAGAAGGAAATGAAAAAATAATACATTAGCCAAGAAAGGGAAGCAAGTGAATAAAATCATTCCACATCAATGTGATGTGGTATACTATTTAATTTAAATATGCAGGAAGGGGTGAGGGAATTAGGTATTGCATGAATCTTATTTTCATCTGAACTAGACAAAGAGTAGAACACACATCCAAAGAGTTTGGGGGAGAAGCCAAGACAACAGGGAAACCCACCAGAACAGAGGGTGCTGTTTAAGAGGAAGGACAGAACCTGGGAAAGATCAAACCATGAATAAAATAAATATCTATGGAGGGTGGATTGTAAACCGTTTTTTTTTTTTTTAAAGGATAAAAACCTTTGATTGGATTCTGAACAAGGAGGAGAAAAGAGTATTGGAGCAGGAAGAAATCACTCTAATGATAGATCACATGTGTCCAGAAGAAAAGCCCTCTGAGTAGTTTTTAAATGATAAAGATATCTACTCTTATGGACAGTAAAGGAAACTGCCCTGTGACATGCACCAAACAGGCAATGCTTATACTTCTGCCATGCCAGGAGAGTGCTTCGTGCCAAGTGTGTCTGTGGGGAGGTAAAAGGACTCAAGGAACCCATCCCTACATTTCGTTCTTGTAGTTACAAGAGAATATGTGCTCTGAAAGGAGACCTCCCTGGGAAAAGAGCAGGGAGTCTGAGGTGACGAATTTCCTCAGGACAATGGAATATGGAACGTGGTACAAAAGCAGTCCAATACCAGTCCAATACCAAGTCCATAGGGAAGGCCGAAGCTCTTCTTGAAATGCCTGGGCTACATGCACTGAGGGGGAAGAAGAGGCTCATCACAGGATGGCAGATTCCCAGCTGAAAGGGAAATTAGAGACCAGCAAATCCAACTCCCTCCATTTTAAGAGGGAGGGCAATCAGCAACCTGTCGACCAAGACTGTGATAGAGCCACAGAAGGTGGTGATCATCAGGTACCATATGAGCTAGCAGTGGTTGGAGGAAGCACTCTCTTGCTCAGGAATACAGAGGCAGTTATTGGGGCCCTGATAATCTGAGAAGTTTGCTACCATCTCTTTTTAAAAAGTAGTTTTCTATTTTTCCAAAGGCATGGAAAACCTGCCCTCAACATTCACTCCTGCAGAGCTTGTGCTCTCTCCCATTTCCCTCAGGCTGTTGTCTTCTAGAGGCATGCATTCAAGACAGTGGCAGCAATAATAATAATAATAACACTGCCATAATGCTAATGTTTGAAAATGCTTTGCATGTCATTCATCTGATCACCCAAAGAATGCTATGAGGCAGGTACTATCATCTCCATTTTGAAGATGGGGAAACTGAGGCAGACAGGTGAGCCCAGGCTCACAAAGCTAGCAAGAGTCTGAAGCTAGATTTGAATTCAGGTCATCTTGATAGGTCCAGTGCCACCTTGCTGCCTTGAAAGAGATGAGAATCTACCAAGAAGTGTTAAAAAGGAAATCTTAGGATTCTGAAGATCCCCAGCAGGATAATGTCCTGGACCCTGAGGGTCTTTCTCGAACCAAACTGCCCAGCATTCCTACTCTGCTGCAGAGAGCACAACCCCATTGGGCCGGCCACATTGTTTGAATGCCCAATGGACGCTTGCCAAAAAGATTATTTTATGGAGAACTCCCATGGGGCAAGCGTCACAAGGTGGGCAGAAAAATCAACACAAGGACACTCTCAAGGCCTTTCAAGAACTTTAGAAACAATACTATGGCAGGGGAGATCCTGATACAGGAATGCCCAGCATGGTGTACCCTCCTCAGGAAGGGGCCGGGTCTGCAAGCAAAGCAGAATCAAAGTAGCCCAGAAGAAAGATGAGATGCACAAAGTTCATAGGGACTTTTTGTGTCCAACTCAGGGCACAACACTCTGAGCTTGTACTGGTCTGATCAGCCTCAATCAGATACACTCTTATCATTGTGATGTCATTTCGGGTCTCTGAGAACTAAGGACAACCATCGCCACCATCTTGTTTCTGGGATGATTATGAAGTTGAGCTCTACAGTGAAGAACACCACGGAAGGGAAGGGAAATGAAACCGGAAAACAGATGTGGAAAGTAAACGGCTAGCCAAAAATAATGTTTGGACTTCTGGACAATGGCTTAAAGTTCAGAGGTAACAGGTTCCATCTAATAGGATTATATCTAACAGAAAATGGCAAAAACATATTTCCCAGCTCTCTTGCACATCTAACCAAGTTTTAAACTAAAAAGAATAGGAGAGAAAGATTGTTTATAAATAATCCCCAAGTTAAAAAACAAAATCAGAGACTGTAGCTATAAAGAATACTAGCAGACACCCAGACCTTTGATGCAAGCAAGCAAACATAATCACTATCACTGAGATTTGGTGGAATGAAATCCACTACTGGGCCATTATTCTGGACAGGTATGCACATTCAAAAGAAACGTGATGGCTTGAGGGTTTTTTTTTTTCCTTAAACTTTTCTTTTTATTAGAACTAAATCATCAAAAAAACTTTTCAAAATACACAAAAGAACTGTATATGAAACTAACAACTTTTGGGGGGAGAATTAAAAATTATTCTAACAATATCAACAGAAGCAGAAATTTCTCATAACAGTCTATCTCAACTTCTGAATCACTTTAAGTCTGAAACTATTAACTTTTATAATGTCTAATTTTTTAGATATGTAGTAACAAAACTTTTTTTCTGAATTTTTTTTCTATCTAAAAATACTGCTGGAGGGTTACTTTTGTAAGTATTCCTTACTCAGTCCTCTTTAATAGTTCAGATCCCCTATTAAAGAGTAAGCACTCTACCATTATCACAAACTGGGAAGCTAATGATTCCATGACTTACTTTAATGATCTTATCCTTTAAAAGACAGAGGAACCCACAAGGAGAATTTTTACTCTTGATCTTCTCACAAAGGAGAAATAGGTAAAAATTGTATGAGAGACTTAGCGACCATTTCATTTGAAAATCTGCGATAGAGGAAATATGGGCATTCTTGGACAGGTGTCCTCAATTTTGGGAAAGCAATTCAAAGGATACCTAGATAAGGATCTATGGGAGTAACATGCTTTAAAGGAAATCAGTCCAGGATGGATGGGAAATACTCAAGACTGATGTTCCAAAGATGTAAAATCAAACAGTTCCAATGAGGAGATACAATGTAATGTCTCTTAAGAAATCAATGTGAATGCTAAGGGAACTCACTGATCAACTTACATTATTATTTATTTTTTTAGTAGCTTTTTATTTTTCCAAATACATGCAAAGCTAGTTTTCAATATTCACTTTTGCAAAACCTTATGCTTCTTCCCTCCCTCCTCCTCTTTTAGATAGAAAACAATTCGATATGTTAAACATGCAATTCTTCTAAACATATTTCCATATTCATCATGCTGCATAAGAAAAATCAAATGAAAAGGGAAAAAAAAAACAACCACCAAATGATAATAACAAAAAAAGGTAAAAATATGTTTGGTCAACTTACATTAAAAAAAAACACACACACACAGTAAGATACAAACAAGGCCAGGCAACAGAATGAATGTAAGACAATGGCAAAAGCCCAGGGAAAGTGTGTCAGGAATCCCAAAGCTCAGAAGGAGCTGAGGTTAATGAAGGAAACTAAGGGCAAATGACATCTGGGGGCGGGAGGAAGCATTAATGAAAGGGTCAGGACTTCACTTGGAGTGCAGGGGATTACTTTAGAACTAAGAATGAAGAGTTTCTCAAGGCATATTGCTTTTCTGTTTTCTCTACAAATGAAGACCTTTGCAATGGAAATAAGACAGAAATGTCCAAAGAATTATGTCCTTGGGTCCATAAAGAACTGGCAAACCTAACTGCTAAACTACTGTCAACAATGTTAGAAAGATCCCCCCAAATGGGAGAGGTACTACGAAACTGGAAAATATTACTGTGGCTTTGGGGAAAAAAAGGAAAAGAAAAGTTTCTTTTCAGGCAGCGAGATTGACTGAATCCTGGGCAAATTCTGAAGAATCTCAAAGAGCACTGGCAAGCATTTAGAATGGGACCTGGTAATTACAAAAGGGCTGCAGACTAAGACCAAGAACAGGTTATTTCTTTCTATGATGGGATTGCTAACCCAGCAGGTGCCAGGAACACTATGGCCTTTGCATAATTAGCTTTTAGCAAAGGTCAGTTTGCCATATTACCAAAAATCCTTTTCTGAGCAATGACTGTGCCGCGCTCTAGATACATGGAGAAGATGGAGATGTAGATTGGACAACAACTCAATCAAATTTAGAACAAGCCAGATGGCTAGATTCCAAAGGTGACTGCTGAAATGGCAAGAGATATCCAGTAAAGTATTTCAGGAATGTGTGACCCTAAGCTGTTGAACATTTTATTATAATAAAGCTGCAAATGGCATGCTCAATAAATTTGCAAATGATGGAAGGCTAGGATAGCCAACACAACAAATGATAGAAAGAGAATCCAAATGGATCCTGATAGGTTCAAAATTAGACTAAATCCATTAAGATGAGATTCTGCAGTGATAATTGTAAAGCCTTGTACTTGAGCAAAAAAAAAAAAAATCAACTTTATAAGTATAAGGGAAAGAATGGATAGAGAGCAGTTGTTCTGGAAGACTTGGGAGTTTTAATTAAAAGTTCAGTGAGTTGACAGTGTGATGTAGCAATCCAAAAAGCTAATATGAACTTGGGCTGCAATGAGGCAGTTGGAGTACTGGGCTCCTGGAATCAGGAAGATCTCAGTTCAAATCCAGATTTCAAATCAAATACTTCCTAGTTGCATGACCCTGGGAAAGTCATTTGATCTCTGCCTAAACAAAAGAATCCATTAGAGAAGGAAGTTCCTTTGCCAAGAAAGTCTATTAGACAGCTGTGGTCCATAGGGTCATGGTGGGACAACTGTATAAGGTAACTAGATGGCACAGTAACTACAGCTGTGGGCCCAGAGTCAGGAAGGCCTGAGTTCAAATCCAGTCTTAGTCACCTAACTTCCAGTATGCTTAAGCTTCCTCAACAGTAAAATGGGGATAATACTACTTATTACCCAGATTTGTTATGAGGACTACATGAGATAGTTGTAAAGTGTGTTCAGCACTGTGCCTGACAAAACAGTAGACACTTAATAAATGTTAATTTCCTTCCATTAAGAAAAGTGCGGTTCCCAGGAATAGGGAGAGGATGGTCTCCCTCTAACCTGCAGTCATCAGATCTTAAGAGAGAAGTATCGCACTCAGTTCCGGACATCACCGATTAGTTGGAGTGTCCGGAGGAAATCACCCAGGATGAGGACAGGTCTTTGCTGAGTCTGTGTCATCAGAAGACATTAAAAGAACTGGGTTGGATGCACCTGGAGAAGTCTCAGAATGTGAAAAGCTGTCATTGTAGAAGAAGGATTCAATTACTTTTGTTTGGGTTCAGAAAACAGAACCAGGTGCAATGGACGGGTGCTGCAAAGAGGAAAATTTGAGACTGAGGTCGCAAGACTTGTAATCCCGAAGTTGTTCTGGTACACCCCTGTGGCAGGTTTTCAAGCAGAGGCCAGATGGCTACTTATCCTGCATATTGGAAGTAGGACTCTGTGAATGGGATGGGTTCTACAGCTGCTGACGTCTCTCATGGTTCTCACTATGTGTGAACTGACAAAGTTCCCAATAATTCACCTTTTTCCCATGTTCCCTTTTCTGAAAAGTGGGATTACAACATCTGACTAATGTTGAAGATTAAAAACTTTGTTTGCACTTAATTAAACACAAAGAGGGCTGTGTCATGGTCTAAAATCCTCAGCTACGTTCCTATCTCTGATGGTGAGTCAGATGTGTTAGCAGTCAAAAGGCCTTCCGACATCCATTACTTTATTAGGTAAAGGGCAAGTTTTGGTGTAAACTTTCTGCTAGAAAGGTATATATTCTCACAGAAGACATGAACTCATTTATTACATTCATAAGGTTTTCTCTAAAAATGAATATATGTGTACACTAAGCTCTCATCCCAGGCAGAAATGTATTCCCACAGTTATTAGCAGAGTTTCTTCCTAGTATTCATTCTCTGATGTTGAGTAAGGTCTGAGCACATGCAATATATTCACATATTTTCTTTCCAGCATGAAATCTGTAATGTTGAAAAAGGTGCATTCTGACAAACTTCCCACATGTGTTACATTCATATGATTTCTCTTCAACATGGACTATCTGATGGAGAATTAAGGTTTTGGCTGAAAGCCTTGTCACATTCACTTCATTGACAGGTTTTCCTCCAGGTATGAGCTCTTGTAAAAGACATTCCCACATTCAATACACTTCATAGGGTTTTTCTCCGGTATGCATTCTCTGATGTCTAAGAAGGTGTGCACTCTGACGGAAAAGCTTGCCGCATCTATTACACTGATAGGGTTTCTCTCCAGTGTGAATTCTCTGATGGAGTGTAAGGTCTCTACTCCGGCTGAAGGCCTTCTCACATTCATTACATTCATAAGGCTTCTCTCCACTATGAATTCTCTGATGTTGAGTGAGGGCTGAACTCTGGCGAAAAGTCTTCCCACATGCACTGCAAGCATATGGTTTCTCTCCAGTGTGAATTCTCTGGTGCAGAGCAAGGTCTCCGCTGTGGTTGAAAGCCTTCTCACATTCATTACAGTAGTAAGGTTTCTCTCCTGTATGAATTCTCTGATGCTGAACAAGGTTTGACCAGTCACTGAAGACCTTCCCACATCCACTGCATTCATATGGCTTCTCCCCAGTATGAATTCTCTGGTGGAGAGTAAGTGTATTGCTTTGGGTAAAAGCCTTTCCACATTCTTTACATTCATATGGTTTTTCTCCAGTATGAATTCTCTGATGCAGTATAAGATGTGAACCCCGGCGGAAGAACTTGCCACACTCATTACACTCATAAGGTTTCTCTCCAGTGTGAATTCTCTGATGTACAATAAGATGTGCCTTCTGTCGGAAGCACTTCCCACACTCCTTACATTCATATGGTTTCTCTCCAGTGTGAATTCTCTGGTGCAGAGTAAGGTCTCCACTGTGGCTGAAGGCCTTCTCACATTTGTTACAGTAATAAGGTTTCTCTCCAGTATGAACTCTCTGATGCTGAATAAGGTTTGACCAGTCACTGAAGACCTTCCCACATTCATTACATTCGTATGGTTTCTCTCCAGTGTGAATTCTCTGGTGGAGAGTAAGTGTATTGCTTTGGGTAAAAGCCTTGCCACACTCTTTACATTCGTATGGTTTTTCTCCAGTGTGAATTCTCTGATGCAGAATAAGATGGGTACCCCGGCGGAAGAACTTGCCACACTCATTACACTCATAAGGTTTCTCTCCAGTGTGACTTCTCTGATGTACAGTAAGATGTGCCTTTTGTCGGAAGAACTTCCCACATTCTTTACATTCATATGGTTTCTCTCCAGTGTGAATTCTCTGATGAAGAGTAAGGTTTCTACTCTGACTGAATGCCTTCCCACACTCCTTACATTCGTATGGTGGCTCTATTTGAATTCTCTGGTGGACATTAAAATTTCTGGATGAACTCAGCATGTTCCTTTGCCTATATGATCCCTGTGCAGTATGAATTTTTTGGTGTTGTATAAGCTGTGAAGTCAGGTGAAAGGCTTTGTCACATTCATTATATTCTTGAGGTTTCTCTTTAGAATGTAATCTTTTTTCATTAAATTCTGAATTATAATTAAAGCAATCTCCAAATTCATGATAATTAGAAAATACCTCCTTTGAACAAGTTCTATTATATTTTGGAAGATCTGAAATCAAGGTAAAGTGTCTTTGATTTGTGTCACATTCATGGTCACTTTTCACACTTACAACTGGTTGTGGAAAAAGGCTTGGTGCTGGACTGGGGCTTCCACTACATTTATTGTATTCAGAGAGTTGTACTCTATGGGGAAGTTTCTCCTGGATGAATGCTGTGACTTGAAAAGGATTCTCCTCATTACTCTGCTGCCTTTCTGAGCCGGCATCAAAACTGCAGAATTCTCTTAACTCAAAGGCACAATCACCAACATTCACTAGCATTTCCTCAGACAATTTTTCCATAGAAAGGCCAAACTTTAAAGCCGATTCCTTGACTTCAGGCTTAGCTTCCGAATCTGAAAGAAATAAAAGTTGTATAGATCTCTTTTGTTCTTGTTGCTATTTTATCAAAATTTTAAAGTTTGATGAATTTGAAAAACATCAATATGAAGATTTCCATATATCAGAAAGTTCCCAATCCAGAAAAAGATTTCATATGAAATTGGAAATTTATTATTATGTACAGCTTGTTCATTTAAAGTCCATCTGAAATTTACATGGTAGTATTTATTAACACTTCCCTGTGTCCCCTTCTGAATGTTCTGCTTTTTGTGTTTTATTCATGTTTTAATTGATGCTCATTTCTTTCTGGCATTACTATGTGTCCACCCCCATATCCCTACAAGAAAGTAAGCCCATGTGTAATATATTACGTAAACTAAATCCACACACTTCCCAAATCTGAAAATGTTAGGTCTCATAAATAAATCTAGTCCCTTCTCTGCCAAGAAGTAAGAAACACAATTTATCAAAAATCTTCACAAATTACAAATGTGTCTCCTTTCCCTTTCCAATGAATTCTTTGAAGAAGATAGGACCAAAAATGTGAAATACAACATATAATGTAATACTTTTTTTTTTTTGATACGTTGGTTAGTATTACAGAATCTTCTCCTTCCTCTTTTGTTATAAATTATAAATAAAATTTTTTAATTTATTAACATATAAACATATTATATATAATAATTTACTAAAATAAAATAAATATTAAGGTCTCATAGGCTATTTAGTCCAAGTTCTCCAGATACCAAATGAATCCCCATTATAATATACCTGATAAATATCAAATTATAACTGATCAATGCACTACTTGGAATACCCAAGTCTTTCAAAGACTTAACAATTTTCCTTTACAATACTGTACTCACCTTATCAATAGACAACCTAGGTCTGCTTCTTTTACTCTTTATAATTTAATAAAAGTTTTCTGAAATTTTTATGAAGTCATCATTTCCAATTTATGGATACTTTGTTTCCAATGCCTAGTTACAACAAAAGGTGTTACTTTATTTTTTTTCCCTACAAATGGGTCCTTTTGTCACTGATCTCTTTGGTGTCATGTGTCTAAATAGTGTTATAACTGAGAGAAAGGGCCTTACTGCAATGGTCTCTGTCTCCATCAATAATGACTACCACACTTTAAACAGAAAAAAAAAAAAAAAACCCTCACATATAGTACAATCTCGTATTATGGTAGTCCTTATGAGGGAACTGCCTCACCAAGATTAAGAAACTATAGAAATTGAAACTATTAACACTATAGTTGAGTTCACATGATAAAATTACAACAAAGTTATTGGGTTAGAAGGGTAGTTAATCTATACAAATGAGGAAATTGAAGGAATTGCAATGATTTCAACACTTCTTCCAGAAACCTGGTTCACTCAATCCCCACAATTAATACTTGCTGTCTTAATTCCCTCAATTTCCTTAAATATAATGGAGAGTAGCCACAATAAAGAAAGGAGAAGAGA
Organism: Sminthopsis crassicaudata; assembly: GCF_048593235.1. Classification (NCBI taxonomy): domain Eukaryota; kingdom Metazoa; phylum Chordata; class Mammalia; order Dasyuromorphia; family Dasyuridae; genus Sminthopsis; species Sminthopsis crassicaudata. The sequence continues at coordinate 7,193,358 of NC_133617.1, read as the reverse complement.
AGAATCCATCACGTCAGGTGTCTGTACATAAAACCCTATGTCTGGGCAACAAAAAGAAGTTGCCTAATAGGCAACTGTGCCCAGACCCTTCTCTGCCACTATTCTGACTTGCTTTTTCAGGGAGAGCCATGAGGAGGGAGAGAATTTGGAACTCTGAACTTTTAAAAATAAATGTTAGATATTGTTTTTATGTGCAACTGGAAAAAATGAAATATTGTTTTAAAAAATAAAACAAAAAAATTTTAAAAGACCCTGATGTTGGGAAAGATTGAAGGTAAAAGAAAGGACAGCAGAGGATGAGATGGACAGATAGTTTCATGGAAACAATGCGCATGAGCTTAGACAGACTTAGGTAAATAGTGGAAGGCAGAAGGAACTGGTATACTATGGTCCCTGAAGTCATCAACAGTTGGACAAAATCGAACAACTGGGGCAAGAAGTCGCAATTGGATAAAAAACAAAAAAACAAAAAACCTGGGAAGAACTGGGAAGCAGACTGACAAAAAATGAGCTAGAGAAACACATCATTAACATGTACCAAGACAAGTGCCAAATGGCTACATGATTTAAATAGAGTGACAGTATAAAGAAGCATCCAAAAATTAAGGGTCATGTATGTGGGTAAGAGAAGAGTTCATGACCCAACAGGACATAGAGGAGGAAAAATGGAAACTTTTGAATACTTTAAATTAAAAAAGTTTATGTAGAACAGGATTAATAGGGAAATGTTTAAAATTATTGTACATGTATAACCTTTATCAGATTGCTTGCTGTCTTGGGGAAGGGAAAGTAAGGGAGGGTGAAAGAAAAGAAAATTTGAAACTTAAAATCTTATAAAAATTAAAGTTTAAAGTTAAATTTACACATAATTGGAAAAATAAAATACTATTGAATAAAAAATTGTATATAAACAAAATCAGTTCAGCTAGAATTAGAAAAGGGGAAGAAAATTGATGGGGGAAAAATCTTTGCAGCAAGATCCTCTGATAAAAGTCTAATTTCTAAGATATAAAGGGAACTGAGTCAAATATAAAAGAACAAGAGCCATTCCTCAGTTCATAAATGGCCAAATGGATAGGAATAGGTAGGTTTCAAAGGAATAACCATATGAAAAACACATCCTTACAAATGCAAATGAAATCATTTCTGAGGCTCTGCAGCCCAAGGATCAGATCGGCGAAGTTGACCACAAAAGTAAAAGGACAGATGCTCAAGGGCAGTGAGAAAGCAGGTATGTTAATGCACTATGTGTAGAAATGTGAATTGATCCAATCATTCCGAAAAGCAAATTGTAACCAGACCCCGAAAGGTATTAAACTGCATTGATCCAGCAGAACCACTACTAGGTCTGTAATTCAAAGAGATCAAAGAAAAAGGAAAAGGACTCTTGTAATGCTCTGTTGTCTCCAGAAACTGCCATCGCTCTCTGGGAGGAGATCCGCTGTCTCAACTGCTGCCAGCTCTGACCTAGAGCAGACTTCTCCACCTCTCAAGGGCCGCCCTCTTTTATCCTCCCAGAGAATGGGCGTGGGATAACACAAGGGCTTGTGGGAAGATTACTTCTACCAATGAACTTGCTCCCTTTAACCATTAAGCTCCTCCCCAGAAGTTCGCAGGGGTAAAACTCCCCTTATAGGCCGGAACTTGAGAATTGTCAAGTGCGGACTTAGCACTTCTTAAGAAGCTAATATCTCATTATCTGGCACTTAGTGAGAACCTAACACTCCTGGGTATAAAACTGGGAACCAAGAGGGTGCCCATCACTGGGGAATGGCTGTGAGGAAGTAATACTGCCATTTATACAGCAATACGATATGGTAAAGACAAGAAACTCTGAAAGACTTGGGAAATGAGATTAATGCAATAACCAGCCACAATTCCAGGGGACTCATGGGAATAACTCAGTGAAGGCAGATCTGGGGCTCAATGGACAGAGACCTGGAGGCAGGGGGGCCTGAGCTCAAATTCTCCTTCAGACCCTTATTTCCTGTGTGACCCTGCCTGAGTTTCCTCACCCGTAAACTAGAGCAAGTCACCCGGAGCACAGACATCAGGGCGGATGGGACCCCAACGAGGTCAGGACTGAGAAGAAACGGCCGCCAAGCAGCTCAGGGGGGCTCCCACTCACCTGGACCGCAGCTGCTCGGGACCCCTCCCCACGGCGTCCAGGGCGCTTCCCCTCGCTCCAACTGCTCAATCACACGGGGTTTGGAAACTGCGAGTCCTGCCCAGGGGAAATGGGAAAGGTTGGGGCCAGAGAAGCCCCCAGCCTCCCGCTCCTAGGCCCCCCCTCCAGGACAGATGGGCCCCACCTGGGGGGTCTGCACCCGGCTCTTGGGCTGGCCTCGTTCCCCAGGCCTGGGCCCCCCTCAAAGCCTGGGAGCCATTCCTGGCTTCAGGGGCCCCTGTCCCCCCCTGGCACGGACTCAGGGGGAGCCCCTTACCCAGGCCCACCAGGTTCCGGTAGTTCTCCAGCATCACCTCCCGGTACAGCTCCTTCTGGGCGGGGCCCAGGTGCCCCCACTCCTCCCGGGAGAAGTCCACGGCCACGTCCCCGAAGGTCACCGGCCCCTGCAAGACCCAGGACCCGCGGCTGCTCAGGGAGGGGGATGGGCAGGTGGAAGACCCTGCCCACTGACCCCACTTTGGTTGGGGAGAACCTGCTTCTGACCCAGCGGGAGCCTCCCCTCTCACAGGCCTAAGGAGACAGGGGCGGGTGGGGGCTCAGCCTCCTAGGGGTCAGCTCTCGCTTCCGCCCCGGGGCCTGTGTCCTGCCTGGGACTCCCCCTCCCCACCGCGCCTGCCCCCTCTCCCAGCCTCGTGTACAGATGCGGGGCAGCCCCACCCCCAGAGTCTCCATCTTTAAAAGGGGATAACGCAGCCTGACCCCGGAGGGCCCACAGGGAGCCTGACCCGGAAGTACAGGCAGGAGTGTCGGGTCTCGGGAGGACGCTCCACGGGGACCCTGCCTGGCACAAGGGGCTGGGGGTCCCTGGCGCCCCCTAACGGTGACGTCCTAGAACTACCCCCGCCCAAAGGACTTCTGGTCTCCCGAGGCTCCCTTTGTGAGGATCGGGGCAGGGGAGCAGGGAGTCACGGGGAGGGCAGGGCCCAGCCGAGGCCCCGCCCAGGGCTCCTTCCCCCTCCCCACCAAGGGACCGCCCGGGTCCTTCCTGCCCGGACACAGGACTCCAAGGCTGTCCCCGGGCGCCGCTGAGGATCATGGGAGAGCCCGGACCGGGAGGCCCCTCACCCGCTGGGCGCCGGCCGCCAGGAACACGGGGGCCATCTCCTCCTCCCCGGGGCCTCTCTGCTGGGATGGGCAGCACCGGGACGTCCGGCTGGGGGAAACAGAAAGAGAGCGGGTCGGGCGGGCAGCGGATGTGGGGGGAGGGGAGGGGCACCACGGTGTGGGGGGAGGGGAAGGGCACCGGAAGGGGGGGGAGGGGAGGAGTACCAGGATGGGGGGGGAGGGGAGGGGCACCGGGATGTGGGGGAAGGGGAGGAGTACCAGGATGTGGGGGGAGAAGAGGGCGGGGGGCACCGGGATGTGGGGGGGGGGCACGGGGATGTGGGGGGGGGCACCGGAAGGGGGGGAAAGGAGAGGAGTACCAGGATGTGGGGGGGGGGCACCGGGATGTGGGGGAAGGGGAGGAGTACCAGGATGTGGGGGGAGAAGAGGGCGGGGGGCACCGGGATGTGGGGGGGGGGGCACGGGGATGTGGGGGGGGGCACCGGAAGGGGGGAGGGGAGGAGTACCAGGATGGGGGGGGGCACCGGGATGTGGGGGAAGGGGAGGAGTACCAGGATGTGGGGGGAGAAGAGGGCGGGGGGCACCGGGATGTGGGCTGGGGGGTTGGCAGGCCCCTCTGACCAGTGTCCGCGCAGTGTCGGGGCAGGAGAAGGGCCGCACGGCCAGGCTGGGAAGACCCGAAGCTGGACCAGGGTCCGGGGAGAGGAAGGGGCAGTGCCGGGGGTTGGGGTGGGTGGGGGGAATTGAGGCCCCGAGGGGATGGAAGGGCAGGGCGGCTGATCCGAGGCTCCAGGGATGGGCTCCAGGCCGGCTCCAGGGATGGGCTGCGATGCGCCCTCGAGTCCCGGGACAGAGCGGGAAGGAAGGTGCTGGGGAGCCAAGGAAGGCTCTGGAGCTAGTCAACACAGGGAGAAAGAGCGCGCATGCGCAAGAAGCAAGGAGGGGGGGATGGGGACGATCCGTACTGCGCATGCCCGTTCTTTCCGGCAGGTAAGTAGCCTTGCCCCGAGCAAAAACCTGACGTCAAAGCCCGCCCCGGCTAGGGTCCCACTCACCCAGGCCCTGGAGCGACGGTGGAGCGGAGCCTAGGTGGTAGTATTTGGTCCAGGCAGAAGTGACGTAGACCTCTGGGCCGGCGCTGGAGCCCCTCCCAAACGTGGGCCGCGCGGCCTTCTGGGAAATGTAGTTCTAATGGCGGGCCGCGTGTCCTTGCGTACAGTCGCAATCTGAGGAAGGGGCGGGGCGCCCTCTGGGCCAGGGTCTGCAGCCAAGAAGGGCGGGGCCTGCAGGCGAGGCCGGGTGACTGCTGTCTGGGCTCCTGGGCTGGGCCCTGCTCCGGAGGCCCAGCACCTGCAGCGTGGGGAAGAGCATCCCCGCATCTTGGAGAGAAGAGCTCTGGGCAGTGTTGCCCCGCCCCAGTCTGGGCTCCGTCCGGCGGCTGCCCCGCGTGATCCCGGGCTCTGTGGGAACGTCTCTAAGTGGAACCGCGGCAGGGACAGGAGTGGGTCCAGCTGGCAGTTACGGGCCGGGTCGGGAGGCTGATCCCTGCGAGCTCTTCGTGGCAGGGAGAAGAGCCGGAGCGCAGGGGACCGCTGGGCCAAGCTCTTCGCTCGTGGAAACGATAGAGTTCCGTGGAGGGAGCCACCCTCCACGGATGCACATTTAAGGAGCTTCCAGTCTTTTCTCTCCAATTCCAAATAATGCCGTTGGGAATCTTTGAAAGTGTTACCAAATATCGAGAAAAAAAGATGCTCCAAACAATGGAGCGGGAGTCCGAGGGCAGGACCTCCGTAACTCGTCCACTCCGCCGCGAGAGTCTACGCCCCACGATCACAAGTGCCGGCCCATTTCTCTACTCCCCCGCTAGCACGAAGTCGCCCTTATCCCACTTATTTATTTGTGTTTCTATTGACTGTCTGAGAGGGACTTTTACAAGTCCTTTAACTTAATTCTGGTTATTATGGAGGGAGACAGTTTTCATGAATCTCCATTCCCAAATCCAGCGGCTCTTTGTCACCCCCTTTGCTGCAGCCCCGACACTAGGTCACCCGCTTGTCTTTGATCTTCTCTCTAGGTTTGTGTGCGCGTAACTGCTACTTTTTCCTGTTTCTTCCTGCTCATCTCATTACCCTGAGTCTCCCCCTAATCCCGAGTGTCCCCCAAGAATCTGTCCTGATGCCCTTCTCTTCTCCTTGGACTTGGTGATCTCATCAGTTTCCACAGATTTAACGACCATCTCTGTGCAGAAGATCCTCACATCTGGGAGTCCTCACCTCTCTCTTGACCTCCAACTCATATTTTTCTCTGTTTATTAGACTCTTAAAGTGGATTTCTCGCGGACATCTCAGACCGAATGGCCTGTTTGTATCACGAACTCAAATGTCCAAAACTGAATGTGCTTTCCCCCCAAGCCCTTTCCTATTCCCAATTCCAGTTTAACTTGGAGAGTTGTTTGATGTTGTTTTGAAGAATTCCAGTGACATCCCAGGCGATGTTCTGACTTGCACGTGAACTGGATCTAAGTGAAGCAGAATTAGACCATGTCATCGGCTCTCTCAGAGCCATGTATGTCCAGTGGCAAAACAAAGGCCAGGAAGACTGACACCGGCTCAAAATGCGGTGGATGACCTTGGCACCTTTGCTTTAAGCGCCACAGTGTCCTCTTCAGCCATCTTCATGGCCCGAACAACAAAGTGCCGGATTGTTCTCATCCATTCCTCTGGGGGAGGCTTCCCAAGTTCAGGGCAGATTCACTGTAGCTTGAGGGCCATCAGTTGCCCTTCAGCTGGGTTAGCTCTTCTGCTGAGATGGTCTTACTGAGGTGTGTCCACTGCCCCTGATCCATGGTTTTTAAATGCAGAAAAACAAAACCAAAAAATGCATAAGATTACAAACCAATTATATGAAAAGAGTTGCTAAGATATTTTTAAACAAATTCACAAACAGCAGAGTAAAATCCCCCAACTGCAGCTCCTTTTCTAAATTCTAATTTCTAAATTCTAAAAGCCGTAATGAATTTTTTTAAATGTCCATTTTAGAAGGACATCAGGCTCACCATCTTTTCACTTCTCCAGATACTTCTTTGGTCTTCTCCATCAAGTTGCCTCTCTCCTGTTTTATATATTGCTTTTCCTATTTGTTAAAATATAAGTTACTCAAGGGTTATGAAATCTCTCTCTTTTGCTTATTTTGTATTCCCAGCACTTAAGATGTTCCCTGGTACCTAATAAGTGTTTATTAAATGCTTGCTAACTAATCAACTGATCTTGGACTCAAACCAATTACTTATTTTAACAGGGAATATTACATTTGGAAATCAGTCATTTCAAAACTAATTCCAGCTTCTCCACAAAGGAAACGAACATCTCTTTTGGTACAATTCAATCTAAAGATACGCCAAACCCCTATTTTCTAGTAACTCAATGAGGTATATAATTTTAAACTTTAAACTTGTGCTGCCCAATTAATTGGGAAAACATTTTTACATTCAAAGGTTCCGATAAAGGCCTCATTTCCAAAATATGTAGAGAATTGACTCAAATTTATAAGAAATTAAGCCATTCTCCAATTGATAAATGGTCAAAGAATGCTAACAGACAATTTTCAGGTGAAGAAATTGAAACTATTTCTAGTCATATGAAAAAATGCTCTAAATCACTATTGATCAGAGAAATGGAAATTAAGACAACTCTGAGATACCACTATACACCTTTCAGATTGGCTAAGATGACAAGAAATGGCCATGTTGAATGTTGGAGGGGATGTGGGAAAAGTGGGACACTGATGCATTGTTGGTGGAACTGTGAATATATCCAGCTATTCTGGGAGCCATTTGGAACTATGCTCAAAAAGTTATCAACCTGGGCATGCCCTTTGACCCAGCACTGTTTTACAAGGCTTATATCCCAAAAAAGATTTTAAAGGAGGGAAAGGGACCCATATGTGCAAAAAATGTTTGTGGCAGCCCTTTTGTGTAGTGGCAAGAAACTGGAAACCAAATGGATGTCCATCCTTTGGAGAATGGCTGAATAAGTTATAGTATCTGAATGTTATAGAATATTATGGTTCTGTAAGAAATGACCAGCAAGATGATTTCAGAGAAGCCTGGAGAGACTTATGTGAACTGCTGCTGAGGGAAATGAGCAGAACCAGGAGATCATGTACATGGCAACAAGACTATACGATGATCAATTCTGATGGACGTGGCCCTCTTCAACAATGAGATGATTCAATTGTTCCAGTTCCAATTGTTCAGTAATGAAGAGAACCAGCTACACCCAGAGAGAGAACTATGGGAAATGAGTGTGGATCACAACACAGCATTCTCACTCTTCTTGTTTTTGCTTATATTTTATTTTGCTTCTCTATTTTTCTTGTGCGGCACAATAATTGTATAAATACGTATACATATATTGGATTTAACATATATTTCTATCATGTTTAACATATATTGGACTATTTGCCATCTAGGGGAGGGCATGGAGGAAGGGGGGAATTAGAACACAAGGTTTTGAAAGGACTAATGTTGAAGAATTGTCCGTGCATATGTTTTGAAAAATAAAAAGCTTTCATTTAAAATAGATAAATGAATGAATGAATGAACAAATAACTGAATAAATAAATAAATAAACTGCCTTGTTTCTGCAATCTGAGGTTTGTTACTCCTTAGTTGGACACCATTGGAGCTTCTGATGGACCAAATGAGGATCTTTCATAAATCCCTATTTAAGTGAAGTCACTAGTTCTATCTTCCTGCTTTTGGGGAGTCAAAAATGAAAGTCACTCATCTACAATTTAGATTAATTAAAGCCTTTGTGTGTAATTACATTTAAAAATTTTTCCACTTTCAAGTGCATCTTGATACATTTATTGTATTTTAATCTATCTTCAAATCTATACTGTATTAAATGCTTAAAAACTCTCTTCAGTTTTTAAAAAAAAATAGTCTTTAAAATTAATGTGTCCATTTCTTCCCCTACATTTTGCAAAACAAACAAAAAAACCATTTAACTTAAAAAATAAAGGTTTCAAACCATAGCTGCATCGTTTGGCAAACCCCATTCCTCCATTGCTCATGGGTCAGAAATGTATGTGAGTCTTTATAGTTGACGTTCATCCCCTGTAGAGTGATAGGAAGTAAGCAGTGTATTTCATCTTGGACTCTGGGGCTGGCATCAGTTGGAGCTCTAGGGGCGTTCCAAGGGGGTTTTCTCTGGGCTCACCTCTTGTGGACTCCACGGTCCTCCCTGCTCCACTCCCTTCCCTCTGTGGGTCTGTGATGGGAGGTAAGCAGTGTGTTTCACCTTGTAATCTGGGGCTTCCACGGCATTGGTCGCTCTGCAGATTTTGTGGCCCTCCTCCCTTTAGCCTCTCATAAATCAGGTTTTCCTTCAGGCCTTCTTTCAGCTGGCCCTCTGTTTCATATATCTTGCAACATCCCTTTTGTTCATTTGTCTAAGTACATGAGACCTCTCCTGTCTTCCTGACACCTGGCAGTGGGGAAATGCTAAACAAATACTTCTAAGTGGACTGCACCATGGGGACAGTTCAGGGACTCAGCCTGGTTCCTTGCCTTCCCACCTTATCTTGGCTCCTGAGGCAAGTGGGAGAGCAGAAGCAGCTGGAAGGACTGACCCTCATGTCCCTGACAGCCAGATCCCAGCTAAGCAGAATCTGCTTCTTTCCTGAAATGGCCCTCAGTCTCAGGTGAGCCGCAGGCCATTGCAGACACCTGGATTAAGAACCAAAAGTGGCTGTTCAAGCCTCTTTTTTACAGAGATGCCGGCCTTAAACTGGATGTTCCCCCCAAATCGTCAGCAGTCAATAAACATTAAGTGCCTACTATGTCCCAGGCAGCTGGGTGGCAAAGTGGACAGAGCATCAGGTCTGGGGTCAGGAAGACTCATCTTAAATTCAAAATCTGGCCTGAGATGCTTCCTAGCTGTGTGACGTTGGGTAGTCTGCCTCAGTTTCCTTATTTGTAATGCATGCTGGATGCCAAGATGACCCTAAAAGGGTCAGAGGAGTGAGACAAGCTCAAGAACGATTCCCAAGCTTATGAACAAAAGAGGCAGCTCAACAGTTGGGTCACTGCAGTTGTGTTTCTTACAATTTCATGATGATCTCCTGTATCCTACCCCTTCCAGAGAACCATCCCAGGGAACAAAGAGTAGTTTTTAAAAGAGGAAAGAAAATCAGAGCAACTGATCAAAACATTGGAAAACCCCCAAACATTTATTGTACATAGCATGTAACCCCAAAGGCCCCCCTTCTTCATCGCAGTCCTGTTTGGGTTTTATATTTTGTCAGGTTTATTTTAGATTTTTTAGTGAGTCATTCTCTCCGCTTACACGGTCCTAGACTCTGGGTAGAGTGTTTTCTGGCTCTCCTGACTTCCTTCTGCATCATTCATGTTGGTCTTTCCAAGCTCTGGATGTTCATCGCAGCCAGGATTTTTTACAACGCAGGAATATTCCATTACATGAACGCCACAATTTATGTAGCAAAACTCAGTCAATGGGCATCTGCTCTGTTTCAAACTTTCTGCTATCACAAAAAGTGCTGTTATAATGTTTTGGAATATACAGGGCTCTCTGGTATGTTGGATTAGTCACTTTATTTGTGTAATCCCAAACTGCTTAACAAAACGACAGTACCATCTCACTCTACTAACCAATGTACTAATGGGCCTTTCTTCCCACAATCCCTGTGACTTTGACTATTGCCATTTTTGCTCATTTGCAGAGGGTGAGTGAAACTTCAGGGTTGTTTTGATTTTGTGATTTCTCTTTTGATGATTTGGAGCATTTCTAACAGTCCAATCAATATAACTTTATCATTTCCTCTATTTACTATTCCAGCAGCAAATGATTATGTATTGAGGTGGGTTAATTTGTGTTTCTCTCATAAATTATCAAACATTTTTTTATTCTCTCCTGTTTTCTTCCTTGCCATAAATAAGCATAATCAAGCAAAACAAGTTTCCATGTTGCCTTTGGTCAATAATGCACATCTCATTTCTTGATCATCATCAGTCCTCTAGAATAATGGTCAATTATTGCATTGTTCAAAGTAGTTCATTTTTTGAAAACTGTTGTTATTGTATACATTGTTCTCCTTGTTCCGCTCACTGGACTCTTATCATTTCATATAAATCTTCCTAGGTCTCTTTGAAGCATCACTTTGATTATTTCTTATAGCCCAAAAGTTACTAAATTCTGCTTAGTATTCATTTTTCAAAGAATTACTGAATGACAAAATCATTCTGAGCATTGCAAATACTCAAGCCAACTTTGAAGGAAGATGCTATCCACTACTAGAGAAAGAACCGATAAATACAAATATGCACTGTATGGTTTTATATCTATATCTATAGAACGTGTGAGTGTGTGTGAAATGGCGACCTCTAGTGTGGGTTGGGAAGAGGGAGTTGTAGAACTTAAAATATAACAAAAAAAAGTCAATTAAATATTAAAAAGAAAAAAAATGTCTTGACCATTGATTAATTGTGAATAGGTCTGAGTCTTGTAAATTTGAATGTTTTCTACATATGTATAAATATATATCTCTGAAATAACATTTTTTTTTTATCAGAGAAACTTGTTGCAAACATTTCCCCTATTTACCTATTTCTCTTCTAATTGTAGCTCCATTAGCTGTGAGCAAAACCTCTTAAATTTTATATAATAAAAACTTTTCATTTTACGTTTTATAACCCCCATCACGACTTCTTCCCTAACCCCAGATGGCAAAGACAGTTTCTTCCATACTCCACTGCCTCATTCATAAGGTTCTTCCCATTATTTCCACCCTAGTGACCAGTTTCTCCCTGTTAATGAGAATCAGATCCAGGCTGGGATTTCCTCCTTGTTGGTTCCTCCACCTTTGAAGGATAAAGTGATCACTCGGGCAGAACAAATGAGCACACCAGCTGATTTCCAGATAACTGATATCCTGCACTATATAAAAAACTGGGCTAAATTTGGGCTCCTTCTGTCACTCCTCATGGTATGTTCTCCTTCTGCCAAAATGATTGATAGCATGTCCAATGACAAAATCATTATTCTTGTTCTTTTGACCTTCACCCGAGTAATCTCTCTCATCCTTCCTTCTCTGAGTCTTCAGCTTGCTCATACGAAAACGCCATCATCCCGGCCCCACTACTCTCCATCCTGTTTCTTTTGAGCAATTAGTACACATCCAGAGCCACTGTCTGAGCCGGCTGAATCCCGGGGAATCCAGGTAGAACTGGGCTTTTCTTATTTGTTGTCTAAACTTTGGACCTCCATAAATAGGCATTTGAGGCCGTGGGTTTTACTCCTGGCTATGGGTCTACCATCAGATTGAACAATAGCAGTCTCAGCACCCTGGAGCAGAAAACTAACTCCTCCTATTCTTTTTCCTCTCTTCCTGCATGTATGATCTCTCCCTTGAGTGCTTCTGGCCCCTCACTGCTATATGTAGCCTTTAATGGAAAACCAGCACGTTTTCATTGCTTAAGCCTCCAATCTCTCTTGAGGTTCTCGTCCAGCTCTCCTTTCCTTCCTTTTCTCTTCACTGTAATACTTCCATCCTCTATCTGAGAGTAAAAACCCTCCTCTTCCTCCTCCTCAGTTCCTGGTTCTTTCCTATCTCATCTCTTTTCTTTAGGAGCCCTCACTCTTTCTAACAAGGTGGAGTGCAGAAAGACACACTCCATCCCTTCACTTCTTAGCCAGCCCTGACCTCTCTGTTGACCTCCACCATCACATCCCCAACTGGATGTCCCATAGACAGCTTCAACTCTGAAGATGAGGAAGGCAGCTTTGTGCTTAGGGGAAGGGGGACGCACAGAAGGGCATAAAAGGTTCTGGGAGAGCACAAGCCTACTCGGCAAAAACAGAGTGTGGGAAAAATGTAGGGATCCAGGAGGCTGGGGTCAAGGAGGCAGGGCAGGGCTCAGCCTCCCTTAGTTCTCAGCCTCTCAATCGCACCATCCTCCTCTTCCAGCATGGGCATTGGACATGCTGGGCACTGGACAAGGGGTCCCCCTCCAAGTTTCTAGAAAGTCTCAAATTTGGGGGATGCTCAGCCCTCTTTGCCTCCCTTTCTGTCCCTCTTCCTCCACCTCTGAAGGAGCTGCAGGGGTACAGGACACCACCTCACATTGGAGTTTTGTTCATTCCATGGGTTGCCATCATCCAAAAAAATCACAAAGAAGTGAACAGACGTCAGTCCTCAGGAAGCCTATTTCTGGGACCGTACTCGGAGTTCTACTGGGCCAGTAGAACCTGCCAGAGCTCATGTTTTGCTGGTACAGCCTTCAGTATCTAAAGATCAAATGAACGTGTCTCACCCAACTTGTGAAATGGCCCTCCTCCAAGAAAAGTCATCAATGAAGAAGGGTCTTATGGATAACAGCACTTTAACCCCATTTCACCGATGAGGAAATGGGTCCACACAGCCTCCGAAGGCACAAGATAACAAATAGACACAGGTTTCCTAACTCTACATCTGGGTCCAGCCCAATCTACTGCAACTCACAGTTATTAAAAGTTTTCCCAATTAAAACAACAACAACAGGCAAGAACATGGAGTTTTCTACAAACTCTCAGCCAGTGTATTTGAATTCAGTTCCTTGGGGAACCGAAATGTCAATAGAGGGATAATTAGTAAACATCTAGAAAAGAGCCTGGCTTCAGAAGACTGGGGCTCCCACACCAGGTGGGTTCCTTTTCCAGTTATTCAATTAGTAAATCAGGGAACTGATGAAATATAATTTGCTCCTTGATTTTAACAAAGTCTTTGACCATCTTTCCTGCCATTCTTGTGAAGTTGGGGGCTGCTTTATAGAACTAGAAGATGCATTTTCGAACTCAGAATCCCTGAATTTGAGAGTTTTCCAATACATATCCGGAAAGAATCCTGAGGCGGGCCTACCAAAAAGTCATCCAGCCTCACGCAGCCTGTGGATTGGTCCCTTCCCAGAGGAGTCATCGCTCATGGGCTGATGCTGGCTGGGAAGGAGGTCTCTGGCAGGGCTCCCCGGGAACTCTGGCTGAGGCTGGGATAAGGGCATGCATGGGACCCCTACAAAACTGTATTTGATAGCGAGCTGCGAGGGGCCCCCCTGGACAGTGGTCTGGACTACAGTGGTTTGAGCCGGGCAAGCCCTCATAAGTGACATTATGAGAAGGGCCGAGTGTTGAGAAAGGCAAGCAGTGGAAGGAGAGGAATAAAAAGGTGTGAACCCTGGAAAGGAACAGACACTTCAGGTCTGGGATCCACAGACCGGAGGCTCCTGTGGTCCAGCTAGGCCGCAAGATGGTGCAGCGGGTAGAGCACCAGGTCTGGAGTCCAGAAGAGAGATTTCGAATCCAGCCCCAGACACTTACTAGCCATGTGGCCCTGCGCAAGTCACTTAACTCTGCCTGTTTCCCCATCTGTATAGGAAATGGTGAACCACTCACCTGTATCTTTGCCAAGAAAATCCCCAATACGGTCACAGAGTCAGGCGTGACTCAAGCAGGTTAACAATGGGATGAATCTAGAAGAGGGTGACCAAGAAAATGAAGGGCCTTGAGTCCCCATCCCACAAGGACTGGTTTAAGCAACTAATTATCCTAAGCCTACCCACCACCCTATGGCCCCCACTGTCTCCTTTCTGGACTGTTGCAATAGCCCCCAACTGATCCCCTAGCCTCATCTGTCCTTGCTTGGACCTATCTCCATACAGCCGCATAAATGATTTTCTTGAAGGGCCACATCATTCCCTGCACAGGAAGGAGAGGACAGCAGTCAGTGTGGACAATGAGTCAGCCAGTCAATAAACATTTATTAAGCACCTAGTGTGTGCCAGGCAGTGCGCTAAGCCCTGGGAATACAAAGACAAAAGCATGAATGTCTGCCCTCAATGAGCTCACAGTCTAAGGGAGAAAGCATGCAAACATCTACACACAAACAAAATACAGACAGGATTATGGTGGTTATTATTCAGCCTCTTCAGCCATGTCCAACTCTTCATGACCCCATTTGGGATTTTCTCGGCAGATACGGGAGTAGTTTCCCGCTTCCTTCTCCAGCTCATTTTACGGATGAGGAAACTGAGGAAAACAGGATGCAGTGACTTGTCCACAGCTAGGAAGGGTCTGAGGCCAGATTTGAACTCAGAATAAGTTGGAGATAATCAACAGAAAGAAGCCTTTAGCTTTATAGAGGAATCGGGAAAAACTTCTTACGAAAGTTGGGATTCTCGCTGAGTCTTAAAGGAAGCAAGGGAAAGAGATCGAGATGAGGAGGGACAGAATCCCAAGAATCTTAAAAGTGGATGGGGTAGATAACCAGTAAAAATGCAGAGAATCAGGAGATGGTGAGGAACTCAAGGAGAGCAAGTCACAGCATCTCACGTCTGGATCATGTAGCTTTAAGAGCCAGACAATTATTGTCTAGGGCAGGCAGTTGGAGATGGGAGACTGGGGGCCAAGGATAAGGTTATCGCTGGACACAGAGATCTGAGGATCATCCAGAAGAGATCATTGAATCATGGGAGCTGGGATCACCAAGTGAAACGGTATAGAGAGAGACAAGGTTCAGGACAGAGCCCACAGTTAACAGTAAAGCAGACTGGGGGTCAGACAGACAAGAAAATGAAGAAAGAACCTCTCAGAAGCCTAGAGAAGACAACATGAAGAAGACGGCAAGTGCCAGGGTCAGAGGCTGCCAACAAGAGATCATCAGAATTTGGTTGGAAGGATGAGGTCAGAAGTCAAACTGCAGCATTAAAAATGAGAAAGTGGAGGTACAACAGTATTTGGCCTTAGGGCTTTAGTCATCAAAGGAAGGTAGATGGGGTGAGTGGGAGTAGAGGACTCATTTTTGGGGGACTGGGAGGTTTGGGGGTGTGGGCAGGCAGTACAAAAGAGCCAGCAGAAAAACTGGGAGAGCAGGTGGCAAATATGCTGGAGAAGACAGGCTGGAAGGGGATCGCTCAGGCTTGGGGAAGGATTTGCCCCAGGAAGGTGGTGAGAAGGGTCAGCTCTCATGTGACACTGGTGAGGTGGTGGTGGTAGACAGCATCTTGGTGATGGGGAAGGAAGGTTAGCAAATGGCCCAAGATTTTTTCAGTGAGATACAGGAGAAATGATTCTCAGGTGAGAGATGAACTAGGGTCCGTTTGAGGGATGAAAAGGTTTGGAAGATCTGTTGTGCGGCTTAAGTTCTGGACTACTTAGAGCGGTGTAAAAGGACTGTCTTCAGGACTGAGTTCGTGCACCTAAATCTACCCCGGCCCCAGTTCCTCCAAAAGCACTCCCTTCACTCCGGGATAGCTTTCATGGTTAGGAAGTTTCTCCTAGAGTGCTCCTAAATCAGCCTCTTCCTATTAGTCCCGCTAATTTTTTCTTTCTTCAAACCCTTCCAGCCCAATCTGCTTTGTGGCTGCCCTCTTCTCCTTCCTGAGACCAGATCTTCAGAGAGAGAGACTGCAGGAAGGGGCCAGGGCTTACATGTGTCAAAATGAATGGGAAAATAAGCGATTGTGGGGCCAAATATCCTACAAATGCCCAACGGGGACACCCGATGCTCTTTAGGAGGCAGCCCCACAGAGGTGCCCAGCATAGTTCAGAATCCTCATGCTGTGAGGCTGGGGATGAAATTACGGGCACATCAGAAACAATTTGGAGGTCTCTACACCAGGGCCTGAAAACCTCTCCATTACTTCTGTTAAGTGGAAAACAAGGCATCAGAATGAATTTTATTAATTACAGTTAACTGGAAAGTGTTATTTCTTTATTCTAAAATTAATAAACAATCAACCAAAACACTGATACACACACCTCAGTGCTACCACGTCCACTGTACTTCTCATGTGTACAGGTTGGCTTATTTTGAGTGCACCAAACTTAACAGTTGGAACAAATACTTCCTCTTTATTTTTCTGGGATTCTTCTGGATTTTGTGGTTATTGTTTGCACATTTGCAGTCGGCATAGACACGGCCCCTTCATTCTATCTCTGTCACTTTTGTGAGTGCCGTCACCTATCACCATTTGTTCACGATCCCTCCATCATCGGATGCTCCTGTTGTGCCCTCCTGATCCAGTAATTGATCCTGTCACTCACCAGGAAAGCTTTGGCAGCTCCTCTCCCCAAGAGATAAAATGCCTGCTCCTCTTCCTCTCCTTTTCCAGTGGATGTCATGACTCCTTCCCCTCTCCCCAGCCCAGCCCCCGCTCCCCTCCCTGATCTGTCCCTTGAACCCCTGGCTCCCTCCAAGCCTCAGCACAAGCACCTCCTCTGCCCCATATGTGGTTTTTCTTTCCCAGTTGGGAGTCCCCCCCCCAACATGAGATTTCATATTTGCTTCGCTGAGGCCAGGCTGTATCCCCCAGCAGAAAGTCCAAGCTGGTCCCCATGCCCTGGGATGCCTCTACAGGGCTCTGACAAGTGCTCCTGCAGCCAAGCTTGGGGGTGGTTCAGTGCTGCCTCCACATCACACAAGGACCATTCCCTTTGGATCAACTCTAATTTAGCTGAAATACGCCTCACTGCAACATGCCCTACTATTTCTGCCTTCAAGAGGCAGGCAGAGAACAGCACATGCGTTTCTGAAGGCAAGGGGTGAGAGCATCCTAAGGAAAGGGCAAACAACATCGCCAAGTACCTGGTAAAGGCAGAGCAGGAATTAGACTGAATACATGTCTCTTAACCAAATGTAGTCTTTCAAACCCTCGGGAGATGCTCTCAGCAAGAAACAACACCGGGAAAATCATGGTCCTTCTGGCAGAAATGACACCCGGAGCCAGGTCAGGGCTGGATGTAGAGGCCTGACTAGGATCCAGCTTCACCCCCACTTCCAGAAGAGGAAACAGGTTCCCAGAAAGTGACTGGTCCAAGGTCACAGCTATTAAGTGGAAAAGGGTGATTTGGTCCTGAGTCCACTGACCCCAAGGTGATTAGAAAAAGAAAAAAAACAGTCAAGGGCAGGCCCTTGGAGAGCACCTGGCTTTCCTTCTAGGATTTGGGGAAAGATCAAGGACCCAGAAAAGGAGATAAAGGAGGAAAGATAAAATCAAGAACACCAAAAAGGAGTTAAGAGAGATAAAGGAGGAACAGTGAAAAGAATATCAGACAGATCTGAACTCCACATTAGCACCGACCAGCTGCTGGATCACAGGCAATGCCTTCATTGCTTCCCTTCTCTTCCCTCTCAAATAGGGATACTTGCCCACTTACCTTACAGCTTTGTTAGAAAAGGATTTTACAAGCCAGGCTCTTTATTTATATTATTTAGCTAAGAGGGCTAAGCTAAGCTTCTTGCCTCTGAAGACGAATAGAGATTACCAAAAAGAAAATGGTGGCCATCAATATGAAATGTCTCATAAAGGCAAAGGAAGATTTGTATTGAATAGAGAAATAACTCTAATGAGCTTTGAGAGATCAAAGTGGTTGGGAAAGTTAGGAGAATGCAAAACACTGAGACAGGGGCGGGTGGTGAGATACGAAGACAACAGTAATTTTCTTGCCACGGACAAGTCATAGCTTCTCTAAGTCTTGGTTTCCTCATCCACTAAGTGAGAATGCTAATACCAGGATTTTTTAGAGGATTACATGAGATACAAGGAAGAGAGATAGCTTAGTGTTAGACTGGAGTATCAAGGATTGGATTTTTTATTCACTTGCTCAGTGAGGAGACTAAAAGAGGCATCTGGTGATAGTCTGGCACTGGACTCTGTCCTTGTCAGACACCGTCTCTAGAACTAAGTAGTAGGGAATCAGCGTAAGGATGTCAATAAGCTGGAGAACTTTGCAGAGGACAGGCAAGTCCCTGGATACTGGATTGAGGGAGAGGGAAATGGGGTCAATATCATCAGGCATTTCAGCAATTAGGGAACATGATAAATAGTCATGTATTTGAAAGACCATAACATGGACTCTTTTCTGTTTGGTCCTAAAGGATAGAACCCAGAGTAATAAGATGAAGTTGTACAGGAATGGAGTAGAGCAAGAGAAAATAGTTCCTACACCACTTTGT
Source organism: Sminthopsis crassicaudata (assembly GCF_048593235.1). Taxonomy (NCBI): domain Eukaryota; kingdom Metazoa; phylum Chordata; class Mammalia; order Dasyuromorphia; family Dasyuridae; genus Sminthopsis; species Sminthopsis crassicaudata. The sequence continues at coordinate 7,175,096 of NC_133617.1, read as the reverse complement.
GGGGGTCCTCCAGCAAACCATGAATGGCCACTTAAGTTTGTTGTAGAGGGTGTTCTTAGGTACAGATTGGACTAGAAGTCACTGAGGTCCTCTGAGACTTTCTAATAGAGAAAGCATTTTCATTTCATTTTATATGTTCTAGCTAAGATTTTTCTAAACATAAAAACTGGACAAGATGACCAGGACAATGTTTTTACTTAGGTGATTTTGTGACTTTCTGTCATAAAAGGCAGAAAAGAAAGCAATAGACATTCAAAAAGAACTGTACAGATTGGAATTGAAGAAACCAGTTCAATTTGGACAGACTTTTGTTTTGGGGGAGAAAGTGCAGCAAAGGCCCCTACTGTCAGGGTAGACGCTAGAGGAAATGGATGGCTTGGAACTGGAGGAAGGAAATGGTTGGGAGTGGTCCCTGGGGGAACCGTGACAGGGACTTGCTCTGTCTGTAAGGTTTCCTTTGGTAGATGGTATAAGTTCTCTATGACAAAATGTAGGGGAACTCTGGCTTTCACCTTGCTAAGGCTTCTCCCCCCCGGGTGACGTATTGTGTGGCAAGGGGTTTGTTCAGGCAGAGGGCATTCTCACAGGCGCTGCATCCATAAGGCTTCCCCCCAGTGTGGATTCTCTGGTGCCGGATGAGCTGCGAGCTCTGGCGGAAGGTCTTCCCACACACGCTGCACCCGTATGGCTTCTCCCCAGTGTGAATCCTCTGGTGCTGGATGAGCCCCGCACTCTGGCGGAAGGCCTTCCCACACTCACTGCATTCATAAGGCTTCTCCTCAGTGTGAATCCTCACGTGCTCAGTGAGTCTCGTTCTCAGGCGGAAGGCCTTCCCACACTCACTGCATTCAAAGGGCTTCCCTCCACTGTGAATGGTCTGGTGTCGGGTGAGCTCTATGCTCCGGCGGAAGGCCTTCCCACATTCACCACATTCATAAGGCTTCTCTCCAGTGTGGATTATCTCATGGCGAGTAAGGTGTTTACTCTGGCGGAAGGCCTTCCCACAATGATTACAGATGAAAGGCTTCTCTCCAGTGTGAATTACCTGGTGCCGAATAAGCTGGGAAGTCTGATGGAAAGTCTTTCCACACTCACGACATTCAAAAGGTTTCTCTCTGGTGTGAATTATTTGATGCTGAGTCAGCTGTGAGCTGCGGCGGAAGGCCTTCCCACACTCCTTACATCCAAAAGGCTTCTCTCCGGTGTGGATTCTCTGATGGACAGTAAGCCAAGATTTCTGCAGGAAAGTCTTCCCGCATTCATGACATTCATAGGGCTTTTCTCCAGTGTGACTTTTCTGATGCTGGGTGAGCCCCGTGCTTCGATGAAAGGCCTTCCCACACTCTTTACACTTGTAAGGCTTCTCTCCCGTGTGGATCCTCTGGTGCACGAGGAGCTGGGAGCTCTGCCGGAAGGCTTTCCCACATTCATTACATTCATAGGGCTTCTCCCCAGTGTGGATTCTCTGGTGCTGGGTGAGCCGGGAGCTCCAGTGGAAGGCCTTCCCACACTCCTTACACACATACGGCTTTTCTCCAGTATGGATTCTCTGATGGACAGTGAGCTGTGAGCTTTGATGGAAAGCCTTCCCACATTCACTACACTCATAAGGCTTCTCACCAGTGTGGATTTTCTGATGTTGCATCAGTCCCGCGCTCTGGTGGAAGGCCTTCCCACATCCGTGACACTCGTAAGGCTTCTCGCCAGTGTGAATCCTCTTGTGTATGGTAAGCTGGGAACTCTGCCGGAAGTCTTTCCCACATTCACTACACTTATACGGCTTCTCCCCAGTATGAATCCTCTGATGTCCTGTAAGCTGTGAACTCCGACGGAAGGTTTTCCCACACTCGTTACATTCAAAAGGTTTCTCTCCAGAATGAATTGCCTGATGCTGTGTCAGTCCTGCGCTCTGGTGAAAGGCCTTCCCGCACTCAAAGCACTTGTAAGGCTTCTCGCCAGTGTGAATTCTCTTATGGATAGTCAACTGAGAGCTCTGACGGAAGGTCTTTCCACAGTCATTACATTCATAAGGTTTTTCTCCGGTATGAATCCTCTGATGGACAGTAAGTTCTGTGCTCCAGCGAAAACCTTTGCCACATTCATTACATTCGAAAGGTTTCTCTGCAGCATGAATTAGCTGATAGTCAATAAGACTTGAATTGTAATCGAAGGGTTTCCCACACTCGTTATATTTGGAAAATATCTTCTTTAAGCAGATTCGGTGATATCTTCTTCTGCCCGGCTGCAGCCTGAAGCTCTTCCCATGGGTATCACTTCTCTGAAGGTTCTGTTCTTTATTGCCCTGCTGTCCCTCTAAACTAGAATTGCACACACCAGCTTTTCTGAAACTAGAGATATAGGGACCATCCTTTGTGAGCCCTTCAAAGGATGCTTCTTCCACAGAAAGGCCCAGTTTTGGCACTGACTCGATTTCACTCCTGGGGTTGCCATCTAAAAGAAAATGCAAAATATAAATACTCCCAAGTCTTTCAGCTTCTGACTCACCCAATTCAGGTTAACAACAACAAAAAAAGTTCAGCATCTACTATGTGCCAGGAATTGTGTTTAAGTATTGGGGGGGAAGCATTCCTCATTGGGGAAAAAAAAAGGTTATTAAACTTTACAAAGCAGGACAAATACTAAAAACATGAACCTACACTTTCAGGGTGGTTGTGTGTTAGGTTCCTTACTAGGTGGTAAGTTGGTACTTAACAATTCTCTAGCTCAGAATTCACACCTTTAGTTAACACCTTTAAAAGTTTACATCTTTAGACTTCTGAAAGGAGTTTACACCGTTAAGGAGTTCCCACAAGCCCATTCTCTGGGAAAATTTAAGGAGCCAGAATTCAGGAAGAGGAGGATTCAAGATTCTACTGTGGTGCTGACTGGGGACACTTGGACAAGAGCAGATTCACAAGTCTAAAGGAAAAGCTTGCTTATGGAGATTCACAACTAGGATTGATTTCCAGGAAACCCATAATCCCGCACTCTTGGAGGCAGAGTCTGATTCATTCCCACGTCTACCTTCGTGCTGACTGGAGGCTTTGGATTCAGAGGGAGCTAGAGATTGAAGCTGGCTAGAGATTTGGAAAGGACTTTTAACTCCTGGCTGCATTTTGGGGATTACTGGTACTGGAACTAAAACGAAGGCTGCCTCCTCAGAAGCTCCCCAAGAGAAACCTCCTCCCAGAGAAGGATTATAATTGAGAGACAACAGAACATTACATTTTGGCGCCCAATGTGGGGCAAGGACTTTTGCCTATCCTGACTCTGGCTGATTCTTAGCCTTTCAGGGAGTTAGCCTGGACATAACAGTTGTGGGGAACCTTTTCCCCAAAGCTCCAAATGATTTTCAGCCCACTCTGCACATCGTTCACTTACCTCCTTTCCCATTCCAAGTTGCCACACCCTGTGGGGTGGGCATTCTTTTTTCCAAAGGAAGAAATAAGTTCAGCTCGACTGATTGACATCTTTGTTTGCCAGCTCCATTGCCTTTCTGTCAGTGCCTGCTGACTTCCCTATCTCTCTTCAAACTCATCTGACCAAGTCCAAAAGGCTGATCAAGAAGAAGAGGCTGAAGCTCCAGGGAGACCACTTGAATTCAAGATGAAGAATGAGTATCTGATAATTACGGTCAAAGGCTTAAAGGTGGCGGGGAACTCTGAAAGCACCTGTCTAGCGCCTTTATTTTACATTCAGAAAACTGAGGAAGCACAGTGGGGCTGGTGTCAGCAGAGCACAGTTCTCCAGGCAAAGAAACTCCTTTAGCAATGCAGAGAGGTAAGTGCACACCATCAGACAGTCAGAGGACGGCCTGGACATGCTGAGAGGTCACACAATTTACCCAGAGTCCCACAGGCAATAAGCTACAGCTCAGGACTTGAATCCAGATCTTTCCAGTTACCAGGATGACTTCCCACTGCATTTCTGGATTATAATCAGGGCCATGGATTAAGAGTTGGAGGCCCAGCTCTGTATTCCATGCTGCCCGCTCACCTTCTCTGGGTTCCTGAAGCTGGCTCAGCTTCCAGCCTGTCCAGCCCAGGCCACAGCTCCTGGACTCAGGGAGAGCCTTTCTGGCCCCGGGCCAGCACCAGCAGGACGCTGGAGCTCATGGATCTAGCAAAGGATTGGCCTGAAAATGGCAGCCACGGCTCCATGGCTCTGACTCCAAGGGAGGCCTCAAGTTCAGCCTCAAGCCTGTTCTAGGTCTGTGTGAGTGATCAAGCTGAGCTGGCCACAAGGTGACAGTGAACCTGCAGGGCGTTCCAGCCAGCTGACTTGGGGCGGGGAACCCACAGGGGAAGCCTGCGGGTGTGATGTCCAGGCAGAATCGGACCAGACTTTGCCTCCATCAGGCTCTAAGGACACAAGGGAGTCTGTGGGTCCCCCGACCCAGCCAGAGACCCCTGAACACCTCCAGAAAGACGCAGCAGAGCACAAAGCCCAGACTCAACATCACGGCATTGGCAGGAATAAGGCCAGAAGGAGCAGTCAGAGCCACCATGAAGAGCATCCCCTGCAACCGAGACCCTAGGACACAAATCTGGAGAGAACAGCAACTCCAAGAAGCAAAGAATGGAAGATAGGAAGGACCCAAATTGGCCACCAGATGAAGCCAGTAAAAAAGACTTTATAAATGAAAATGCTGCAGGAAAAAACCAGAGAGTAAAGTGCATAGGGCCCAAAACCAGGGCCTGGCACACAGCAGGCACTTAATAATGGCTGAGTAGGTGAACTCAAGGGGCTGCAGGGCAGGCACCAGGCTCACAGACAGAAAGAGGGTCTGAGAGCAGCTCAGAGGAAGGCAGGAAGGGACAGGCCACCAGTGGGCTCAGGCTCTGGCAGCATCAGGGAGGAGCCCAGTGACCCTACCAGGTATGGCCAGACCACACTCCTTACTCTAACTCTAAATCACGCTGGACATCCCCAGCCCCACCTTGGGGCCTTTTGGGCTGGGCTGCTTCACTGCGCCGGGCAATCCTGAACTGGGCTCTCCAGTGCCACCAATTCTGATGCCCTGAAGAGGGACCTTAAGACACTTTGGACCTCATCTCCATCCCAAACACGGGGGTGATGATGTCACCAGAAGGACCAGAGAAAGCCCTTGCAGGCCTAGAAACTGCTTCTCCCTGAACTTCTTTGTGAAGAGGGAGACCAAGGGGAGGGGAGCGAGTGGGCAAAGGGCAGGCCCGATCAGCCGGGATCTCAGTGCCACCGGCTTACTCACAGAAGGAAACACCAAGGAGAGCCAAGGGGCCAGCCGACCTCCCAGGCTTTAGCCAAGCTTGCATCCCAGAGGTAGGCAGGGAAGTGCCCTTGGCTGAAGGCTCCAGAGATTCAAGGAGCCGCTGGAACTCCAGTGAAGAACTCACCCTTCTGGCCCCAGACAAATCTAAAATTATGGCCTCCAGTGTAATATTCTTCTCTAAAATGTAATCTTCTCTGGGAGCAGGTTTCTTGGGGGGTTTCTGGGGGGCATCCTTCCTTTCAGTTCAGTAATCACCCCAAATGCAGCCAGGTATTAAGGTCCAAATACTTTGTTTCTTTCCAAGTGTTGTCTCTTTTCCTGCGGCCCGGTTAGCTCTCTTAGAGGCCTTCTGTAGTCTTGGTCAAAGAGCTTGAGCTCTGGCTTCTGAATCTCCTCGATTGAATCCTGCCTGAATTTGTCCATGCTTATATATGCTCTCTTAAAGGTGTGAATCTTGTAAAACTCTAGTAAGTACTAAGCACATGAATTGAACTAGAGAACTGTTAAATATCATGCTAAATAATCATTGTCTCTATCAATTCCACTGACTTAATACCTTGTTTCAAGTTCTGGCCCATAATAAGGACTTAGGTAGAGTGTCTGGAAAGTTAAACACAGTGGATAAGATGGGGGCTGGCCACTTCCTGCTCCAGCTCATTTTACAAATGAGGCAGACAGGGTGAAGTGACACATTAAGGAAGTGTCTGAAGGCAGATTTGAACTCAGGCCCCCAGGGCTTCCTGCCTCCAGCCAGGCACTCTGTGCACTATGGTGCCCCCCTAGCTATCAACTGCTAAATAGGAAGGGCAGGAGGAATAAGCTTTTATTAATTAAGCCTTTTACAAATATGACTTCATTTGACCCTCAGAACAGTCCCTTGAGGTAGGCCCATTTTACAGGTAAGGAAACTGGCAGCTAGGTGGCGCAGTGGATAGAGCACCAGCCTTGAATTCAGGAGGACCCGAGTTCAAATCTGGTCTCAGACACTTAACACGTCCTAGCTGTGTGACCCTGGGCAAGTCACTTAACCCCAGCCTCAGGACAAAAAAAAAAAAAAAAAAAAAAGAAAAAAAAGAAAGGGAAGGAAACTGAGGAGATAGAAGTACACCACTAGCCCAGCTAGGAAGCATCCAGGCTGGCTGTGAATGCCAGGCTTTCTCTGGACCACCATACAGCCCAAAACATGAGTATATTTATCAGCTATGAATGGCACCCCCAGTTAGGGCACAAAAACCTCACAAATGCAGAAAAGCAGAAATATAAGCATAGCCTTTCCTGACCACAAAGAATTAAAAATTATGTTCAATCAGGGCTGTCATAGAGAGGATTAAAAAATTCACTGTAATCTAGATAAATCAATCCCAAAGAATTGGTGGGTCAAAGAACAAATTATAGAAATGATGGGTAACTTTATTATAACAATAATGAGACACCCTACTCAAATTTGGGTGATATCTCTAATCACTTTGATCAACAGAAGAGGTAAAGAACAGATTAATAAATTAGGCATAAAACTAAAAAAACAAAAAATAAACTAGAAGTCAACCCATTTTCTAAAATTTCAAATATTTAAATCTGACTTTGTGTGGAAAGTGTTTTGTAATTTTGGTCATATAATTCCTGACTTTCCTTTGGTAGATATATTCCCAAATATTTTATGCTATCGACAGTTATTTTAAATGGAATTTCTCTTTGTATCTCTTGCTGTTGGATTTTGTTGGTGATGTATAAAAATGCTGAGGATTTATGTGGATTTATTTTGTATCCTGCAACTTTGCTAAAGTTATGAATTATTTCTAATAGCTTTTTAGTAGAATCTCTGTGGTTCTCTAACTATACCATCATATGATCTGCGAAGAGTGATAGTTTGGTGTCCTCATTACCTACTCTAATTCCTTTAATCTCTTTCTAGACTCTTATTGCCGAGGCTAGTGTTTGTAATACAATACTGAATAATAATGGTGATAGTGGGCAATCTTGTTTCACTCCTGATCTTACTGGGAAAGGTTCCAGTTTTTCCCCATTACATATGATGCTTACTGATGGTTTTAAATATATGCTCCTTATTATTTTAAGGAAAAGTCCATAAAATTTCAAATATTAGAAGAGATTGAGAAAATCAAAGCCAAAGGTGAAAAATCTAAAAGCTTAAAAAAACCAGAGTTAATGAATAAAATGAAGAAATACTTTTTTGGGCAAGAAATTAAACTATTTGCTAAAATGATTACCTATAAGACTGCCTGCCATCTAAGGGAAGAGGTGAAAGGAGGGAAGGAAAAAGTAGGAACAGAAGTGAGTACAAGGGATAATGTAAAAAAAAATTGCCCATGTATATCTACTGTCAATAAAAAGTTATAATAAAAAAAATAAAAAATAAAATGATTACATAGAAGAAAGAGGAAAAATTAAATTAGCAGCAGCAACAAATGTAGGAAGAAAATTAACAAGGGGCAGCTAGGTGGCGCAGTGGATAGAGCACCAGCCCTGAAGTCAGGAGGACCCATGTTCAAATCTGTTCTCAGACACTTAACACTTCCTAGCTGTGTGACCCTGGGCAAGTCACTTAACCTCAGCCTCAAAAAAAAAAAAAAAAAAAAAAAAATTAACAATTAAGAAAAAGAGGAAATTGTTAGAAATCATTTTGTCAATAAAATGGACATATTAGATATTTACAAAATACAAAAAAGGGATATTTACAAAAATACAAATGTCTAAAAACAACTAAATAGGGGATTTAAATAATCCTAATAACAGAAAAAGGAAGGAGTAAGCCATAAATGAAATCATAAAGAAAAAACCCCCAAGACAGATCAATTTACAAGTGAATTCTATCAAGCATTCAAAGACAAATTCCATTATTGTTTGGAAAGAAGGAAGGCCAGGAAGGGATCCTACAATTTCCTTTTGTGACACAAATGGGATCAGAGGTAGCTGGAATCATCAAAACCGAAAGACAACAGACCAGCCTCTTTAAGGAGCACTGATCCAAAAACCACAAATATTAGCAAAAAGGCAACTGCATGAGCTTAATTTTTGGAGGAAGGGAGAGCAGGAGGGTCATTCGCCATCTCCATGCTGTGAGGGGGAGATTAAGAGGCCCAGAAGTGGACCAGCCAGAACCAAAGACAAAGAGCACATCTAAACCCAACTGATGTCATGGGCCACGCAGAGAAAGCTCCTGGTGGAAGATGGGACTCCCAGAATTGTAGAGATAGTGCCCATGGAACCTCTTCCCCAAGATCCAGCAACGTGCAGGACAAACCTGGGCCAGGAAGACTGGGAGATCCCAAGATATATTCAAGCCCTATCTCTTCCAGGGCAAGCAGAGAGGCCAAAGCTGCCGATGGGCACCAGGGCACCAATGTACCCCAAGAAGGGGCTCTAGACCTGAGGCCAGGGGAAGCCAGAAGTGGACACTTGAACCAGGACAAGAGCCAGCCAGAAACTGGGGGCAGTGGCTGGAGAATGAAGCCTGGACATCTCCGGGCCGGACTCTCCCCAAGATCCCAGAGCAGCACAAGCCTCAAGGTCCAAGAAAGGGGTGGCGGGGGCCCATGCAGGAATAAACCCGACCCAAGAAAGCCAGGAAATGTTCGGAGTGCACCACGGATGGCCTAAAGGGGCTGCTGCCAATGCTGTGGCGGACCAGCGTGAAGAATAAGGGGGAAGCGCGCAGCTGGGCTGGGACATACAGCCACCCCTGCTTCCACAAGCACCCCGAGCACCCACACATTCACTCACTCACTCACATACATGGAGCTGGGCACATTTCACTCAGAAGAGAAGAGGGAACGACAGGACAGAGGAAAAGAGACGAATCAGTGACTGAGGAGGGATGAGAAGGGACTTAAAGCCTCTGGCATTGGGTTCTGCAGGGGGCAAGGGCAGCGGTACCAATCTAACCCAAATTTAGAGCCCCTTCTTTATCAGGGTGAACCACGGATGCTCACATAGGAGAGGGACAGGTCCCTGGGAGGGCAGGGCAGGAAGAGCCCACAAGCTTTAGCCAAAGCAGAGACTTCACAACCTGCCTCCCCCCAGCCAATTCAGACTTCCAAGGTTAAAAGGCTGCCACCCCCTTCACAAGGGGGCCTGGTGCCCCCGGCACAGGGCTGGCGGTGCCCATGTTCCCAGAGATGTGTTCTGTTTGATGTTAAAATAATCCTAGACAACGATTACAGGGCAGGGGGAGAGGCAAGACTTCACTTGGAGGCAGGATGAGAAGGAGAAAAGTGGAGATTCGAGACTCCAGAATCGAGGAGAGATCTCTGGCAAAACTCCTGGCAGTTCTGTCCATCTCTTCCTCTTCTACTCCCAAAGACCAAGGACTTTTGCTTATCCTGACCCTGGCTGACCCTGAGGCCTCCAGGGAGCAGGCTCGGACTTTACAGAGTGGGAACCACACTGACACGATCACAAAACATCAGCAAAGACTTGTGAGAGGGTTAAAGGTCCATGGATAGGTTGAGCCAACATGATACAGACTGCCGTACCCACCCAAGGGTTTCTCCACAGTGCTAAGGGGAGGAGCTCAGCTGGAGCAACCCAAGCTCCGAAAAGAGAATGGAGAAGAAGGGGGGCTGGCAGGACCGACAACGGAGATGGGATGGGTTAAAAACCAGTTTAATCAGGGGGAGCAGGAGGGGAAGGAGAGAAGGAGGGGGGGAAGGAAGAAAAGGAGAAAGAGGAAGAAAATAAGGGAAGAGAAAGGGGAGGATGGAGGAGGAGAAGGAAGAGAAGTGAATCTGGTCCCTTCCAGCTGCCACCCACCCACCCTGCAACCCCACAAGCACTTCAATGCCAGACCCTTGGCCCAGGCTTCACTCACCGGGGCGGCTCTTTCTCTGGGGGTCTCTGGCTGCCATCCATGGGGCGTCCCCTCGCTCCAGCTGCCCAATCACGTCGGGACTGGACACTGCGAGTCCTGCTCATTGGGAATGTGAAAATGTGGGAGGCTGTGGGGACAAGGATGTTGGGCCCTGGCCACCTGCCCCAAAGGATGCTGGGCCCTGACCACCCCAAGGGATGCTGGGCCCTGGCCACCTGCCCCAGGGGATGCTGGGCCCTGGCTACCTGCCCTGGGGGATGCTGGGCCCTGACCACCCCAAGGGATGCTGGGCCCTGGCCACCTGCCCTGGGGGATGCTGGGCCCACCTAGCTGCCCTGCAGGATGGTCTGCCCGGACCTCCCCATCACCCCGCCAGGAGGCTCGGGAGCCCCCCAGCCCGGCAGAGCCTCCTCACCCAGGCAGACCAGGTGCCCGTAGTTCTCCAGCATCACCTCGCGGTAGAGCCTCTTCTGGGCGGGGGCCAGGCGCCCCCACTCCTCGGGGGTGAAGTCCACGGCCACGTCCTGGAAGGTCACAGAGCCCTGCAAGAAAGCGCACACTAGGCGTGGCCACAGATCCGTCGGGGCCCTTCTTCCCGTTGGGCCGGGCTTTGGCCACAGTGGGGGAGGTACCCGGTGGGGACCCAGGAGGTCTCTGACACAGCTTCTCACCACAGACCAGGAGCAGACCCGGGTTGGGTGGAAATGTGACCACGTGTCCCAGAGGAAGCCTGCCCTCCTAGATCTGGCATAAGGGTAAATGGGGGCCACTGGGGGGCACTCTGCCCCTCCATTTCCCTGAAATAAGTACCCATTATGCACCTACTGAATGCCATGCACCTCGCTCCAGGGCCCAGCTCAGCCTTTTCCACGGCTTCATCCATTTTACAGGTAGGGAAACTGAGGCAGAAAGGGCCCTGGGCCGGGGTCACCCACAGCTTCCCGGGCTCCCCCAAAGCCAGAGGCCCCTGTGGCTCACCTGGCAGCTGCCGGGCATCAGGAGCACGGGCGCCATCCTCCTGCCAGGTGCGAGTCACCGCGCCACTGCCTCCTGAGGGCACGAAGGGGGCACAGGCAGCCTGGGGAATCACGGTGGGCGCCCTGGGGGGGACAAGCTTTGGGGAGTCAGGGCAAGTATGGGGGATCCTGAGGGGGCACAGTGAAGGGGAGCACAGCGGGGGGGGGGCACTGTGAAGGGGAGCACAGCGAGTGGGAGGGACACAGTGAAGGGGAGTACAGCGGGTGTGGGGACACAGTGAAGGGGCGCACAGCGGGGGGGGGGCACTGTGAAGGGGAGCACAGCGGGTGTGGGGGGCACAGTGAAGGGGAGTACAGCGGGTGTGGGGACACAGTGAAGGGGCGCACAGCGGGGGGGGCACTGTGAAGGGGAGCACAGCGGGTGGGGGGGCACTGTGAAGGGGAGCACAGCGGGTGGGGGGGCACTGTGAAGGGGAGCACAGCGGGTGGGGGGGCACTGTGAAGGGGAGCACAGCGGGTGAAGGGGAGCACAGTGGATGTGGGGGTCACAGTGAAGGGGAGCACAGCGGGTATGGGGACACAGTGAAGGGGAGCACAGCGGGTATGGGGTCACAGTGAAGGGGAGCACAGCGGGTATGGGGACACAGTGAAGGGGAGCACAGCGGGTGTGGGGGGCACAGTGAAGGGGAGCACAGCGGGTGTGGGGGGCACAGTGAAGGGGAGCACAGCGGGTGTGGGGGGCACAGTGAAGGGGAGCACAGCGGGTGTGGGGGGCACAGTGAAGGGGAGCACAGCGGGTGGGAGGGACACAGTGAAGGGGAGCACAGTGGGTGGGGGGCACTATGAAGGGGAGCACAGCGGGTGGAGGGAGTCACAGTGAAGGGGAGCACAGCGGGGGGGGGACACTGTGAAAGGGAGCACAGTGGGTGTGGGGGGCACAGTGAAGGGGAGCACAGTGGGTGTGGGGGGCACAGTGAAGGGGAGCACAGCGGGTGTGGGGGGCACAGTGAAGGGGAGCACAGCGGGTGTGGGGGGCACAGTGAAGGGGAGCACAGCGGGTGGGAGGGACACAGTGAAGGGGAGCACAGCGAGTGGGAGGGACACAGTGAAGGGGGCACAGTGAAGGGGAGCACAGCGGGTGTGGGGACACAGTGAAGGGGAGCACAGCGGGTGGGAGGGACACAGTGAAGGGGAGCACAGCGAGTGGGAGGGACACAGTGAAGGGGGCACAGTGAAGGGGAGCACAGGGGATGTGGGGGGCACAGTGAAGGGGAGCACAGCGGATGAAGGGGAGCACAGCGGGGGGGGCACTGTGAAGGGGAGCACAGCGGGTGGAGGGGGACACAGTGAAGGGGAGCACAGCGAGTGGGAGGGACACAGTGAAGGGGAGCAGAGCGGATGAAGGGGAGCACAGCGGGGGGGGGGCACTGTGAAGGGGAGCACAGCGGGTATGGGGACACAGTGAAGGGGCGCACAGCGGGGGGGGGGCACTGTGAAGGGGAGCACAGCGGGTGAAGGGGAGCACAGTGGATGTGGGGGTCACAGTGAAGGGGAGCACAGCGGGTATGGGGACACAGTGAAGGGGAGCACAGCGGGTATGGGGTCACAGTGAAGGGGAGCACAGCGGGTATGGGGACACAGTGAAGGGGAGCACAGCGGGTGTGGGGGGCACAGTGAAGGGGAGCACAGCGGGTGTGGGGGGCACAGTGAAGGGGAGCACAGCGGGTGTGGGGGGCACAGTGAAGGGGAGCACAGTGGGTGTGGGGGGCACAGTGAAGGGGAGCACAGCGGGTGGGAGGGACACAGTGAAGGGGAGCACAGTGGGTGGGGGGCACTATGAAGGGGAGCACAGCGGGTGGAGGGAGTCACAGTGAAGGGGAGCACAGCGGGGGGGGGACACTGTGAAAGGGAGCACAGTGGGTGTGGGGGGCACAGTGAAGGGGAGCACAGTGGGTGTGGGGGGCACAGTGAAGGGGAGCACAGCGGGTGTGGGGGGCACAGTGAAGGGGAGCACAGCGGGTGTGGGGGGCACAGTGAAGGGGAGCACAGCGGGTGGGAGGGACACAGTGAAGGGGAGCACAGCGAGTGGGAGGGACACAGTGAAGGGGGCACAGTGAAGGGGAGCACAGCGGGTGTGGGGACACAGTGAAGGGGAGCACAGCGGGTGGGAGGGACACAGTGAAGGGGAGCACAGCGAGTGGGAGGGACACAGTGAAGGGGGCACAGTGAAGGGGAGCACAGGGGATGTGGGGGGCACAGTGAAGGGGAGCACAGCGGATGAAGGGGAGCACAGCGGGGGGGGGCACTGTGAAGGGGAGCACAGCGGGTGGAGGGGGACACAGTGAAGGGGAGCACAGCGAGTGGGAGGGACACAGTGAAGGGGAGCACAGCGGATGAAGGGGAGCACAGCGGGGGGGGGGGGGGGGGGCACTGTGAAGGGGAGCACAGCGGGTATGGGGACACAGTGAAGGGGCGCACAGCGGGGGGGGGGCACTGTGAAGGGGAGCACAGCGGGTATGGGGACACAGTGAAGGGGAGCACAGCGGGGGGGGGGGACACAGTGAAGGGGAGCACAGTGGATGTGGGGGTCACAGTGAAGGGGAGCACAGCGGGGGGGGGGGGACACAGTGAAGGGGAGCACAGAGGGTGGGGGGGGCACTGTGAAGGGGAGCACAGCGGGTATGGGGACACAGTGAAGGGGAGCACAGCCGGTGAGGGGGACACAGTGGACCGAGGCTCCCCGGCAGTGCCAGCCCCTCCCCCTCCCTGGGCAGATCAGGAGAGCAGTTGAGGGACACAAGGCGGGGCTGCTCAGGTTAACCGCCCCTGCTGGGAAGCAGAAACGCTGGCCCGCCCTAGCTCCTGGGGGCGGGGCAAAAATGTGGGAGCCAATAGGGTTGCGTGACTAGTCATAGGGGCGGGGCCTGGGGCGGGGCGCAGGCGCAGCCCCTCCCTCGGACGCTCCATTCCAGTGCTAGGGCGTCCTCCCTCCCCCGGAGGCTCCCACACCTAGTGGCGGACGCCCCGCCCCCTGCGCGCTCCCGTCGCTGCCAGGGCACTGGCCCCCAGCTCCCACTCACCGAGACCTGGAACACGGGCTCGGACCCCAACGGCGGCGGCAGAGGAAGAAGCCGAGACGGTCACGAGCGCGCGCGTCCAGGACGCGGCGAGAGTCGGAATCGGAAGTTGCGTCACGCCACGCCTCTGAGGGAGCGTTGGTGACGTGAGAAAAGGCTTGTGGGAAACGTAGTCCGTGTGCCGCACACGCAGAAAGGAGGGGGAGTCCCCCGACCCGGATTGCGCACCCCTTCTCTGAGCCCCGTAGTACGCGTACGGAGAATGGGCGAGCAGCGCAAGGGAAACTGAGGCTCGGTAGTCCAGGGGAGGCATTAGTAAGCATCTCCTGTGTACCTGAACTCGAGGAGCTCACCGGCTAATGGGGAGGAGAAGGAACATGCAAATAACTCCGTCCCCAGCAAGTGCAGACGGGACGCAATCAGCTCCTGAGAGGGCCGGAGGGGAAGGTGATGAGCCTGGGGGACGGTCAGGGCAAAGGCCTGGAGTCTGGAGCATCTGGGATGGCGTGTGGGGAGGAAGGGGTGGGGGCAGCTCGTGGAGGGCTTTACTCTCGTGGACTCGGAAGGAGTGTGAGGGAGACAATTCCCACGAGGTCATGAGGGGGCGTCGCAGTGCTGGGGCGCCCGGAGGCAGGAAGCTCAGTTCCGTAAGAGACCACTAGGGGGCACCGCAGTGTCCAGAGCGCTGGCCTGGAGAGAGGAAGGGCTAAATCCTCGTGAGAACACTAGGGGGCGCCGCAGAGCAGGAGTGCAGGACCCGGAAGCGGTAATCGCTGCCTGGATGACCCCAGCAGGCCTTTCCCCTTTGTCTGCCTCAGTTTCTTCATCTGTAACATGGGGCAACCCTACTTGTCGGAGTTACGAAGAGAGCAGGCACTTAATGAATCCTCCCTCCATCTCTCCCTCCCTCCTGCCAGCATTCATTCTGCAGAAGACAGCTGTGACCCATAATCCCTTTCACTGCCGTGGACCTGTACACGTGCCTGCCGCTGCTCTGAGGGCGGGCGGTGCCCAGCGAGGTCACGGCCGCCGCCTACCGGGGAAGATGGTGCACTGACGGGACTGGGGGCAGCCCCGGCAGGGGGAGCAGCACTCCCATGTGCCAGTGGCCCGGAGGCCTGCCCGCCTGCAACTTCCGGTCCCCGGTCCGGCCAGGAGATTAAAAAACTAAAGGGTGCCCGATGGGCGTGGCTTCCTTCCGGCCACGCTGGCTCAGCTCGCACCTCAGAACCACCTTGGGGCGGGAGGGATTAGGGTGGACCTCGGCTCGTTTCTCTTCATCTTTTAAGATGAGTTTGTTTCTGACTAAGTTCACAGTCAAAATGAAATAAAACTTTAAGTGTTGGGGGAGGGGTGCAGCTCCGGCCCGAGGCCAGGAGGACCCGAGTTCAAGTCCGACCTCAGACACTTGCCGCTTTGCAGCTGGGGGTCTCTGAGCAAGTCTCGATCCCAATAGTCTTGGAAAACAAAAAGTGATGGGGACTCAAAGGGGCGCCCCCCCGCAGAGCTCCCTGTTCTCTCTCACTCCCTATCCTCACTCTCCCGATCCTGCTCTCCTGGAATCAAGTTTGGAGACCTGCACTGGAGGGGAAATAGACCCAAATGCAGCTGGGGGGGAGGGGGGAGGGGCTGCGTGCGGGTAAGGCAAAGGGGGGAGGGGAGGATAGGTAGTAACCCAGGGGACAAAGGTCTGCCAGTTCCGTCATTCCAAGGTCCAGAGCCCCGGAGTCTGTGGAGGGAAAGAGGGATTTCTTGGCTCACGTGCTCCCAGAATGCAGCCTTTACCCACAAAAGGGCTGTTCGAAACCAGCTCCAGGAGTGGGTGAACTCTAACCCTGAGCCCCAAAGCGCTCGGGGAAGGGCCCTCTCCTCACACACACTGATGCACTTGCATGAGGGGGAGTCGTGGGAGCCGAGAGCTCAGGGCTCCCCGCTTGCGGATCTTCTAGCTCCCAGCTTTGGGAGGCCGCCCCAGAGAGAACATCAGTCTCAGGAGAGAACGGGACTCGGGACTCACCGGACACTGGGGGGGTTCCCTTGGGTGAGACCTGGGATTCTTGGTCCAGCCGAGCTCCGCCTCCCGGTGGGCAAGGCCCCCGCTCTGGATTGTCTAGTTTATCTGATCTCCGTTTGCCGTGGACTGTAGGTTCTGATTATTGTAGATGTGGCTAGCAGGGTGTTTGCTATGTGCCTGCGCTGTGGAATTGGTGTAAGATGGGAATTAAAATTTTGAATGCACAGCTTGGGGGCTTCCATTCTTCTTAAGAAATGGTGATCAGAAGTTGAACTTGGACCTGAAAACTATGTCTGAAGGACTATTTGGAGGGCAGCAAGGTGATGTACAGAGCATTGGGCCTGAAATTAGGAAGACATGAGTTCAAAAGTGAACCCGGGCTAGTCACGTGATGCTATTTGCCTCAGTTTCCTCATCAGTTTCCTAAAGAGCTAGAAAAGACTGGCAAATCCTCCCAATATCTCTGCCAAGAAAACTCCACATGGGGTCTTTAAAAATGAAGGATAAACCATTGGAAAAGGTGCTCCAAATCATTATTGATCAGAGAAATGCAAATTAAGACCACTCTGAGATACCACTCCACTTCTCTCAGATTGGCTAAGATGACAGCAAAAGATAATGACAAATGTGGGAGGGATGTGGGAAAACTGGGACACTGATGCATTATTGGTGGAACTGTGCACAGATTCAACCATTCTGGAAAGCAATTTGGAACTATGCTCAAAAAGCTATCAGTGGATCCCCTTTGATCCAGCAGTGCTACTACTGGGCTTATATCCCCAAAGAGACCTCCATGTGCAAAAATGTTTGTGGCAGTTCTTTTTGTAGTGGCGAGAATTTGGAAATTGAGTGGATGTCCATCAGTGGGAGAATGGCCGAATAAATTGTAGTATTATGAATTTTATGGAATATTATTGCTCTGTAAGAAATGACCAGCAGGAGGAATTCAGAAAGGCCTGGAGAGACTTACATCAACTGATGCTGAGTGAAGTGAGCAGAACCAGGAGATCATTGTACACAGTAACAATAATATTGTAAAGGGCTGAAACTCTTGAGTTGATGCACTGAGGTCAGACAACCATGCACTTAAGACTAATTACCGATTGGACAATACTGTATTAGCATATGCTTGGAAAATGGCCCTTCCCACTATTCTGTGCTGGCTCAATCTTTTGGTGTATACCAAGAATTGTGGGAAGGATTAGGGGGTGGAGCAAGACAAGCCAGAGTCGAAGAGATCCTGTCCAGGCCAAGACCATTTGGTTATTGTTTGGGTCTTGAATGATTCAGATTAAATGAAAATACCGATCATTTCTGCTTTGGTCAGAAATTATTTATTAGTTTTATTTTAGCTTGAGTGGGGAAGGAGGGGATTCTTTGCCACAGTGGCTTCCTACCCTTAATCACTGAATGGTTGCAGCCTCAGTCAAATTGAGACCTTAGCTTAAAAAGGCTAAGGTCTTCCATTACATCCAGAACCATCTCCAGTGGTCCTGATTATCTCTCCACTTTTCCCAAATGACTCTGGAAGGGAAAGGTTGGCAGGTGACTTTGCACAGTCCTCTTTCACTTAAATCCAATTCATTTACATGTCATAGTGTTGAAAAAGAAGGATGAACAACAATCTATGTGAGTAGAGCTCACCTTCAAACTGGAATTGGTCAGTTGGAAAACTTCCTTTCTTCCTTCTCTCCTTCCCTCTGTCCAAATAGGGTATCATGCCCTTACTTACAGATACTCTTAAAAGCTTTTTTTCTTTGTCTTTGGAGAGTGAATGAGGATGACCAGGAAGATGGTCACCTTGACTGTAATGGACCTGGACCTGAGCCTCCTGTGCGGAAGGGAGCCGCCCTAATGTCAGTCATCTCCAGGATGTGATTTCCGGGTTGGCTAATAGAGCTACTTGTCACTAGACAAGTAGGGCTGTGAGCCGCCTGGCCATATAAGGAGAAAAACAGCTAGGCATTGCTAAAGGAGCTGGCCCCGCCCACAAAGTGAGGAATCTGGGAGGGTCCAAGAAGATTCTGTATAAAAGTAGGGAACAGCAACGGCTCGGGGAGACATTTTGGGGAGCAGACAATAAAGAACAGCTCTGCTACATGTTGGCTCTCTGTTTGCTCATTCCCTGCTTCTGTCTCCCAAGCGGGGCCGGAGACGTCCGAAGGCTGGAGGAAGCTAGCAGCGCGCGGTAAGGTACTTTTGGTTTCCAGTGAGACTGCAACAAGGGGTGTGGCAAGAACCCCAATACTTGACAACAAGGAAATTAAGAAGAGGGAAGGACTGTTTGCATTTAGCTTGGTATGTTAAAGTAAAGATGTCTATAAAGCATCCAGTTTGTCAGCAGACAATTGAAGATGAGATTGGAGGTCAACAAGGTTGGAGGTGGGAGTATGTACTTGATCTTAGAGAGGTTCACACTCCCAGTACAGAGTATTTGGGGGACTAGCCCCTCTGGCGTGAGGGCTGGCCGAGCCCTTTCCAGGTCTGCTCATTCATCGTCAGTTCCCCCCGTCCCCAACTTTCCCATGGCTCCGAGAAGCTGTGGCACAGCGGACAGCCCACTAAAACCATCAGCTGTGAAGGAGCCAGGGGGAGGCGCTGAGGAGCATTTAGAGTTTGGTCAGACAAGGAAGATTTCAAGGTCATCCGCTGTCTCCCAGGCTATTGCCAGAGATCTCGACTTTGTTCTGCCACTGGAAGAGTGAGGGGGATGGCTTTGGGCGACTATGTCTCACTTAAATCCAGCTCTTGCCCAAATTAAGCTGTCACCCCATAGAATCTTCTTCAAAAACAAAGGACAAACAACCACTGTGTTCTCCAGCGTTTGAGGCAGCGTGTATAGATGGAAAATATATGAAGAAAAAACTATGGATGTCCTGGCTCTTTCTAGATTCCTTTTTGTTTTATTCCACCACTGCTGCCTAGGCCAACCTTATGTCTCTGAGATTAGGATTAACCTGTAATGGCCCCCTCAAAATTTAGATGGGAAATGTAGACCTGTAGGACCTTGCCAAGGGGGCAGCATGGGAGGAACAATATCTACTGGGAGTATCTTGACTTCTGGCTTAGGCTAGACCTTCCCCTAAAAAGAGAAAAATGTCTCGCTGTAGCTTGATTTGCTTTGATGGCTAAGGCTTAAACCACGTTAACATTGATGTGGCTTTTGGTCACAGGGTAGCCCATAGGAGACGCATCCTTCAGAGCTGCTGGAGGAGCCGCTTCCCATTATTACTGAGGCACTTCCCAGGCTCAGTATTGCCTCTGACCTCTCTTGCATTCACTTCCTATAATCTATTGCCACATCCCAACACTTTCACCTTCATGATCATCCCTTGTACAATACAGTCTGGTTCAGACCCTGATCACCTCCGCCTGGTGATCACAATAACCTCTTAGCAGCTCCCAGCCTAATCTCATCACTCCCCCTCCCCAGAGTGGTCAGGGATTTGCCCAAAGCATAGGTCCGATCATGCTGCTCTTACTCAACAGACTAATGGCTCCCTATTATAGGGGGAACGTCTATAAAACGTCCTAAGACCATTCATAGTCTGGACCTCTCCTTTTTCTCAGGGATCCTCACAATTCATTCCCCTCTACTCTCAGTGAACTAGCAACCCTTGCATTTGTGGACACGACCCCCAACCCCAACTCTGCCTTTCCCCTGGCTCTTCTCTATGCATGGGAAGTTCTCCCCTCATCTCCACCGGCATGGCTCCCTGAGTCAGGGCAAACTGCACCTTCTTCAGCTCTCTCGGGCGTCTTCCCTGGGATTACCTTCAAGCTTATATACATGTACGTGTGTGTATGTAGATTTTTATCTATACATATATATGCATGTGCATGTCTTTATACATATATGAGCATGTGTATGCATGATTTTATCTATTCCTATGTGTGCATGTATGTATGGTTAGCTATAAATGTGTGTGCATGTATACTTTTATCTATATAGGTACATGTGTGCATGCTTTATCTATACATACTTGTGTGTTTTTATTCATGCACATATATGCATATGCATGCCTTTATATATGTGAGTGTGTGAATGCATGTTTTAATCTATAAATATATGCGTGTTTTATCTATACAAGTGTGTGCATGTATGTTTTCTACACATGTGAATGCATGTGTTTCATTTACACGTGTGCGTGTTTATCTGTACATATATGAGTGTATGTGGAGGTAAGCTACAGAGTAGGTATACAATTATGTTTTGTCTTCCTCATTGAAACATGAGCCTTGGAGGATAGGGGCAGTTTTTGCCTTTGCAGTCCCGTAACTTGGCAGAGTGTCTGGCACATAGTACGTTATATAAATGTTTGATAGACTGAATAACGATGAGGGCCCTGATGAAACAAGCTTCTATACAGATGAGGGGCCCAGACGTACTCAAACCATCATCACATGGGCGCCATGAACCTCTGCCGTGTTATTGCCTTAACTTTCCATTTGTTAACTCTCAAATGATTTTCAAACGTTTCCTTCCTTTCCAGTTTTTACCAGTCCAATCTCAATCAGGCTTGGTTGATATTGCCAGGGCCCTTTGAACTTCAACCTCCTTTTGATCAAACACCTTTTGTAGAGCCTTCATGTATAGCTGAGAAAGCTCCCAGTCATTTTTTAAATTAATAGTCTTCAACAATCATCTGTAATTTTAGGAACTTAGGGAGAGACGTGAGGTCAAGGGAAAGGAAAAGACAAAAAATGAACACTGGAAAAATGGTCAAAGATGTGCTTCATCAGGGCTAGGGAGAGCCAGTGTGAACTACTTGGAAAAGTTATGAAGCTGGAGCGTATAATGAATATACGGAAGACCTGATTCTAGCCACAGACAGCTGTGTGACTGGGCCAGTCCCTTGCACTCAGGATCCTCATCTCTAAAACAAAGATAATAACATCTACAGCTTCTAAAAAGGCTAAAATGCAATCATGCATATCTTAAGAGGAAGGCCCACCCCAGTTTATCACAGAAGGTCCAAACACCCCAACTGAATCAATCAAAAGCAAACCAGGTATGATTAAATCATTAATTTGGAAAATGCTAGGGGCTTTGGGTCATTAAAGACACAGCACCTTATGGGAAATATTTCCATTGGAAATCAAGTTTTTCTGTTAAGCAACACATGCAATCAGTAAGCTGTGTCAGAGGGCAATTAGTCAAGTGACAAATTCAGGAACTAAGGCTGCCAGGCCCCTGAAAGGGAATGGCTTAAGAAGGGAAATTCTCTTCCTCCCTCTCCATTAATAATGTTAGAATTAATAATTATTAAAAGAGATAATTTATTAAGAGGAGATATCACACCCAGCTTGGAGTAAAGAGCAACATGCTGAGGGAAAAGAGGTCTGCCAGAAAAGGGCATCCAGTGGTGGAATTGGTTAGATGACCACCTTGGGAACTGTGACATTCAGAAGACCAGAGTACTGGGGCAGCCAGATGGCATGGTGGACAGAGCACTGGCCTGACCCCAGGCCTCAGACTCATAATGCTGCCTACCTGTGTGACCCTGAACTAGTCACTTAACTCCAATTGCCCGAGTGTAGACAGAGGGAGGAGCAATAGTGGCTGACACACCGAGGACCAACTAGACACACCAAGGAAAGGCAAAAAGAGCTGTAGGGCCTGTCAGAATGCTGCACCTAAAGGGAAAGTCATGAGGGCAGTCCCAAGGGAGAGAACTTCTAGTGACCAGAAGCTAGGAGTTTACCATTAGACATTTGAGTTTGAGAGCCCTACACGTCTCACTTCCATTTTTACTCCACGGTGGAGCTCACTCTCCCCAGGGAACTTATGCGATTAAGGGCAGAGAACACCCTTATTTTGAAGGATTCTTCCTGTAACCACTTTTTTCTGCCAGACCTGTTTAATAAATGCTTATCCTGATAAATCCATCAATGATTTAATAGCACTAGGACCTGCAGCCGTTCAAGATTCCTCCTATAATCCTAAAATGAGTCGGTGGCTACTTCCTGGGGGATACGGCTGGACAATGCTCATGAAGGAGGCATGGGGTAGAAGGCCTCAGAAAGGATGTTATCCATGTAAACCATTATAACTATTAATGGATAACTATTGTTATCTATTGTAAACTATCCATGTAAAAAATTGCAAAATTTTACACTTTCTCTAAATGTCAAGTTATTATTACAAATATTTATTGTTACAAATATTTTATATATTATTATTTTATTACAAATTATTATTGCAAATATTATAATCTGCAAGATTTTGCTTTGACTTAAATTTTTAATGAGGCTGGACTGCCAGAATGGTCCGAAAATTCCTCCTCCATTCCTAACTTCCACAAGGACTGACTGTTCAAGGGACCTCAGGTATGGATTCTTTGGTGCCGAGTGAGCTGCGTGCTCTGGCAGAAGGCCTTCCCACATTCGCTGCACTTGTAAGGTTTCTCTCCGGTGTGAATTCTCTGGTGCACGGTGAGATAGGAGCTACAGCGAAAGGCCTTTCCACACTCCTTACACTCATAAGGTTTCTCACCAGTGTGGATCTTCTGATGCAGAGTAAGGTGCGAGCTGCTCCGGAAGGCCTTCCCGCACTCGGGACAACCATAAGGTTTCTCCCCACTGTGAATTCTCTGATGGAGTGTAAGGTGTGCACTGTGGCGGAAGGCCTTCCCACATTCATTACATTTATAGGGTTTTTCTCCACTGTGAATTCTCTGATGTACAGAAAGCTGTGAGCTCTGGCAGAAAGCTTTCCCGCACTCGCTGCACTCATAAGGCTTCTCTCCAGTGTGAATTCTCAGGTGCTGAGTAAGTTGAATACTATTTCTAAAAGCCTTCTTGCATTCGTTACATTCATAAGGTTTTTCTCCAGTGTGAATTTTTTGATGCTCAGTAAGTCCTGTTCTTTGGCAGAAGGTCTTCCCACATTCAGAACATTCATAAGGTTTCTCTCCAGTGTGAATTTTTTGATGTCGAGTAAGCTGTATGTTCTGGCAGAAGGCCTTGCCACAGTCCTTACATTCATAAGGTTTCTCCCCAGTGTGAGTTCTTTGATGTACAGTGAGTTCTATGCTCTGCCTAAAGGCCTTGCCACAGTCCTTACATTCATAAGGTTTTTCTCCAGTATGAATTTTCTGATGCACAGTAAATTGTGTATGTGTGCGGAAGGCTTTTCCACATTCATTACAATCATAAGGCTTCTCCCCAGTGTGAATTTTCTGATGTACGGTGAGGTCCGTGCTACAGTGGAAGGCCTTCCCACATTCCCTGCATTCGTAGGGCTTCTCTCCAGTGTGAATTCTCTGATGTACTGTAAGGTAGGAGCTGTAACGGAAAGCCTTGCCACACTCAGCACACTCATATGGCTTCTCACCACTGTGAATCCTATGATGGAGAGTGAGCTGCTCCCTCTGACGAAAGGCCTTCCCACAATCGTTACATTTATAAGGTTTCTCTCCAGTGTGGATTCTCTGATGTACAGTAAGGTAGGAGCTGCAGCGGAAGGCCTTGCCACATTCCCTACATTCATAGGGCTTTTCTCCAGTGTGAACCTTCTGATGTACAGTAAGCTGTGAACTACTTCGGAAGGTCTTCCCACACTCGTTACATTCATAAGGCTTCTCTCCACTATGAATTCTGTGATGCAGTGTAAGCTGTTCGCTCTGCCGAAAGGCCTTCCCACATTCACTACATTTGTAAGGTTTCTCCCCAGTGTGAATTCTCTGGTGTACAGAAAGTTGTGAGCTCTGACAGAAGGCCTTCCCACATTCACTACACTCATATGGTTTCTCTCCACTATGAATTCTCTGATGAAGATTGAGCTGCGAGCTCTGGCTAAATGCTTTTCCACATTCTTTACATTTATAAGGTTTCTCTCCAGTATGAATTCGTTGATGGACAGTGAATTGTGTTCGCTTACGGAAGGTCTTCCCACACTCACTGCATTCATAAGGTTTCTTTCCACTGTGAATTTTCCGATGAACAGTAAGGTCTGCGCTACACTGGAAAGCTTTCCCACACTCCTTACATTCGAAAGATTTCTCTCCAATATGAATACTCTGGTGTTCTGTAAGGTAAGAGCTATACTGGAAGGCTTTGCCGCATTCAGTGCACTTGTATGGCTTCTTATCATTATGAATTCTGTAATGTACATTGAGCTGGGAGCTCTGGCTAAAAGCCTTTCCACAGTCCTTGCATTTAAAGAATTTTTCTTTGGTACAATCTCTTTGATGTGTTTGTTCATGGAAGGCCTTTCCATGGTCATTATTACATCCATAAAGTTGCTCTATGGTATGAATTTTCTGATGTCGAGGAAATCTCGAAATCTGGAGAAAGGGTAAACTACATTCATTACATTGACAAAATTTCTCTCTGGGATGAATCTTGTGATGTTCAATAAATTCTGATCTCTGATCGAAGACCTTTTCACATTCATTATCTTCACAAGGTTTTGTTCTGACAGGAAATGTTTGGGGCTGAGTAAGTTGTTTGCTTTCAAATACAATCTTCCCACATTTATTACATGTTGGAAGTGTCTCTTCAGCTTGAATTCTGTGATGGAAAGAAATGGATGAATTACTGTTAAACTTTGCCTATATTCCCTATCTTCATAACATTTCTTGTCAGTAATTATTCCATGATATTTACTAAAGTCGGAATTGTAATTTAAGAATTTCCCCCATTAATTTTACTTAGAAAAACACCCGCTTTAAACAAACAGATGGTGATCGTTCATCATGTGCACAGACTGCTTCTGATAGTTACTTTCTATTGTAGAAAAAGGACCTGTCCTAGACCTAGTTTGTGCCATATTCATTACTTCCACCGCCCATCTCATTAGAAGTTTTGATTGGGCGACTTTCACTTGTCTAGAATGTTTTTCTTCTATCTGCTGCCTGTCCCACCCAGTGCCACTTTTTGAAACTTCTTCCAACCTGGAAATCCAGGGCCAAGCCCTGGAGAGTATTTCCTTAGATGTTCCAAGCTTCAGAGCTGATTCTTTGTTTTCAGGCTGTATCTCAAATTCTGAAATTAAAACAAAACAAATGATAACTTGCTTTTCCCTGCCAAGAGAAAGAAAAACACAGTTGTATGCTTGAGTTCAAGAAAGAGCAGAGGCCAGTTTAGAGGATCATATGGAGAAGAATAAGGTGTAAAAAATTTGGAAAGGGGAGGAGAGCATCAGGAAGAACTTTCAGAGCCAGATAGAGAATTTTGTATTTGGTCAGGGAGATAACTGCAGCATTCACCATGAATGCTTCCCGGAGAGCTGACTGAGGCCCTCTTCTTTTCCATCCCTTCATTCTCTCTTGGAGAACTCACCCATTTCTATATGTTCAACTACCTTCTCTATCCCAATGGCTCCCACATTGATGGATCCTACCCCAGCCTGTTTCCCGAGCTTCAGTACGACCTCACCAACTTCCCACAGGATTTGGCAAAGACATTTACAACTGGACATGTCCTCCACTTTCTTATCTTTCACCATCAAACCCACCTCTTTCCCAAAGTCCCCTATTGCTATGGAGAGTACTGCCATCCTCCCAGTCACCCAATCTTCAGTCTTGATGGAATCCTCTCTTCCTGTCCCACCAACTCATGCAGTTTCCATTCATTCTAACATCCATTCCCATCTCTCCATTTATACAGCCATAATCTTAAATCCAGGTTCTGTTCCCCTCTCGCCTGGACTATGGCAACAGCCTCCCAATGGATCTCCTTGCCTCCTCTTTCCCCACCGTGGGACTACAATACAATGGCTAGCACACAGTTGGCACCTAATAAATGCTTATTGACTGATGGAATAAAGCTGAGAAGGTATGCTGTAGACAAGTTAGGAAGGGTTTTCTTAAATGCCAAGCTCATGGTCTCAGAGGTAACATGGAGCCACTGGAATTGAGGAGCAGAGTGGCCTAGCCTGGCCTGGGCTGAGGGAGGAGCTGTGACGGGCAGAACAGTGGGAGGCAGCATCTCAGACACCGAGGTACTGGGGTTATACAGGAGGAGGGTAAGGGATGTCTGTGGGTGTCGGACTACGGGACAGCTGACATCCTCCTGGCTCTGCATGAGCCTACACTCACCCAGGTTTGTGGCATCCCCAGTAGCCTTTTCCCATTCCTGGTACATGCAGCTGCTCCTTAGGACACTTCCCACAGCCATCCACGGTGCGTCTCCTTGCTCCAGCTGGCCAATCACATCTGGTTTAGGAACAGCAAGTCCTGCCCAGGGGAAATGGGGAAAAGCTGAGCACAGAAGAGTCCAGGATCCAGTACCAGCCTGGGACAAAGGCAGCCTGAGAGGCAGACCCAGCAAATGGCTCCCTGACCCACCCAATGTAGGATGGGGAGTGGGTCATAGAGAGCAGCGGCTCAGAGAGAACATAAGGTCACAAGGCCGTGATCCCCTGCACTCCCATGTGCATTAACAGAGACCGAGACCGAGCTCTAAGCCGTGGCACTTTACACCAAGGGGTGCATGGCTCCTAGTAAAGTGGCCCTCAGATCTTCCTCACAGTCTGCTGTGCCCCCTCCTCCTCTTTTTCTAGTTATTCAAGAACAGCTCTCCCAAATACAGAATAATTCCATTGACTGACATGTGAAGTATCAGCTAAAATAAGCAAAATAATGTGTCAGCAAGGTCAGCGGGGCAAGTTGGGGGAGCAAGAATATCTCAAGAACACCAGGGCCTCCTGAGGTTGGTACAAGCCATCACAAAATGGGGGGGGGGGGGGGGTTTAACTGGTCATGAGAGTTCCCACTGGACAAGGGGCGGGTCTGAAGTGACAAAAATCTCCTGGGGGACTTTCCGGTATTGGGACCTCTGCCATGAGGAAGAACAAGGGTGGAGGGCCTGTGGCGAACTTCCTGTGACTAAGCAAGTGAGCTCAGCATCTGCTCCGGGGCCTTGGGAACAGAACTTTGAGAGGATTCCATCAAACCGACTAGTACTGGTTGGACTAGAGCAGGCGTCCCAGTGAATTCTCTCTCATGTTCCCTACTCGGAGTACAGGAAGCTTCCAGGTGAACTCCCTGGGCTGTTAGGGAAGAGCCTTGGACCAAAGAGAATAAGGCCACTTGTCCGTAGTCACACCCAGCAGGGACCAAGAGTCCAGCCGGTGATGGCCGATGAGATTGCCCAGAGAAAATGCAAACAGGAGCTTCCTGGGCCCAACCAGAGTAACAATCTCAAGCTGGGCTTAAACACTGGGGAAACCGAAACCTTCCCCCAAAGAGAGCTCAGCAAGTGTCCAGCACGTGGTAAGTATTAAAAAAATGTTTCCTGACTGATAGAAGCCAAAGACCCTCCCCCCTAGAATCTGGGTCCCGGGGGAGCCCCCTTACCCAAGCAGACCAGGCTCCGGTAATTCTCCAGCATCACCTCCCGGTAGAGCGCCTTCTGGGAAGGGTCCAGACATCCCCACTCCTCTGGGGTGAAGTCCACGGCCACGTCCTTAAAGGTCATTGCCTCCTGAAACACCAGAGACCCCAGAGTCAGTCTTCCCGGCCCTGGGACTAGCAACTTTGTAGGAGTGAACTTGGGCTGAGAGGACCTGAGTGCAAATCCTGCCTCAGATAAATACTGCTCAAGTCTTGGTTTCCTCAGGGATAATACCAGCAGCCACCCCCCCCCCCCCCACACACACACATACAAAACTAATCAAACAGATGTAAATGAGAAGTAAAGTATCTGGCGCCTTAAAGGGTTCCAGAGCACTGACTCTGGCCTGCGACAGGCCACATCGGGCCCAGCCCCCTTGTTCTGACAGGACTCAAGGCCCCCTGGTCTGGCCCAGTAGGGCCTCTGACCTCTTCCTCTCAGACCCAAGTGAGTCCCACCATTTTCTCAGGTCATTTGTCCCATGCATCCCCTTCTTTCTCCTCCTACAGACACCATTGCTCTTCAGGCCCCTGACCCTCCTGCCTGGACCTGCAGGCCCGACTCGGACTTTCCTGGGGCCCTCTTCCCTTCAACTTTCAGCCTCAGTCCTGCTTTCCTAAACCAGCCTCAAAGAAAAAGCTCTGTGCTCCCCCTGCCCTGGGCTCAGTCTGGCTCCCACTGGCCTCTCACAGCTGCCCCCTTCTCCTTGGCTGGTCCCCCTCACTCAGTGTGGGGGGGACCCTGCCTCTGTGTCCCCAGAGGTGTCCCACCTCTCCCTCCTGAGCTCCCCCACCTCTCCACTCCTGCCCACTGGACCCCTTCATCCAGGTGTCAGGTGGAATGAAGGGCTGGGTCCCAGAGGTGGAGGAGGCTGCTGGATGGGAGGCCAGGGGCTTGGAAGGACGTCCCTGTGGGCGAGAGCCATCCCAATGGACATTGGACAGAAAATACAGAAAATGCCATCTTTGTCCAGAAAAGGAACAAAGGAGGCCGACAGTAAATCAGCACGCGCTCTGTCCCCTCCTTTTTTCTGCTTTTTTCTCTCTCCCCCTTTGCTCTGATCTTTCTCTCCCAGCATGAGTCATAAATGAAGGTGTAATAAAAATAAATAAAATTAATAAATAGAACAAAAGCACGGGGTAGCAAGGAGTTGAGCCAGCCACCAAATGAATAATCTTGGGACCGGAAGAGGACTGAACCCAGGACATATCTTTGACTAATTATGGGGTAGTAAGAATTATACTCAATAAAAGGACTGATCGTAGATTAAATAACATGATCCTAAGAAATCGGTGGGCCAAAGAACATCACAGAAATAAT
The DNA here is from genome assembly GCF_048593235.1 of Sminthopsis crassicaudata. Taxonomy (NCBI): domain Eukaryota; kingdom Metazoa; phylum Chordata; class Mammalia; order Dasyuromorphia; family Dasyuridae; genus Sminthopsis; species Sminthopsis crassicaudata. The sequence goes on along the minus strand of NC_133617.1, from coordinate 7,146,289 downwards.
AGACAACAATAAGGCAACATGGCAACATTCATGGGAGGAAAATTTAGATCTCAAAAAGAACAGATGAACTGGTCAGGAAACTCTAAAACCTAGAAAAGGAGCAAATATAAAAGTTTCAAATACCAAAATAAAAGGTCTGAAAATCAAAGTGGAGATGAACAAAACCAAAAGCAATAAAAACTCCACTAAATATAACTAAGTACTGCAGAAAAATCTTTCCAACAAGTATCCTTGATAGAGATCTCACTTACAAGAAAGGAACTGATTCAAAATGAAAAGACGTAGAGTTAATTCCCCAACTGGTAAATGGCCAGAGTAAATGAATAGGGAGTTACAAGGAATCCACAGCAATGTGGAAAAACAAAACAAAACAAAACAAACAAAAAATGTTTGTTTTTTAATTTTTTTCTTTTTGATCTGATTTTTCTTGTGCAGCATGATAAATGTGGAAATACGTATAGAAGAATTGTACATACTTAATGTAGATTGGATTGCTTACTGTCTGAGAGAGGGAGTAGGGGCCACTCGGTGGTGCAGTGGGTAGAGCATCCGCCCCAAGTCAGGACATCTGAGTTCAAATCTGGTCTCAGACACTTCACACTTCCTGTGTGACTGAGTAAGGCCCGATTCCAATTGCCTCAGCCAAAAAAAAAGGAGGCAGTGGAGGAAGGAAGGGAGAAAAATTTGGAATACAAGATTTGGGTGAATGCTGAAAACTATCTTTGCATATATTTTGATAAAAAGCTACTATTAAAAAAAAAAAACAGAAAGAAAAGAAAAAATAACACTCCAAATCACTAATTAGAGAAATGCAAATTAAAGGAACTCTGGGGCTCCCACCAATCAGGCTGACAAAAATGGCAAAAAAAGAAAAACCATCTTGTTGCAGAGACTGCAAAGATAGGCCCATTAGTGAGGTGCCAGGAAAGTGCCCGGCGGACCGAGCCATTGCAGAAATCAATGCGGAAAACTGCGCTGGGCTCTGGACCCCGCGATACGGCTTCTAGACGGGCGCTCCAAGGAGATCAGGGAGAAGCGGCGGCTGGGGGCTCGGCCATCCGCTCGGGCCTGGTTCCGGAGAAATCTGGGAGCATGACGAGGATGACCCGAGGAAGGGAGCAGAACCAGAGCCGCTGGCGCAGGGAGGGCCAAGCTGGGTTCCCAGGAGCCCGCAGGCGCCCCTCTCCGGGCCCCACAGAGACAGGGCAGCAAGTCTGTCCCCAAAGAAACTCGGGGCCGCCCGCTCCTCAGGGCCCTGAGCCAGTTCCCGAATCACGGCAAAGCACAACACGCAGGACGTTCCTTTGGGACCCTTCCTCTTTGGGCCCCACAGCCGCGGTTTACAAAAATGATTCCTCCCGGAGGCCCGGGACTCACCTGGGGGGGGCTCGTCGGCAGCAGCGCGGCCATTGTCCCCTCCAAGCTGCTGGATCGGGAGGGCAGAGCTCTGCGGAGACGGGTCTGGGCAGGAAAGGGAGCGTCAGGGGGCTGCTCCGGTGGGCCCCAGCTAGCTCGGCTCTCCCCGGAGGAGCCCGCGAGGGGCCAGCAGGAGGCACCGGCTGGGAGCCGGATCGGGATGCCAGCCTCCCCTCCCCCAGCTCGCACAGCTGGGCAAGGCATCGCTCAGCCATCCATGCCCTGGCTGCCAGGGAGCCGAACCCGGTCCGGGGGCTTCGGGGGTCTGAGGAATGGGGTGTGCCCGACACAGAGGAGCCTCTGGCCCGAGCCCCCCCCACCAGCCCCCACTCCCTGCCTGGGTGCCCCGGGCACCGAGCCTGGCACACGGCCGGTGCTCTCCTTAGATCTCCTCCTGTCCAGGCCCCAGCCCTGATTCAATATGGGGCCAGGGCCCGTCCATGTCACCTCTGCCCCAGCTGGATCCCCCCAAAGCTGCCAGGGGTGGGGGATGGGCACGCCTCCTCCACTGCCCCCCCCCCCAGGTCCTTCCCTCTGCTCATTATCTCCCACTTATCCCGGGCTCGGGAGATTGTCTCTAGTCTCCCCAGTAGACTCTTGGAGGGCAGGAACTGGGCCTCCATCTTTCTTTGTATCTCCAGGGTGAGCTCGGTGCTTGAGGTACACAGCTGGCGCTTAATGCGGACCGCCTGACGAGGCAGCAGGTATTGGGGGAAGGGTTCTGCCCAAGGAAGCTCTAACCTCAGGCCTGTGGTCCACTTACACCTGCAGATCTTTGTCTGACAACCTATAGCCCCGTCCCCATCCTGCAGTTGCAAAGAAAAAGGGCTGGGGAGAAAGAGTCCCACCGGCTGGGGAGAGAGGAGCGAGAGGCGCATGCTGATTGGCCCCGTAGCCTCGCTCTGACCAATGGAGGCATTCGCACTCACCGAGCCAGAAGAACTCCGGCCCCTGAGGGAGCCGCAGGAAACGGCCCAAAGAGCACTAGCCAGCGGAAGTGACGTCTTGGGGATTCCCAAGCAAGAGTCCCATTCAGAGCCGCAGAGCCTTCTGGGAAACGTAGTTCCAGCAAGGTCCGCATACACCGAGTCCTTGCCTGCTTTAGCCAGCGAGTTCCTCCCCAGATACGTAAGAGAAGTTATTCACTCCCCATAATCATTTACAGAAAATGAAACTTCGGGCTCCAAGTGGAGTCTACTCGGTGCAGACACCCCCTTGGGGAAACCATTTAACGTACACTGTCCTCCTCAACTCCCTGGCCCGCTCCCACGTCACCGGTTCCACTGCGGAGCCCAGAGAAGCCCCGCGCCCGTTCTAACGGATCCGCCATCAATCTGCGTTCCACAGGCTCTACCAGGCCTCTGCCGCGCTGGGAGATCCTGCGCCCCTGCCTTGTTAACACGCGCTCCCCAGCAGTTCTTCCAAACGTTCCATCCCTCTTTAAGCCTCTTTTGGCTCCCAGCTTCTTGTTGAAAACCTTGTCTCCTATTTTACAGGAACATTGGAGGCCATTTGCCACGCGCTGCTTCTTCCCTTTCTCATGGATCACTCCGGAGCCTTCTGCTTCTGTCTTCTCCTTTCACCTGACAACATGGACATTCTCCTCTTCTCTCTACTTAAGAATCCCCTTCTATCTCACGTCCTCCAACAAATCACGCCGTAGTCATCAATCAATCAATGACATTAAATATACTCAAGCCAACAATTAACGGAGAAAGCGTGGAGATTGTTGGGAAAGACTTCCTATGAAAAGACTGATGTGAGCCATCCACACTCTGACTCATGCTCTCTGTGAACAGTGGCTAATTCTCTCTCCTACAAACGTTCACATCTTGATCCTTAAATCCCTTCTGCCCTTTGTAGCTAGCTCAACTCCTCCCAAAGACCATCCACAATGGGTCCCTCCTTTCCCTTCTCTCACCCGCTTAAGTCTTTCCAATCTGAAATGAAAGATCCAAGAGATAGTTTATGGTAGCAAACATCCAGCCTATTAGACTACTAAAACCCAACTGATGGTCAATGTTTATCTTGGAAAACCTGATGGCAACACTGAATGTTCCAAAAATGTTTTTCAGAGGATGCTCCGGTAATCAACCCTAATTGCTGAAAGGAGCTACAAGTCTTCAGCTGCTCCTCCTGAGAATGGGGTTTTATCACGAGACTCGGCCACTTCCAGCAATTTGGACAGAGGAACCCATTTCCATCCAGGCCACTCTGGTTGGTCTTCTCCTTCATGAACGGGGTCCCCCTAAATGTTAATGGCGAGGCACAAGGAGGGGCTGTTTTCCTTGGGCCACGAATCCCCCCAGACTGGATTCTATACTTCCGCCATCCTAGCTGGACCCGGCTGAGTCCAAGATTGAGAAGCATGCTCCCTGAGAGTGAGGTTGGAAGTCAAAAAGGAACCTTCAAGGGACCTCAACGCCCATAGAACTACACAGAGAGAGGCGTTTCAGAAAAACCATTTACATGGCGCAGGTGCTGAAGCAGCGGGGTGGATGGGAGCCTGCCCTGGGGCCTGCGGTGTGAGCCTGGAGACACAGGGGCCCGTAGAATGTCACAGAGAAACTAGGATAACAATTCATGGGCCGTGTGGGGGAGGCAATGAGCTTGCTCCTTCTATCAAGTCAACCGGAGTTCTCACCTTGTAATTGTCCAACCTGAATTCTCACCTTGTCACTATCCAGACAACCTGAGTTCTCACCTAGTAATCCTAACAGGGGAGTGTAAGTCTGTCTCTCTAGAGTATAATCTGCAAATTCTTTTGAGACCGACTCCAGCCTGGAACCCCAGCAGTGACGACGGGCAGTTCTGAAAGGCCCGGCAAGCCCCGAGTCAGCCATCCTCCCCCAAACTCCCCGGTCCCGGTACAAGGACTGATCTTCCCCCCTCGGTCCGGTACAAGGACTGATCTTTCCGGGGCTTTTCCCCGGGGCCAAGCTTTAGAGGGTGCGGGACGGGCTAGAGCAGCACGTGCTCCCTCCCCGCGGCCCTCCTCCTGGGCGGGCCGACTCCGCAGGACCCCGGCGCCCGCTCCAGCCCGCCCGCGGGAAGCTTGGAGCGGAAGTTCCCCGTGGGCAAAGCCGGCCCTCATTTCAGCGAAGCCTCCACGCCGCAGAGCTGGAGGAACCGGCCAAGCCCTACAGGGGCCCGGGAGACGACAGACGTGCACAGGACCCCGAAGCAGAGACAGGACCAGGCAGCGTTCTCCGTTTGGCTTTCCCGGTCAAGCGTGGGCGGGGCCAGGGACTCAGGCATGCGCACTGCCCGACCCGCAATGTCCGGACTACGTTTCCCGGCAGACTTTTCGAGAGCGCTCAGGGCAAGGTCCCGGAGCGGGCTCCAAGGTTACCTCGCGGTTGCCCCGCCGGCCGGTTCTTTTTTCAGGACGCTGTATCTCCGTCAGCCGCTATCGGGCTCTGGGCCGGGGAGAGTGAGGACCGCGGTGGAAACGGGGCGCTGTCGCGTAGTTTCAGAGCCTGCGCCAAGGCGGGGGACCCGGCGAGGGGAAAGCGGAGGAGGAGCCGGGGTAGCCGCCCTCCTGCCCCGCCCTCTCCGCCTAGCTCCTCGCTAGCGAGGGGGCGTGGCTAAGGGTGTCAGCCAATCAGCGGTAACCCTGCTCCTCCTCGGTCCGAGAGTCGCGAGGCGCGTAGGCTGGATTCCTCCGCCCTTCGCTCTTGACCCCGCCCTCTCCGCCCGGTCTTCCTGGTCTCCGCACGTGGCTGCAGCAGTTCTGATTGGGCGGTGCCGGGGGGCGTGGCCGGGCCCCCTTTAGTGGAGTGGGCTCCGGCTCCTTCTGCTCTTCTCCCTCCGGGTCCTCGGCTTCTGGTTGGTGCCGGGAAGGAAGCGGCCATGGCCCCGGGACCCCCGCCCATGTCTCCTGCGGCCCCCGCTGCGGTGAGTGAGGCCGGGGCCGTGCCGGGCTGGGACCCCCCTGCTGTATCCGGGGGAAGCCAGGCTCTGCTCTCCGGAGGCGCGGGAGGGGGCTTCCCTCGTCGCGCTCCTTCCAGGGGGCTCTGGAGGCATTTTCCCCCGGGAGCTGCCCAAAATTCAGGGACAGCCCTACAGCTGGGGGGGCTCCCCGTCCTGGAGGAGCCGCCAGCGGGGTCCTGCACAGAGCGCGCCGGGTTTGGTGGCAGGCCCCGCAGCCCCCTCCGCGGCCCGGGCTCCTCATCCTGAGAAGGAAGCACACCCCTCCGACCTCCGCCCCGGACGCCCCCCTGGGCCGGTTCACACATTTAGTTCTCGAAGCCCCCCCCAGAGCTTTCCTTTGGCAATGGCCGCTCCCCTTTTTTGAGGCGGTTGGGGTGAAGTGCCCGGGTCACAGGATGAGTTTGGACCCAGGTGCTCCCGATCCGGGTGCTCTATGAGCCCGTGGACTGACCTGGGGTGCAGGGGAGGACACTGTGGGAGGCGGGCCGGGCCGCTGGAGCGTCCTTGGGGGAAATGCCCATGAAGTCCAGCCAGCCCAAGCCAGAGAGCCCCTGAGAATACCGGAGTCCGGCCTTTGAGACTCTTCAGAACTAGGCCAGGCTTGGGGAACAGCCACAGTGAAGGGGCCCGATGTGGCCCCCGAGGGAGCCGGGAGCAGCGCCCTGCGGGTGCACAGGGGCATCCGTCCAGGTGGATGGAGGGGCCCCCGGAGATTGGTTCTGAGCTAAAAGCAGCTCGGGAGGCTCCCTTAGTGCGCCAGGGCTCTTGTTGCATCAGTGCAGAGTCCGCGTCAGGTCTGGCCAACTTGTGAGTCCAGTGGGACGTGGGGCGTGTGGGCGGCGCTTCCCGTGTCCGGGATCCCACTCCTGAGCATGGGGGCCGAGGATTGTGAAGGAGGAGCGGAGGGAGGAGTAAGTGCAGAGAAGACCTCTGGAAGGCTTTCTGAAGCGTCTCCTCTGCAGCCGGACTTCTCTCGGAGCCCCTTCCAGTGGGGAACGCCTTGCGGCTGAGGGGTGCAAAGTGGGTGGGGGGTGAGAAAGTATTGGTTCCCAGAGAGGCCATTGGAAACTTTGGAGAGAGCAGGGGAATGATGGAGTCGGAAGCCAGACTGCGGAGTTAAGGCGGAGGGGAAGGGAGTGGAGACCCTGTCAGGAACAGTCTCCTCAAGGGGAGGAGGCCATAGTGAGGAGAGATGGATCAACTGAGCTGTTTGGAAGAGGGGGAGATGGAGAGTGACAGAGGGGACTGCGGGATGGGATCACTGGGGCGGGGAGAAGGGCCGACCCTTCCTGTGCCATGGGTGTAGGAGAAGGGGCAGCTGTTGGGAAGCGGGGCTGGGAGCTTGGGGAAGGGACAACAAAGCTTTTAGAGAGGGAGAGTCACTCGAGGAGGTGCGGAAGGATTGCCTTCCGGAGAAGCAGAAGGCGTAAAGTGTGGGGAATGGTGTCGCCTGCTCCTGGGCCCAGCGCACCTTCCATGTGACGCAGGGCCGGCTCTGGGCTGCAGCAGCTTCCCCCTCTGGGATGGAGGCGATGCCGCTCGTGTCCTGACCACTGAGCCGCTGTCAGGGTGGATGTTGTAGTACAGGACAGTGGACATGGGGGCTGCTGGTTCTCCGTGTTGTTGCACAGATCGGGCATGAAGGGGAGCCCTCGAGCGAGACCTGCTGGTCCTGAGCACCGTGGGGTCCACCTCTCTCATGTCCTGCCAGGTCTGGATGCAGGGGGGCCACTAGGTGACCCACACGTGTTTGTCGTTTCAGGAAGCCATGACGTTCAAAGATGTGGCTGTGGCCTTTACCCTGGAGGAATGGCAGCATTTGGACCCTTCTCAGAAGGACCTGTACAGGGAGGTGATGCTGGAGAACTACAGAAACCTGGTCTGCCTGGGTGAGGACCGCTCCGGGGATCACCCAGAGTCTGCTCCTGGGAGGGGCACAGCGCCGGGCGTATCCCGAGTGCTTTGCAGTTATCCTCTGCCCCCGAACCCTGTGTGGCCTCAAGTGGTTGGGCTGCCAGCGAGGGAGGCAGGGGAGGTCCAGGCCCCTGGACGATGATGTTCCAGAGACCTTTGTGTTCCCTCGGGCCCAGGTAGTGCCCCAGGTATCTGCATTTACTAAGCCCCTGTTCGGGGCCAGGCATATGTACGGGAGACCCCAAAAGGCACAAAATGCCCGCCTGCTCTTGGGCGTTCTCCTCAGGAAGTGCCATAGCTGTCTTTCTGACCCCAAATCCTCGGGACCCTTGGGAACGTGTTCCTCAGGAGCCTCTTGTGGAGGCCTTGGTACCAGTTCTCTGAGTCTCTCAGCCGGCCTTCTTTTTTCAAGAAGAGAGAAGGAACTAAAATGAATCCTGAAGGGGCTCTCGGTCCATAAAACCTTTCCGTGTTCAATGAACAGGCCTGGCCAATTCCAAACCATACGTGATCTGCCAGTTGGAACAAGGAAGAGGCCCTTGGATGCCAGTGGGAGACACCTCCCTCTGTAACAGAGGGAGCCACCGTGCAGGTGAGTGAGGGTCGGGGCCCAGCAGCCTTCCTGACACCACAGCCCCCCCTGCTGCCCCTTCGGGGAGGAGAGAGCGTATTCTGCCACTGAGGCTCCCATTAAAGTGGAGTCTCCTCTTCTTAGAAAGCAGGTAGCCTTGATGGGGTCTGTCTCCCAGGTTTTCAAGGGGAAAGCGGGGGGGAGTGTTCTTTAGAAAATTGCAAGAGGACCTTCAATGGAGGGATGCTCAACGAGAAGATCTGAAAGCCTCAGCGAGCTCCCAGATTGTGTCTGGAGGCGGGAGGCCGGCCCCTGAACATGAGGAGCCAAGAAATCTGAAGAGGGATGGCTTGTTCTCTGAGGGTGCTGAGGGCATTCGTGTGGGCTGGGTCAGGGGAGGTGACAGTGGCTGGTGACTCTGCCAACCGGTCTGTCATAACAGAAGCAACCAAGACCAACAACCTCAGCCCATTGCTGGGGATGCACATAGGCCCAGACGAGGCTTCTAGGATGAACCTTGAAAGTCTGGCCAGAGGAACTGCATCTTAGGTAAGAATGAAGACCAGTGGCTTGAGATGTTTGCGACCACAAAGATCTGATGTGGGAAGGGAGAGTTTCGTTATTAATCACTTGGCCCTGCCGTGTACTGAGCCACGTACTGGGAGTACAATTCCAAGTGGAAACGGCCAGGGGAAAAGTGAGGAATCTAAGCCTGGGCAAGAAGTCGCCAGTCAGAGAGGCTTCTCTGGGATGAAGGCTGAAAGTCCCAGGGAATACGCGTGAGTGGGGTTCTCTATGGAGAGTTAGCTTCTGAGAGCGGGATTGGGATTTCTGGATTCTGGTGCCGGCCTTCGTAGGACTAGCTGACCCGAAAGCTTTTTTTCTTTTTCTTTTTTTTTTTTCGCTAAGGCAACGGGGGTTAAGTGAGTCACACAGGTAAGAAGTGTTGAGTGTGTGAGGGCAGATTTGAACTCCGGTCCTCCTGACTGCAGGGCCAGTGCTCTATCCACTGCGCCACCTGGCTGCCCCAAAAGCTTTTAAAGACCAGAGTGACTACGTAGAAAAGGAGAGGGTTGGTGAGACTCACCTGATGTGTAGCCACCGAGCAGATGCCGCTGAGAGACTGCAGTGCGATAAATGCACAAACTCCCTGGATATACCTGCTGAGAAAGGAGTCCATGGAAGGGTGGCCCACAGCCGCCTGTGTCGGCTCTAAGTCCATCAAGCCTAAACAGCCAGCAAGAGGAACAGAAGTTGGAGCAGGGCTGTCAGCTCCCTCGCTTTGCCTCGGGGCTTACGGCCCAGAACAGAGCTTTGGATCTAATGGGTCGATCTTAAGTTACAAAGAGAGAGCACAGCATCGTTTGTGTGAGGGAATCTGGGACCAGCAGAGAGAAGCATGAGAACAGAATATTCAGGTGAAGGTGTAAGAACGGACAAGCGGGGACTTGAGCAACAGAAGCATTTGTGGAAGGCTGCCTGGGTGCCTTTCCCTGTCAAGAACCAGAAGTACACTTGGCAAACAGTGGAGTTTGGGAACAGGTCTGAGGGTCTACAGACTTCTGGGTTTGAAAGTGCTGGTCTTGTCCTTCAGAGCTGGAGGAGCAGACAGGGAGCTTCTTACTAGCAAATAGCAACTGTCAATGACTATTATACGCATGTTGTGTCTACATATTTCACTGTCAGATGTTTTGCCAAATGTGCTGTCTCTCCTGGACAGGACAGAGACAGATGCCGGACTGGGGTGCTTAGGCAGGGGTTCCCAAGGGCTAAGGGAAGTTCCAGTGTGAGCTAGCAGTGGCCAGGGCATGGATTTGAAGTCCCGAAGCCCATCAGTCTTCTCCCAGAAGTTCACCACAGAGGAGGGGAATGGGGAAAGGTCCAGTAGAAAGGATTACAGATAGAGCTGAACAAGGTTAATGGTGGATACAGAAGGGGATGGGAGCATAGCTTAGAAAGAAGAAGAGATGGAAATGAGAGACTGACAAATTGCCCTTGATATGAGTGGACAGTACCCAGTGGATGGTCTCCATTCTGTGAAATAAGGAGAGGGAGTACTAAGGGACCCTTGGATAACAACCATTGTGAGTGGGAGAGAGAATGAGTTAGGGAAGAGAAGAAGAGATCTGTCCCATTGAATGCCAATTTAAAGTTAGAGAACGAAAATTGGTTTATTTCCATGACTTTTCTCACTACTTTCTTTTGTGTTTAATCAGAATATTTGCTCTTTTCCAAGAAAGCGAAGATGAGCTGATCCCTTTACTAAAGCAAGAGATGAGAGATGGGCCCCAGAGTTCCCCAGCTAGTACTCTTGTACAAGGAAGGCCCAATGGAGGGCGTCCGCTGTGGTGAATTTTCGGGAGAAGATGGATGGCCTTTGCAAACCCTTAGGAGAAGGAACTAGGGGCATTTAAGGTCAATGTGACCATAATTCAAGTTTTTGAAGGCCAACTTAAGGAAACCAGGGCAAAAAAAGAATTCTTTTAGATCAATAGAAGGTTAAGGATCTTAGGGATAAACAATGGACAAACATTAGGAAAGCAGAAACAGGCATTTATTAAGCACCTACTATGTGTGAACCTTATCCTAAGCACTTGTACAGGTGTTATTTCATTTGAGCCTGTGAGGATCCTGCATTTATTATCTGTGTTTGACAGATGAGAAAACTTGATTTGACTTCAGGTCTTTCTGACCCCAGGCATTTCCCTTATACATGCCCCCCCCAGCTGCCTCTTAAATTCAGACTTCATCTGTGTGACTGCTCAAGTCACTTTACCAGCTGGCCTCAGGACCTTGCCTTTAAAATGAGCTGGAGAAAGACATGGGAAACCACTACGGTATCCTCGCCAACCCCACATGGAGTCATGAAGAATCGGACCCCATGGAAACAATTGAGCAAATGTTCTCAGAGCTCTGTGCTGTGGGCCAGCAATGCAGTAGAGAAGAGAGATGGGCTCTAATGGGGGAGACAGTGCTAAAGGAAGGCCTGGCCTCAGGCCAAGTGGGATTGAAGGTTTCATAGACAAAACAGATCAGATCTTGCATATGTTTCCTCGTATGCAAAATGATTGAGCTGGACTTGGACTTTGGGGTGTCATCGATGACAAACAGTAAACACTACGCATTGTTAGAACATAAATTCTTTTTTTTATTATTATATATTTTTTTATAATATTATCCCTTGTATTCATTTTTCCAAATTATCCCTCCCTCCCTCCACTCCCTCCCCCCATGGCAGGTAATCCCATACATTTTATATGTGTTACAATATCACCTAGATACAATACATGTGTGTAAATACCATTTTCTTGTTGCACAATAAGCATTAGATTCCGAAGGTACATGTAACCTGGGCAGACAGATATTAGTGCTAACAATTTTCATTCCCCTCCCAGTGTTTCTTCTCTGGGTGTAGCTACCTCTGTCCATCATTGATCAACTGGGAGTGAGTTGGCTCTTCTTTATAGAACATAAATTCTTTACATGTGGATCCCACATGACTTCCACTCTTTCCTTAGATTTACTCTGAGAAAATGTGCTTTGGTAAAGGAAAACCTAGTAAGATAGGGAGAGTCTTTGGTTCTGGGAATTAAGGTCCAAGTTCTGTTCCTGGTTGTGATACTTAGCAGTGTGACTTTGACAATAATTCTTAACTCCTTTATTTGGAAAGTGCATCATGAACTTGATAATTTCACATGGTTTTTTAGGAGGATCAAAGTGAAAACTTTTTTTGTATTTCCAATGAAAGATCTTTCCCTTTTTTTCTTTTTCTTTTTTTTTTTTTTTGGATAGTACGTTAAAGCATACTCCTTTGACCAAAAAAAAGTTGATAATATGTACATTACTTATAGAAAAGGGGGTGAAATCATGTTTAGAATAACCTATGACCCTCTTCCAGCTTTTCTTACACAGAAAAAGCGTTGAGATTTTTTTACCTCCTTTTCTTTAAATAATGTACATATTATGTAAATAATGTATCATATGGAGGTTCTAAACACTACCATTACAGCTTAAAAGGAGATTTGGAGACCTGAAAACATGAGGGAAAGGGGAGAGGAGCAAGAGGACAGTCATCATGTGCCTTGCTCAGGGCCACACAGCTAGGAAGTGTTAAGTGTCTAAGGCCAGACTTGAAATCAGGTCTTCCTGACTTCACAGGGCTGGTGCTCCATCCACTGTGCCACCTAGCTGCCCCAAGAACAATCATCAATAAGCAAATCTACAGTTGGCATGAAAGTCAGTAAAATTAGCAGAAAACAATGAAATGATTCCCTTATTTCCTGCAAAGTAGCACTGGTGACTTTGGGCATCTTTTTCAGATTGGGAAGAGATAGTTGAAGCCAAGGAGCCCACTCCAAAGTTTGGCGTTACTTTGAAAGGATTTTATGAAGACAGATTGACAAGGCATCATCAACACCATGCTGCCAAACTTGGAGAAGCTTTAGAATATAATGCTATGTCGGAGAGACAGCACCACAAGGATAAATCTTCTAGGCAAGTAAAAATCACTCCTAAGAAAAACTGCCAGTACAGTGGGGCCCCACAAAAGTCATGGATGGGGTGGAAGTTCAAGTGTTGGACTGGTCCTTTTTCCACCATAGAAATTATTCATTAGAAAGTCTCCCTAAATGAGATAGTCAGAAAAAAATACTTTCTCGAGTCTGTTTAGACTAAGTAAAAATGATATCTTTGCCACAAATGAGGTATTTTTAAATTGTAATTGGATCAGCAAATCATTGTTACAATGCAGACTTTATTTAGTATCTTACTGGAGAACGTATTATGAATGTGGTTATTCATATTCAGCTTATTCATTATTTCCCATCACAGTTTTCATACTGGAATGAAACCTCATCAATGTAATGAATGTGGGAAGACCTTCTGCTGGCGCAAGGGACTTAATGTACATCAAAAAATTCATAGTGGACAGAAACCTTATACCTGTGATGAATGTGGGAAGGCCTTCCTCCTGAGCACGCACCTTATTCAACATCAGAGGATTCATAATGGAGAGAAGCCTTATGTATGTAACGAATGTGGGAAGGCCTTCCGGCTTAGTGCACACCTTACTCTGCATCAGAGAATTCATAGTGGAGAGAAACCTTTTGTATGTAATGAATGTGGAAAGGCTTTCTCTCAGAGTTCACAACTTAACCGACATCAAAGCATTCATACCGGAAAAAAAGCTTATAAATGTAACGAATGTGAAAAGACTTTTAGTCGTAGCACAGGACTTATCAAACATAAGAGAATTCACACTGGAGAAAAACCTTATAAATGTAATGACTGTGAGAAGGGCTTTCGTCGGAATGAACAACTTATTCGACACCAGAGAATTCACACTGGAGAGAAACCTTATAAATGTAAAGAATGTGGCAAAGCTTTTCGTCAGAGCTCACAATTTAGTCAGCACAAAAAAATTCATATTGGAGAGAAGCCTTATCAATGTACTGAATGTGGAAAGTTCTTTTTAGAGAAGACACAACTTACCCGGCATCAAAAAATACATACTGGAGAAAAACCTTATAAATGTAATGAATGTGGGAAGGCTTTCTTGGAGAGGAGGCAGCTTACACAACACCAGAGAGTTCATACTGGAGAGAAACCTTACGAATGTAATGAATGCGGGAAAAGCTTTCGTCAGAGCTCACGATTTAGTCAACATAAAAAAATTCATACTGGAGAAAAACCTTATAAGTGTAATGAGTGTGGGAAGGCCTTCCTAGAGAGGAAACAGCTTACCCAACATCAGAGAGTTCATACTGGAGAGAAACCTTACGAATGTAATGAATGTGGAAAAAGCTTTCGTCAAAGCTCACGATTTAATCAACATAAAAAAATTCATACTGGGGAAAAACCTCATAAATGTAATGAATGTGGGAAGGCTTTCTTGGAGAGGAAACAACTTCGTCAGCATCAGAGTGTTCATACTGGAGAGAAGCCCTATGTATGTGATCAGTGTGGGAAGGCATTCAGCTCCAAGTCATACCTTACTGTACACCAGACAAATCACACTGGAGAGAAGTCTTATGATAAATGTAGTGGATGTGGGAAGGTCTCGCCAAAGACGTGCCTTACTCAGCATCCGAGAATTCCTATCAGACTGAAGCCTTATCAATGTAGTGATTGTAGAAAGACCTTCCTCGACAGGAAACCACTTATTCACCATCAGAGGATTCACACAGAAGGAATTGCCACCTTGCTGTAGCAAACATGAGATGACCTTCCAAGAGTAGAAACAGCTTATTCAACTTTGGAGACTTTGTAAGTGTTGAGAAACCCTGTGAATGTGATAGAACGTGGGAAGACTTCATAAGTGTAGAAAAACCTTGTGAATGTTATGAATACGGGGAGGCTTTTCTAGAGAGTAGAGAACCTAAATTAACACTGGAGAATTCATGAATGATGGGAAGCTTTTATGAATATAACAAGGTCTTTCCTAAGAGCTCACCGTTTAGTGAATATAAAAATAATTCGTGTTTATGAGACGCCTTATGTGAAAAGGCCTTTCTAGAGAACATCAGGAAATTCATTATGGTGAGAAATGTGAATATAATAAATGTGGGAAAACTGTATAAGAACAAAGAGTTTAATCAGTGTCAATACCAAAGTGAAACTATGGATATTATGCAGAATAGCTTTCTGAGAGCATGTCTTACTTGACATGAAATTGTACAAAATTTTAACTTTTTGAATGGCAGAGCTTTATGAAGATAACAAATGGAAGAAGGATCCCAACCACTGCAGACACTGAAATTTAGGCATTCATTTAAAAGGAAATTGTAAAGATCTGGTTGTCACACTATAGTCTGGGACACTGGCTGATCTTGTGTGGCCTAGGAAATCTTTATTTTTAAATGTAAAAACCTTGCCTCTGGGGTGGGCCACATTTGGCTCTTAAGTTGAAGTTGTCAAATTTTTCTATACTACATGAAGCAAATAATCTAGTTTCCCATGAGATTTCCTTAAGGCTGCTGATCTAGTTTTAGTTATCCCAAGCTTCTCCCCAAAGAATATTAACAATAGCTGTCATTTATATAGCACCTACTACATGCCAGGCACTGTACTAAGCACTTTAAAAATATTAGTCATTTGATCCTCACAACCACCTTAGGAGGTAAGTGCTATTATCATCCCTGAGGAAACTGAGGCAAATGAGTTGAGTTAATCATCACATAATGTTGCTGTGTTGCTGTTCTGGTTCTGCTCGCTTCACTCAGCATCAGTTCATGTAGGTCTCCCTAGTCCTCTCTGAAATCATCCTGCTGGTCGTTTCTTACAAAACCATAATATTCCATAACATTCATATACCATGACTTGTTCAGCCATTCCCTGACTGATGGCGTCCGCTCTGTCTCCATTTCCTTGCCAGTACAAAAAGGGGAAAGCCTTTTGCTGAGAGAGGAGTAAGATCTACACTATCTAATGAAGCTGGGAAGGGATTAGGGAGTATAACTGCAGACAACCTGAGGACATGAACAAGCTCAGACTTGGCTTAGGGACTGGAAGCATTTTAAAGCAGTCTGGTGAGCAGCATACTTCATTAGGGATTTGCAAAGGCTTTAGGAGTGAGTCTGTCTGGAAATCAACTTTCATTTGGCTCCTCCTAAAGTGGAATTCCTTTGCTTCCACAACTGGTCAACTTAATGCACTGCTTCAAATGCACAGTGAAATCTGGCCAGTTTACCAAAAGGAGGCTACAGTAAAGGATAAAGTCAGTGAATTGGATGGATAAAATATGTTTAATATTTACTTTCGAATGATTCATACAAGCTTTACATTACATGATCTTCACAGAGGAGCCCACCATGATAGAACCACCAACCAAAAGAACGTTATCAAAGAGGTCTCCTTTATGTTCTTGCATTTCTCAACCTGTCACCACAGGGGTTTGACATTTGAACGTGAACCTATTACTAACAACTGCATGCCCTCAATGGCATTCTGTACTGTGCACCAGAGTGATGCAACGATTCCTTTTTGAAACTCTGTAATCTTACCTCATCAGCTGTGTTGACATGATTGAGATGTTGTGAACATTGACCATCACTGTGCATTAATAGCTCTCTTGAAACCATCACAGACTTACCACAAATGTTCTGTAGAAACAAACTTCATTATTTCTTATGGCACTATTAAAGCTGTTTTATGATTTAAACTCATTCTCTGCTTAAATTACTACTCTTCTGTCTGGTACAATTTCCTTCCCCTTCCCCTTCCCTCTCTTTCCCCTTCTCCTTTCTTTCTTTCTTTCTTTCTTTCTTTCTTTCTTTCTTTCTTTCTTTCTTTCTTTCTTTCTTTCTTTCTTTCTTTCTTTCTTTCTTTCTTTCTTTCTTTCTTTCTTTCTTTCTTTCTTTCTTTCTTTCTTTCTTTCTTTCTTTTCTTTCTTTCTTTCTTTTCTTTCTTTCTTTCTTTCTTTCTTTCTTTCTTTCTTTCTTTCTTTCTTTCCTTTCTTTCTTTCTTTCTTTCTTTCTTTCTTTTCTTTCTTTCTTTTCTTTCTTTCTTTCTTTCTTTCTTTCTTTCTTTCTTTCTTTCTTTCTTTCTTTTCTTTCTTTCTTTCTTTCTTTCTTTCTTTCTTTCTTTCTTTTCTTTCTTTCTTTCTTTCTTTCTTTCTTTCTTTAATATTAGATAACTGATTTTATTATAAAGCTGTCAAGCACAGAAGAAAAACTACATGTTGGACCCAGGTCTTGGAAATTTAGGTTGGACCCACTCACTTGACAGCTAAGTCAAGTCTGGTACATTTTGAAATGGCCTCGTTGGCAATAGTGGTTAATTCAGAAGTGTCTAGGAGAGTGTAGCTGGTGTGCCCGTGAGAGAAGGAAAGAAAATCTTCTATCTAAAGGGATCCTTTCCTTATAAAGATTAGTTTATGTAGAAACCTTGTTTAAAATAAAGCTGTATGTGCATTAACATAGCAGACACAACCGTCCAATAATGTTGGACTCATTGTATAAAAGATTCAGAAAAGTGACATTTGTACTTTGCAATGAAATGAGCCTCGGGATGTTGGTAACCTGGTCATTTTAATTACCTTTGTGAGATCTGGAAGATGGGAAATAGAGAATATGCTATTTCCTCATCACTTAGTAAGATGTACAACTGGGAAATACAGTTTTTTTATCTAATTAGTCACACTTTGGAAAAAAAAGTTATCAAGATAACTAATGGAGCAGCGTTGATGACTGGCAAATGTTGGAACACTGGAAGCGGCTGGAAGCTCCAGCAGGCCGATCGGAACGGAGAGTTCGGGGCCTTTTCGGACCTCCAGTGGCGGCCGCTACCCCCGCGCACCGGGGGATTTCCTGACACTACCGTTCCCAGAAGGCCTTGCCCTCGATCCGGTTCTGTGACTTCCACTTCCGTCCATTCGCTTCCCTCTCCCCACCCCCACCCCCGGAAGTGGAGTTTTGTAACAGCTTCGGGAGTCCCGAGAAAACGGAGGAGAGACCGAGAGTTCGGGGCCGGGCGTCTGGCCACGCCCCTCACGGATGCCTTGTGTGCGCACGCGCAAGGTCTCTCATCACTTTCATGGGCCCCGCGACCGCCGTCTCCAGGCTGCCCTCCGGGATGCCCACTCCCTTTCTGACCCCTGCTCGGGCGGCATCCCTGGAAGAGGATCCGCGGGGTCCAAGCGCGGCTGCCTCTCTGGTGGGTCCGGAATCCGGGGCTTGGAGGGTGGAGGGAGGAACACGTAGACTGGGAAACTGAGGCATGGGATAGGAAACTTCCCGAACTTGTGGAAGGTTCCAGCCTGGAGGCTCATCCCCGTGTGACAGGTGGGGAAACTGAGGCAGCCACCCGCCCAAGTAGAGGGGAGAACCTGAAATCCAGGCTAGGGTAGAGAACTCGTGCCCTGGAGGGGGTCTTGGGGGATATGGGGTGGGGCAGAACCCTCTTGTAGTTAGCGGGGGGCGGGACACTGACTGGGGGGCAGGGGAAAGGAAGGGGTCAGGCGGGGAAGAGCTCCAAGTCTGTCTGGAGTGGGGGCGGGGCACAGGTGGAGAGGGGAGGGCTGAAGATGGTAATAGGGGAGGAGACAGGGAAGAGCCCAAGCCTGGCTCCCATGGGGATGGATGCAGGGTCAAGAATTGGTGCCAAGGGGGCAAGGCAAACCCAGCCTTGTTCCTCCCCGGCCTTAGCAGACACTAGTCTGGACTGGTGGTGCCCCCAGTGCCCGCGGCTCTGGTTGGCACTTCTGTCTGGGTGTGAGGCCCAGCATGTGCAGAGGAGGCCTGGGACTGGCTGCATGCTTGTGGCTGGCGAGCAGGAAGGAGGCTTGGAGGCAGAAGGTGGGCTTGGAGAAGGGATCCAGCCACCTGGCTTCCACTTGGTTCTATTTGCCCTTCCGCACCCCTTCCCCCCTCACTTCAGGATTCCTAAAGACTTTGCATAGTCCAGAAAGGCCCTTTTTTAAGGTCTGCAGTGGGAGCCTAACTAATGTTGATTTGTTACCTGACCAAAAAGATACTGTTTCCATCGCTCCAGTGAAGCCTGTTCTTTCTTTTGTAGTAACTTTTATTAAAAACCGTGTTTTTCTGCCTCCCAGCTGCATCTTGCCCCAAACTGCTTTTTTGATCGGCATCTTGGTAGCTTGGGAGGAGACTGTGCCATCAGTGGCATTCGTTGTGAGGCAGCAGACTGAATGGCACACTCTGACGCGAATAAGTTGTAGCAAATCTGTCTCCCTCTCCCGTGCAGTGTCCGGCAAGGAAGCGGGCTGTCGTGCGCCAGAAATGTGATTGTTCAGCATTCCGAGTCAAGAAGCTTTTATTAAATACTGACTATAAGCCAGACATGGTACTGAATACTGAATAGCTAAAGAAAGGCAGGAGGCAGTCCCTGCTCTCAAGGAACTTCCAATAGAATGGGTGAGAGAACACGCAAACAGCTGTGTACAATTAAGGGAAGGCACTGTAATTAAGGGGTGTTGCAAAAGCTGCTGTAGGAGTTGGAGGAGGCTTAAAGGAAGCTAGAGAGGTGAATAGGCAGAGCAGAGAAGATGGAGCCTTTCAGGCATGGGGGACAGCCAGAGAAATCCGGGAGCTGAGAGATGGACATAGCCAGGAGGCTGAATAGAAAAGGATATGTAGGGAATCCGATGTAAGAAGACTGGAAAGGTGGGGGTGGGGAGGACAAGATTATGGAAGTCTTTGAATGTTCCTTTGAATGTTCCTGAAGGCAACAGGGAACCACTGGGAGTTTACCGAGTAGGGGAAGTGATGACCAGCACTTTAGGAAAACCACTTTGGAGAGTGAATGGAGGTTAGGTTGAAGAAGGGAGATCTTGAGACAAGCAGGATCCGAGTTATTGCCATAGTCTGGCATGAAATGATGAAAGTCAGCATCAGAGGAGAGAAGGGAGTGGGGTGGGGGAGATGTTATAGAAGTGAAATGGACCAGAGGTGCTGCAGAGGTGACATTGACTCTGGGTGTTACAGAGGTGAAATGGACCAGAGGGTGACATTGACTAGAGATGTTGTAAAGGTAAAATGGACCAGAGATGCTGCAGAGGTAACATTTACTAAAGATGTTGCAAAGGTGCTGCAGAGGTGACATTGACTATGGGTGTTACAGAGGTGAAATGGACCAGAGGTGCTGCAGAGGTGACATTGACTATGGGTGTTACAGAGGTGAAATGGACCAGAGGTGACATTGACTAGAGATGTTGTAAAGGTAAAATGGACCAGAGATGCTGCAGAGGTAACATTTACTAAAGCATGTTACAAAGGTGCTGCAGAGGTGACATTGACTATGGGTGTTACAGAGGTGAATGGACCAGAGGTGACATTGACTAGAGATGTTGTAAAGGTAAAATGGACCAGAGATGCTGCAGAGGTAACATTTACTAAAGATGTTACAAAGGTGCTGCAGAGGTGGCATTGACTAGAGATAATACAGAGGTGAAATGGACCAGAGGTGACATTGACTAGAGATGTTGCAGAAATGGACCAGAGATGGTGCAGAGGCCCAGTGGAAGGCCTTGTTGCCACACTGGATATGGAGGGCGGGAATCGGGGTTGGGGTGAGAGAGTGAGGAATTTAGGATGACTCTGAGGTTGGGAAGCTTGGGGGTTTGGGGGGGATGGTGATGTCCTTCATAGAGATGAGGACGGTAAGGGAGGGGAGGTTCAATTGGTCAAAAAACATTTATTAAGCACCTACTATGTGCTAGGCACTGTGCCAAGCCCTTTATAACCCTGGGGTTATAAAGGCAAGCAGGAGATAGTCCCTGTCACCAGGAACTCACAGACTGTTGAAGGTAAATAGTGAATTCAGTTTTGGATGTGTTAATTCAAGACGTCTTAGAGGACACTCACTTTGAAATGTCTAAGAGTTGGGGGTGTGAATCTAGGAGAAAGGTCGGGGCTGGATAAGTCATCTGAGAGTTATCTGTGAAGATAAATCCGGGGGAGCTGGTGAGGTCATTAAACACACTAGTGTAGAGAGAGAAAAGGGGCTCTCAGGTAATTGGGGGTAACCCCCATAAAGATGCAGACAAGTAGGAGGATGACCAGGAGGGGCAGGGGCAGGAAAATTAGGATAAGAGATAATCCAGTCTTTGAGGGTGATGGAGCATCCAATCCTAGGAGACCAGGTTATTCTCACATAGCTGCTTGTGCCCTTCCCCTGTCTGAGCTGTCCTCCTGGCTTTCTCTTCCTCTTTTTTGGGGGGCTGAGGCAATTGGGGTTCAATGACATGTCCGGGGTCCCACAGCTAGGCGGTGTTAAGTGTTTGAGGCCAGATTTGAACTCAGGTCCTCCTGGCTTCAGGGCTAGTGCTCTTCCCACTGCGCCACCTAGCTGCCCCCAGCTTCCCCTTCTTCCAAGGGACTAGAAATTATGGTCCCTGGGTGAGCACAAGTATCTTTGATCTTTCAGGAGTCCATGTCATTCCAAGACGTGGCTGTGGACTTCACGTGGGAGGAGTGGCGCTGCTTGGGCCCGGCCCAGAAGGAGCTGTACCGGGAGGTGATGCTGGAGAACTACCAGAACCTGGTCTGCCTGGGTGAGGAGGCTCCCCTAGGGAGGGACGCATATGTTAAGTAGGTCTTGAGTGGCCTGTGGAGGTGAGAGATCCTTGGGACCTGAATCGGGGCCCCCAGATGTACCTGGAGCCCGGCAGCTTGGTCTTGTCACCCTGTAAGTTGTGTCTTCTCCACTCTCTGCTCCCTCAGGTCCAAGAACTGCCCTTCTCAGCAGGAAGCCATTTTTCCTCTCACCTCTTCTCCATTTTGGAAGATTGTCATTCAGTGGTTTTTTTCTCCTGCCCTAAGGGGTCTTCCTGGTGGGCCCACTTACTCTCCCAGAGACAGGAGCTGGGATTGACCCTCCGGTGGGACGCTTTCTGTCCTGAGCCTTTCTCTGTGTTCATTGGGCAGGACTGGCTGCTTCCACACCAGAAATGATCGCGCAGCTAGAGCGAGGTGAGGCGCCATGGCGGCCTGAGGGAGGAGGTTCTGGAATCCACCCTCCAGGTGAGTGATTTGGCCAGGCTGAGGGAGGGGAAAGGGTGTGCACATCTCCTCATGCTTAAGGAAAGGGGTGCTCTAGGGGGAGGGGATAGACATTCTCTTTCCCACCTCCCCTTGCCATTTTGGGGATAATCAGCCACTCATCCTGGATGTTAGCTTCCATGCTGTAGTCAGTGTTTTTCCTAGTGTGATGCAGCTTGTACAAACTCTTTGTGGCCCTTTATGGCTGTCCCTGTTCTGGTCTATTTCCATCCTTTGTGTTCTCAAAAAAGAGAGGTCAGAAAACGTGAGGGGAGCTGCCTGTAGCCTTGAGCCCCCCTTGTCCTCTCCCCCCTGCTCCCAGGTGAGGCTGGGGAGGGGGACGAGGGTCAGCTGCCCCTCAGTGGCTGCGGACAACCTTTTTTCCCCTCTGGCCTCTGGTTAAAGGCCTGTGCACTTCCAAGTTGTCCGTCTTTGTGTACTTTGCCTCACTCCTCCTTTCTTGGTCTCTCCCATGTCTTTATTTCTAGTAGATGGTGCAGGACATTTATTCAGATGAAATCCATTTCGTCATTTTAGTCTTTCTTGGGTGGGAATGGAAGCTTCCCAGCTGTACAAATGGGTGTTTTTTCATCTGGTCTTTTAAGGGCTTGCAAAAGTGCCGTTTGTGCCCTTCCTTTAGGTGACTTAGCTGCTGATTCTCCTGGACGAGTCCGTCTGCATTCTCCCCACAGAAATAACAGGAGGGAAAACATCTCCCTCTGGCTCAAACAGAGCTTCCTTCCCAAACTGGAGAAGAGTTAATAGTTGCTCGGGGGGATGAGAGGCTTCCAGACCTCGAGTGGAAGCCTCGTGGCCTGTTTGGAAGCAGCACTTTTCTTTTCCCATCACTCTGGAGAGACGAGAGGAGGTGCTTGAAGTGCTCTGTTTGCGGGACAATTCCACAAAATCCTCCAGGGCTCTTTTTTTATGTAGAAAACATTCAGGGGCAGCTCGGTGGAGCAGGGGACAGAGTGCAGGCCTAGGAGTCACTCAGATCCAGCCTGAGACTTGATAGCTGTGTGACTGGGCAAGTCACAACTCCCATTGCCTTGCAAACAACAGCAGTGGCAAAAAGAAAACCTTTTAAATCTCAGCCTTTCCTCTTCTTGCTCTCTCTCCCCTTTCCTGCCTGATCTTAAACCTTAGCTCCCACCTAAGTGAAGTCAGAGGCTCTATTGAAGTCCCTGTTCACTGCGTCCAAATCGACTGTTTTACTCTTTGGCTTATGGAGCACTTAGATCCACAAATACAGACGTAGACCAGCCCTTCCTGGGCCTTGATTCCTGGCTGCCAGCAGAAATCTGAAAGGCAGAATTATGTCATTATTTGGCAAGGACAGGATCCCCACTGCCATTCCCATGCTTGGAATGCTCTCCCCCTCACATCCTTCAGCACTTAACATCCCTCGCTCAGTCTTCTCAGCTGTAAAATGGGGCTAACAATGCTGACCCAGCAGAGTTGGGAAGGTGAGATGTTTGTATCATTGAGCCCGGTGCTGGCACCCAATGGGCCCTTAATAAGCACTTGGTCCTTCCCCTTTGCCCCGTGCTCTGTGTCAGTCTTTTACATCCTCAGGCCTTGGTGAGCATCTGTAAGGTCCTTCTAGGTGCCCAGCTCCGAGCTGAGTGTGGGAGGTACCCACATGTCTGCACATCCGGGATCTGGACGAGGGATGGTGGGGAGCATCAGAAAGCAGGGACCCAGGCTCCCAGGAGGGCGTCTCACCAAACGGGAGCCGGGGGGGGGCTGGGAGATGGTGACGGGGGAGAGCGCTCCAGGCCTGGGGAATGGCTGTGCTGACACCGAGCACTGGGGAGCCAGGGGCTGGGAATGGCATGGGAGGGAGCGAGGCGAGAGAAGGCCTGAGGTCCAGGTTTGTGAAGCACTTTGTATTTTGTCCCAGAGGCCCGAGCAGCCACTGGAGGTTAGGGAGGAGCTGATTCTGCATTTTAGGAAAATCCCTTTGGTGGCTGAATGTAGGAAGGACTGCGGGGGGAGGGGGGGAGAGACTGAGACAGGATGACCCCACCTCAGCCCTGAGGGGCTCTGGATGGAGGTAGTCCAAGGAGGGGAGGGGGATTAGATAGGAAAAGAAGGGGACATCAAAATTGTGAGGCCCTGACCCTGGAAGGTGAATCTGACATTAATAAGATGGCTGGGGAGAGAGGAGGGTTCGTTGTCCAGTGTCTCTTGTAAAAGGTTGCCTGTTTCCTGCTACTTTTTAAAAACTCATACTGATCAATCACACAATGTAACTATTGTGCACAGGGTCCCCCTGCTTCTGCTCACTTCACTCAGCATCAGCTCATGTAAATCTTTGCAGATTTTTTTGAAATCCACTGGCTCATCATTTCTTATAGCACAGCACTATTCCGTTATATACATTCATCACAACTTGTTCAACTGTTCCCCAAATGATGGGCATCCCTTCGGTTTTTAATTCTTTGTCATTTCGGAAAGAACCATTAGCAAACATTTATTAAGTGCCTACAATGCTAATTGCTAGGAGTACAAATAAAGGCCAAAAACATGATCTCTGTCTTTCAGCAACTCATGTTTTATGTGTTGGAATTATTGTTCTTGATTGTTAAGGCAAGACAGTATTCGGAATGTAATAATAGGAAGAAGGGATATTTTATCTGCTTCCTCTTTCTTTCAGATTGGGAAATTGGACCTGAAAACAAGGAATCAGTTATCGAAGTTGGCCTTTCTATGGAAGAACCATTCTCGGAAAGATTCACAAATAGTGGTGTCTGTGTCTCCAAGTTGGACCAAACCTGGATATGTGCTACCAGGTTAGAGAGGCAGCAGAAGGATGAAGATACATCCAGAGTGCCAAAAAATACCCAAAGGAAATCTCTTAATGAAGTGAGAAGCCATGACCACAGTCATTGGGCTAGAAGTGCTCATGTGGAACCAGTTCATTTTCCCCAACCAAAAATATCATTAGAAAATACTCTTTCTAAATGTGATACATATGGAAAGAACTTCAGACTGTACTCGGCCCTCAGAAACTGTAATAAAATCTGCTCAAAAATTTTCCCTAAGTATAATGAGAGTAGGAAGTCCTTCAGTTATAATTCCCATCTCATTGAAAACCATAAACTGCATCCTGAAGAGAAGCCTTATGAATGTCATGACTGTGGGAAGGCCTTCCGATGGAGCTCACACCTTGCTCAGCATCAGATAACCCACACTGGAGAGAAGCCCTATGAATGTAAGGAGTGTGGGAAGGCCTTCGGGTTGAGCACGGGGCTGACTCGACATCAGAGGATTCACACTGGAGAGAAGCCTTATGAGTGCAATGAATGTGGGAAAGCCTTCCTTTTGAACACAAACTTTATTGTTCATCAGAGAATTCATAGTGGAGAAAAACCCTATGAATGTAATGAATGTGGGAAGGCCTTCAATAGGAGCACCCAACTTACAGTACACCAGAGAATTCACACTGGAGAGAAGCCATATGAGTGTCAGGAGTGTGGGAAGGCCTTTCGACAGAACACGGTTCTCACTGAACATCAGAGGATTCACAGTGGAGAGAAACCCTATGAATGCAGTGAATGTGGGAAAGCCTTCCGACAGAGCTCACAGCTTACTCAACATCAGAGGATTCACACTGGAGAGAAGCCTTATGAATGTCATGAGTGTGGGAAGGCCTTCCTTCTGAGCACAACTTTTGCTGTCCATCAGAGAGTTCACACTGGAGAAAAACCTTATGAATGTAATGAATGTGGGAAGGCTTTCAGCTGGAGCACAGAACTTGCTGAACATCAGAGGGTTCACACTGGTGAGAAACCTTATGAATGTAATGAATGTGGGAAGGCTTTTTGCCAAAGCTCACAATTGGCTCGTCATCAGGTAATCCACACTGGAGAGAAACCTTATGAATGTCATGAGTGTGGGAAGGCCTTCCTTCTGAGTACAACCTTTGCTATCCATCAGAAAATTCATAGTGGGGAATAATCTTGTGAATATAATAAATATAAGAGCCTTCAGTTTGAGCAGTGATTTTTCTCAATGTCAGATATGTTATTAACTGTATTACATTAAAGTACTCCACTGTAGAAAGTTTATTATAAATGAGCAATTATGAATTCCATAGCCATTGCCTTCTCAACATCAGTTTGTCTTGAAGAAAGAACATCTTCAGTTAGCGAACAGAATCTACTCGACATCCTAGAATCACAACTTGTGCATCAGAGGGAGGAAAGCTTTATGTATGTATTGAAAACAAGAAAGATTTCAGCAAGCGCCAATTTTTGACTGAAAGTTAGTGAATGCAGACTAGAAGGAAATCCCATACTTGAAGGAAATCTCTTACTTTTACTATTCTCCTTATCTCAAGTCTTTAGCTATCTCCTTCTTTTATTTGCCATATTTGAGGTAGCTGATTTTCACCATTGTAGTCTCAGTAAATTAGAAGTTTTTGCCAAATTGACTCCATTTCTCTCAAGTTAATTGAATCAATCATTGTTCCTCCTTTCCATTCCCAGACAAAAAGATATACTTGCTATTTGCTAAATCAAATTCTTTTTCTTGATCATATCCGACTATTCCAAGATTTTATTCCTGCAAGCATTCCTTTTTTGTATGCAACTTTTTTTACCAGCTGACAGGTCTAGCCGATACTAAGGAAGAAAAGAGCATTCCTGTCCCTCTACTGCAGTTAGACTTTTTCACCTCCCTTTCTTGGGGGGTTGGGGGGAGGACATTGAAAATTTATGTTTCTCCTTTTTCCTTTTTTGCATGTAAGTCATCTGAACACTTAGCAACTGAGTTTCTATTTCAACTATTTTATATAATTAGCTTTTCTCCATCACATACTAGAATTAATATCAGATACAATACTGTTTAGGATAAATAGCAGAAGCACTAATAATAAGAATGATTTAGCTATCCCAAAGAGTACAATACAAGGAGTAATGACTATGCAGTAAAATATAATCTTTTGAAGTCTGAAAATGAGAGAAAAAGCACTACAGCAGCTACTACAAGGTCTCAAAATCAGGGAACAAAAGGAAAAGACTTCTGGAATGGTTTTTAAAAGGCAATTTTAAAAAATAAGGGTATAAATAGAACAGAACTTAGAACTCAAAGGTATAAAAGGAATAAGTAACATAACAAATGGATGTTTTCTTCAGAACTGGTGATTCTCTGAAAAAGAGAAACACAGATCTGGAACTCAAAAGTGCAACAATGAAGGATTTCAGAACAAAATAAGACTTCTGTAAGAATACCTGGTTTCAATACAAGCAATAGTAACTGACCTTAAAGAAAGGATACCCCCAAATAATCTGAGAATTGTAAAATTGTAATTAAATTAAAAAGAAACAGACTCTCTGAAAACCATGCTTTAGTAAAACAAAAACAAAAACTGCCCTCCCCCCCACTGGAAATTGAGGGTAAAGCATGGATCACTAGAATCCATATATTACTAAAAGATACATTTGAATTTTACTTCCCTCAGAAACTTATAAATCTAGCTTCGGAATTTCAATATTAAACAAAAATTCTTGCAAGCACCCAAGAGGAAACCTTTTGTATTTCCAAGAAAAAGCAAATTAAATTGCACAAGACCATTCCTTGTTCACAAGAAACAACAAAAGGAATATAATACTCTAAAAAGCAAAGCAGATTAGTTTGCACACTAAAGTAACATGCAAAATTGAGTTCATCCATCAATGAAAAAAAGGTCTACTTTAAGGAAAAGAGGGGAACTAGAATTTCCTTCTAGGGAAGCCAGGGGTGAACAGAACATTTGACTTGTACACTTCTCAAACAAATTTAAACAAGGTAAATAATTATGATAGATGATATGTCATAATGCATATAGGATTACCCTTGGACTTAGAAGAGGTGGGTTAGTCTTCTGACATTTTTTATATCATCTCAGGAAAGTTACTTGATGTCTGAGTGTCCTCTTTACCTCTAGCATTAAATTTTTCTGTAATTACTGAACTATATCTGGAGGGAGTTCTTTCCATACACTGATAAAATTACAGGTTCAGGTAAAACTGTTTCATATAACAACAAAACATTAAAGTAAAAGCTTTGTGTCAATACAGCTAGAAAACATTAATTTTAAAAAATACTATTAGTTGCTTTTTTTTTTCTTGGCCAAGTGCCTTGTGGGACCTCTGCAACTCACATCACCACTTTTTGTGACTGTGACGGTGATATCTGAATTTTTTTTTTTTTTTTTTTTGAGGCTGGGGTTAAGTGACTTGCCCAGGGTCACACAGCCAGGAAGTGTTAAGTGTCTGAGAACAGATTTGAACATGGGTCCTCCTAAATTCAAGACTGGTGCTCTACCCACTGCGCCCCCTAGCTGCCCTGAATTTTTGCCTGTAGAAGTAAATCTAAGTGATGAATAGACCTCTTCAGAGGAATGGATATGTTTATTATTCTATCCTGGAATTGATCCTGGCCATGCTTCATTCTTTGAGAGATTCACTCCCTAAGTAGGAAAAAAAAACCCACTTGGCTTTTGTGTAATGTATTCTAAATCTCTGCATGTTGAGTTTTCTTTGAAGAAGTCCCTACCTACTTGTTAGCTCTTTGCTGGCTTCTTAACAATTCAATAGGTGTTTGTTTGTTTTCTGTTGTAACTTGCTATAAGTTTTATTGGCTTTTAGTAGTTCCCTTTCTTACTTTCCCTGTTCACACATCAAAATGATAGGAGGTTGTTTTTGTTTGTTTGTTTTTGTTATTTATTTATTTTTTTAATATATATAGGCTCAGGATGATGATTAACATCTGCTCTCTGGGGGCATGTTCCTGAGATATGAGCTGTCTCTCAAGATGTGTCTCATTTTCTAAGGTAATTTTCAAAAGTTGCTGAAAACAGGTGTCCTTTCTAGATAATGGCCATCTGTGTCGAAGATTGCTGGGGAGATAAACTGCATGCAAGGGTTGAGTTGCCTTAAAGACCAGTTGTTTCAGAAAAGACTGGCCATAGATTCAAGCCCATGAATTATGGTCAATGAATGGTCTCAGATCGTGAGAAATGAAGCTTTTTCTTCATAAGCAAGAGTCAATCAGGCTGAAAATAAATACACTGTCCCTAAAGCTCACTTGAATGACATGAAAGACTGAACTGAGGAACCAGCATGCATTTGTAGCATGCACACCTGGCAGTTACTATTACCAGTCTGTCCTAGGCCCAACAGAGTACCTTTAACACTGTCCTTTGCAGTGTGAACTCTACCCAGCTCGTCTCCTCTGAGGCCTTCAAAGGCTCTGGCCACGATCTCCTGAATCTATAGTTTAATAACTGGTAGTGCTCTCAAGAACAGCCACGTGTAATCTTAAAAGCCTTTATTATACCTACTCACATAATGCCCTGACTGATGCCCTGACTTGTTGGTTCCCTAGTGAACACCTGGTCAGGAGCATTCCAGCGATCATTTGGGGACCCAGCTGCCTGTACTACATCCTTCAATAAATCCCACTTGAGTCCTTCTGGTTATGTGTGGTATTGGGCTTTGCTTGTGTAAGGTTAATGTTGTGATGGGAATAACATATGCCATCCAATTAGAGAGATTTTGCTGCTAAATGTTGGGGAATGAATAAAGAGATTGATCACCCCAATCCTTTGAAATTATTTCCCTACCCAACACCTTTTTTTTTCAGGTCTATTGAGAGAAGAGAACATTTGGAAATGAATTTAGAAAAAGAGGTTAGATAAAAGGGAAGGATTGAGAAGATGTGAAAACTGAATAGTCATTAAATGAATTCATACTCTGTCATTTTGCAAATTAAAAAAATTAAATTCTGCAATAAGCCTTACAACTCTATATATCTTTAAAATACTTACAGATTGCAATATGTCCTCTTTTTGCTGCTTTCACTCATTTTACCCTTAGGCAGAGTCCAGAAGATTTTGACATATTTGCTATTTTTCCAAGAAACCACATTTGTATCACATTGGGTATTATGTTCTTTTGAAAAAGTCCATTTTTCCAAGCTTAATCTTGATTTTAGTCCATGGGATTTGTAAGAAATTTATTTTTATTTTGAATTGAAACATCAAAAATAGATGTTTTCATATGCATAGACCACAGAAAGGGGATGGTCCTCAAATTATAGATCATTATTATGTACTGTATGCTTTTTTGAGAATAAATTCACCTTTACCTTTCAAAACTGTCCTGCTGTTCATCTGTCTTCTTGCTTTATATTCTCTGCATTTAAAAAAAATTGCTTCAATAGCCTTTTTAACTTTTGCTACCATATTTCTTTTTGCCTTCATCTATAGATGATTAAAGCATCATCCCCTAACCCTTTTCCAGGTTTATTACACTACCTATGACAGAAGGAAATGTCTACCAGAGTACTTTAAGTTTTCTTGAAGAAGTTCCTAACCACTTGTTAGCTCTTTACTGGCCTGTTAATAAATCAATAGGGCTGGACTATGTCTTTTATTTGAAAAGGTACTAGAACTATCTTCAAGACTCAATTGGTGGTCATGCGACTAACTAAGGGTTAAATAATTTTTCCAATAATCAGGACCTCAAACCTCTCTGACAAAGTCATGCTCCAGAAATGGGCAACATCAGCTGCCTACAACTCAACTGTCTACTTTTAGTATCTAAAATATCAAGAATATGAGGTAAAAACCTATGAATTAACAGCAGCGCCAGAACTGTGAGGACCGTGGCGCAAATGATGAAGCTTTTGTTACATCAGAAGTCCAAATCATCAGTGGAATTGGGCAGAGGGCTTGTCTTAGGGCTACTGCTGACTTCCCACATTGTCATGTTCCTTGGGCATTGGGAATTGGGAAAGCATTGCTTTGCCAAGAGTCCCCTTTGAGATGGAATAGCAAAACTGTCTCTTTAGAAATGTAGTGAGAGCTTCCCCCTTTGCTGAGAGACTGTCTTGTAGTCTACTACTTGGTCTTGCCTCAAGTCTCTCTCCTAATCCAGTGTTATCCCTTCAACTCTCAATGTGCATTTCCTAAAGTATAGATAGATGTGACGATGGTTGTTTCCTATTCAATTTTTGTTCTTTCAATATCCAAGATCAGACATTGACTTCTCAGATGGGCCTTTATAATTGCCTCCATCCTATATTTCATTTTTCCATTCTCACGTCTACATTATTTCCTTTCTCATATTCTATGATCCAATCTAGAAAAAGATAACAGGAAAGGTCCTCTGCCATAATGAAGATCTAAAGGAAGTCAGATTCTGAGAGTAGGGGTGATTCCATAGTCAGGGAGGACAGTTTCAGGGTTCCCCTATCACAGCCAGCTGAGTTCCTTTTCCTCCATCTTCCTGGTAGAAGTGCCAGACCCCCTTACCCAAACTGACTAATCAAGGCATCTTCAGATACAAAGAGGAAGCATTTATTTGGTCCTTGCAAGGAGAGGTCCAAACACACCAACTGAGCAGATCCAGAGCCTCTCAGCTCCCAGCTCCCAGCATTGTGCCTGGCTGGGAGGAAGAAATGATAAACTGCTTACATAGCAAAAGCCTTGGGTTCATTGGGTGGATTGAAAAGGAAGTAACATTGACCAATGGACAGCAGTGCTGTCTACTTCCCGTGGTTCCCATAACCTTCCTGAAGTTTAGACCTAGGGTCTGACCAACTCCATCTCATAGACTTTTTGAGAAATCTTCACCTGGTCCCATTCATTATCTTCCATCTGCTTTGAACATATCTTGTATGTACCTAGTGTAGATAGAACTGGAATTACTTTTCCTAACCCTAATTTGCACAAGCAGCTTAGGTTCCTAGAATTCCTATGACTACTTATCATCTCAGTTTAATACTATCTAAGCTTCAGCTTGTGAACCTTGGTGTTTCTTTTTTGTGATTATCAACTGATATCTAGTTAATTAACTCTTAGAAGGCATCTACTTTAGTGATAGAGTTGATGCAAACATTCCCTCCTACTGGAGATATAACTCTTCCATTAGTACATAGAGTCCATAGGAAGACAGGTTTCATCTTAGAGCATAGGATCTGAACTCCTTGATACAGAAAATGCATTTTTTTTCTCCTTTGGAGTTACAAATCTTCAAGTGCAACATTTTATATTTATGGTAACTCATTTCTCTTTTAAATAATTAACAGAATTCAATTTTCTCTGTCTCTTCTCTGCCACCACTGGGGAAAAATGAAATTAAATTTCCTCAGTAGTGACATATAAAAATATACTTTTTTTTTTTTTTTTTTTTTTTTTTTTTTAGGCTGGGGTTAAGTGACTTACCCAGGGTCACACAGCTAGGAAGTGTTAAGTGTCTGAGACCAGATTTGAACTCGGGTCCTCCTGAATTCAAGGCTGGTGCTCTATCCACTGCGCCACCTAGCTGCCCCCGACATATAAAAATATATATTGATGTTTACATCCCAGAATGAGATGAGGGTTTCTGGTGGTCAGGGAGTTAAATGATAAGGTCTAGTGGCAGGTTCAGGGTTCGGGGAACCAAATGGAGAGGTTTGACTCCCCTGCAACCCCTTGGGATTCAGCACAAGGGAAGGGAGTTTTGGGGACTCCCTTCTGGGGGCACAGAGGTTCTCTGTAAAAGAATTTAGAGACCCAAAAACCTAAATTGATAAAAGAGGTTTATTATGGGGATTGGAAGTAAGGTTAGAACTTCAACAATGATACTGTATGAGGATGTATTCTGATGGAAGTGGATTTCTTCAACATAGAGAAGAGCTAATCCAATTCCAATTGACCAATGATGGACAGAATCAGCTACACCCAGAAAAGGAACACTGGGAAATGAGTGTAAACTGTGAGCACTGTTTTTTTGTTTTGTTTTGTTTTGTTTTGTTTTGTTTTGCTTTGTTTTGTTTCTCTTCCCAGATTATTTTTACCT
Source organism: Sminthopsis crassicaudata (assembly GCF_048593235.1). Lineage (NCBI taxonomy): Eukaryota > Metazoa > Chordata > Mammalia > Dasyuromorphia > Dasyuridae > Sminthopsis > Sminthopsis crassicaudata. The sequence goes on along the minus strand of NC_133617.1, from coordinate 7,114,127 downwards.
TGCGAATACAATCCTTCCTTTGCAACAACAACAACAAAACTCAGTTCTGCACATGTATATTGTACCTAAGATATACTATAAGATATTTAATATATATGAGAATGCCTGCCATCTAGGGGAGGGGGTGGAGGGAAGAAGGGGAAAAACTCGGAACAGAAGGGAGTACAAGGGATAGTGTTGTAAAAAAAAAATTACCTATGAATATGTACTGTCAAAGAAAATGTTATAATTATAAAAATTAATAAAAAAAACAAAATTAAAAAAAAAAGGAAGTAAGGTTAGAAATCCTGACAGAGAGTCATAAAGTCTGGTTAGGAAATAGGTGAGGATAAAGAGAGGATGACACTAGAAAGAATATTCCAGTGGACAGAGGCTCCTTGGCATGCCAAGCATGGAGCTGGCATGTTTGGAACTTCTGCAAAGAGAGGGTTTAGTTTGGCTCTTTTATAATGGGAGCTTTAGCTGAAGAGGACTGACTCATGGGTGGAGTCCCAAGTTAGCTCATCACTGGGTTTCAGCTTGAGATGGAATTGGAATTGAATTCAAAGAGTTTTAGGACTGAGCCCACCCCATCTAGATAACAAGGATGAAGCTGTTTGTCCTTTGGGGTGGGATCCCTCACAGAGGCAGAGTTGAAGATTTTCTCCTTTAAGGATTTTTAGAATTTCGGGGTCCCCTCTTCGATAGGACTTTTTCTGCTAGTCATGACTTTTCTATCATGGTTATCATGTTTCATCACTAATATCCTAGAATTATGGTCATTCTGTTGATTATACTTCTTTCAAGGTAATTTGTTTTTGCAATTTTTTAAATACTTATTCATATATTTAAATTTATCTATATTATATTTTTATATTACGATTTGAAATTACAATTGGTTCTGATTACTTCATTCCTCCTTGGTTTATAAGACCTCAAAAATATTCATTTTTATAATGTTGATAGTTCTGTTCACTTCTCCTGTCCACAGATGTTTTCTATGGCTTTTGAGATCTTTTCCCTCCTTTCTTGCACCTCACTAGTTCTCCATCCTATTCATATAAAACATTTCCCCATCCCTGCCTCCTGACTTCTCTGAATTCTCAGCTAAAGTTCCACCATCAATAAGAGGTATTTCCCGGTCCTTTTGTGACTATTTCCAGTTTTTCGGTATGTACTTTGCTTGTGACTAGTCTCCCTCATTTGACTGTAAGTTCCTTGAGGGCCTGCTAGCCTGGCGCTGGGGCCACAGTACTTTTAATAAATGTTGACTTGATGTATAAAGATCTTTTGTTGTCCAGACCTGTCTCACCTTTGGTCACCGACTTGGGTTTTCTTGGCAGATACTGGACTAATTTGCCATTTCCTTCTCTAGCTCATTGAAAAAATAATTTTCAAACTGGGCAGCTAGGCAGTGCTGTGGACAGTGCAGGCCAAAGTCTGAGGTCCAACTCGCCTCTCAGGTGACCTCGGGTTACGACCCTGTTCCTCTGGATTGGGTCAGGAAGGGGGAGGCCCCACGAAAAGGCCTCCACAACACTTCTTTCCTTGATCCCTCCAAGGGCCAGGACCTGTTTTTCTTTGCCCTGTACCTTGTAAGTCACAGTATAGACACTACCGGGTGTGAGAGACGGAGCTGGGACGATGATTCACAAGGCCAGCCTAGTGGTGGAGCCATGGCCGGAGCCAGGGTCCTTCCCTTCCTGGGCAGTGCCCTGGAATCAGGTCTGAGCCAGTTGAGGCACATGCTTGATGTCCACGCCCGTGTCCCTACCATGGGGTCGGCATGAGCAGGACTCCTAGTCACTCCTCTTTCCTTCCATATCTTTCCCTTCTCCCTCTCCCTCCCCCAGCTGCCTCCTCCAGGCTGCCCTCCAGGATATCATCCCTGTTGATGGGTCTGACCTGAGGCTGGAATCCCCAAAAAGGCCATGAAGAGTCTGAGTTTGAACATATCTGCTGCTAGCGTCCAGGTGAGCCCAAGATCGAGGGAAAATATATATATATTTTTTAATTCATTTTTCCAAATTATCCCCTCCCTCCCTCCACTCCCTCCCCCCGATGGCAGGTAATCCCATACATTTTACATGTGTTACAATATAACCTAGATACAATATATGTGTGTAAATACCATTTTCTTGTTGCACATTAAGCATTAGCTTCCGAAGGTATAAGTAACCTGGGTAGATAGACAGTAGTGCTAACAATTTACATTCGCTTCCGAGGGAAAATATTGGGGAAATTGAGGCAATGCGGAGCGGGATTGGGGGAGAGAAAGAGAGGGGTAGGAGTGGGAACAGATTTCTGATGCAGGGGAGGGGCAGATTGGATTCGAACTCAGGACTTCTTTACTCCAGGCCTTACACATGCTTTGGGGTGTCCCCAAGGCCTTTCAATCCAGCCAAAGATGGTACAGCTTGTCCCCATTTGACAGTTGAGGACACTGAGGCAGGAGGATGTGTGGGATATGGGCTAGCCTGGTTGCCATTTCTGCCTGCTGTGCCTATAGCTCTGAGCTCGAGGTCCAGCACAGGAGGAGGCCTTGGTTGCTCTCCTCACCTCTGGCTGGTGGGCAGGAAGCAGGATACCCTTGTGTGCCAGACCGTCACCCATATCTCTGTTTTCAGGAGTTGGTGACCTTCTGGGTGGAGTGGTGATTTTCACAGTGGAGGAATGAGGGTGCCTCATCCCCTTTAGAGGGAACTATAATGGGAGGTGATGTTGAAGACATTTGGGACCTTGATGGGCCTAGTTGAGGACCCTGGCCTTGGATTAGTGATCAGCCCCTGAGCTGGAAGCAGCCCATACTCCCCCCAGCTTTGCCCATGGCCCCCAATCCTCCAGAGGCTATAACCCTGAGCCTCCTCTGCCCCCAATGCACAGGACTAGCTGCTTCAATACCCAAAGTGATCATCCAGCTGCATTGAAGGAAGACACTATGGAGGCCCCAGGGCCAAGGGCCCAGAATCCACCCTCCAGGTGAGTGTACCCTGGTTTTAGTGGCCATGGGAAGGCCCTGCACAAGCCAAGAAGGGGCCCCTGGCTTTGGGCCTGAGCCAGGCTCCTGCCTCCCCCTGTTAAAAGATCCACCTGCTGGTTGCCACTGGGGATCTATTTCTGACCAGCAGAATAGATCCCTTCACGTGAGAGGATGATAACGATACAAGGAGTCTGAGAGGCAGGTGCATTCTCTAATCTCTGCTACCTTCCCCTCTTGCCTCCCAATTCACAAGCATCGCATTTAGGGTCTGCTTCAGTAAAGGCCAATTTGTAATTCCTTCAAGGGTGTTATGATTCACAGCTGTGGGGGCTTTTGGAGAACCAGCCCACCCCTTAATGGTACAGTCTCCTTTAACCCTTTACAGGCTTTCCGGGTTTCCACACTTAGCGTGATTTTTAGCATCCCCATTTCTCCAGGTATTAAGCAAAGAACGAATGAGTGATGAGGAGGCTTTCTGAAGTGCTGCGGGCAGCATGGCGGGGTATAGTCCTTTTGCTTTTCAGTGTCTTCCAGTCTTAGAAGTGGTCACATCCTGCTCTCCTCAGACACTGTCCTGGTGCTTTACCCTTTTTCCAAGAACTTTGTGACAAGTCTGCCCTCACTCCATCCTGCCTTGGGATGAAGGGTCTAAACTGTTGTTCTCAGTTCTGCCTTGGGATGATAGGTTTAAGCTTTCCCAACTGTCTTCACTCAATCCTTCCTTGGGATGATGGGTCTAGGCTTTCCCAACTGTTGTTCTCGGTTCTGCCTTAGGATGACGGGTCTAGGCTTTCCCAACTGTCTTCACTCAGTCCTGCCTTGGGATGACGGGTGTAGGCTTTCCCAGCTGTTGTTCTCGGTTGTGCCTTAGGATGACGGGTCTAGGCTTTCCCAACTGTCTTCACTCAATCCTTCCTTGGGATGATGGGTCTAGGCTTTCCCAGCTGTTGTTCTCGGTTGTGCCTTAGGATGACGGGTCTAGGCTTTCCCAACTGTCTTCACTCAATCCTTCCTTGGGATGATGGGTCTAGGCTTTCCCAACTGTTGTTCTCGGTTCTGCCTTAGGATGACGGGTCTAGGCTTTCCCAACTGTCTTCACTCAGTCCTGCCTTGGGATGACGGGTGTAGGCTTTCCCAGCTGTTGTTCTCGGTTGTGCCTTAGGATGACGGGTCTAGGCTTTCCCAACTGTCTTCACTCAGTCCTGCCTTGGGATGCTGGGTCTAGGCTTTCGCAAGGAGCACTAGGACCTCACCATCCAAGCCCATTTGCTGCTCCTGAGCTGCCAGTAATCTTTCAGCTCTCTCCTTCCTAAGCCACTGTCATACCCCCTCACCAGCTGTGCGGTCTCTCAGTATTGGTCTGGTGGCTGCTCTTCCTCCTCGGGTAGATGTTCCCATCACACTTGCTTTTTAGCAGGGGTCTCCAATGGGCCACAGCCTCACAACTCCTGTGCTGTTGGACATTTCCGGCCTCAGGCTCCCTAGACAGCTCAGACTCAGCCTGAGGTCCGGGCTTGTTTTCTCTGGCCACATCTGCCCTATCCCCCATCCTTTCAGCCTGGTGACTCTCTTGTCAGTCACCTCCCATTCTAGGACTTCGTTCCCACCAGGACTCTTGTCTCCACTCCCAGCATCCCCTCCTTCTGCCAGTGACCTCAGGGCTTGCCTCTAGTCTCCCTTAATTCTAGCTCCACTCCCATCACTCTGCCAAAGGGGGTTCTCTAAATCATACCCTGGTCATGTTCCTGAAAGATTCCAGCACCTTCCTGTTACTTCCAGGACCAAATAGTCGATTCTCAATGTGGCTCCTAAAGCCTTCCCCAGGTGGTCAGCCCCTCTCTCCATGTCTTCTCACACTTGCCACTCCATGGAGTACTCTGTGACACCAACTTTCCTCCTCCCCCCCCCCATTTCAGTAGGGCTTTGCCCTAGGGTCCCCCAATGGCAGAAATGCCTTTCTGACTTCTGCTTCCTTTAGACTTGGTTCAAGTATCAGCTTGTAACGGAAAGGTAAGAGGGTGTCCAGGGAGAGGAGGTTTTCAGTGCTGGGTTGAAGAGCTTGGATTTGGGGGCGAGAAGGAGATAGGGTCAGATCTCAGTTTGGGGGACATTCCTTGGCGGCTTGTGGAGAGTCTCTCTGAGAACCTGGCAGAGGCCAAGAAGGCATGGTCTGGGGGGCTGTGGATGAACACAAGAGAGGGGGGCTGGGCTCAGCTGATTGGTCATGGAGGTGATGGCGAGGGGAGAGATAGAGTAAATTCTTCCTCAGGAGTCAAGAGGGAAGCCCTGCCCTAGGGATGGCCATCACAAAGAGAGAGTTGTCTTCCAAGTCAGCAACAGCCTGGTTCAAGCTTTGCCTCTGGAACGTTATGAATATCGCTATGTTCCTTAGGGCTTCAGGCCAGAGACTAATCAGTCAGCCCCCACCGGGGGCCCCCGAAAATGTCCCTGGGAAACATTGGGCAAAGTTGGGAAAATTCAACAATATTAGAAAGTCAACTTGCAGCCCAGGAGCTCCTTTTAAAAGATGAGTTTGACCCCTTTGGTCTCTTGCATTCAGGGAGAAAGCTTCCTCAACTGAGAGTTTTCTCTCCACGCTGAGTGTGAGATCCCCACAGGAGTCCATAGCAGATGGCCCTTGTAGCAAAGGACACAAAGGTCTGGGCTTGGGCACCCCTGGAGAGAGGGTGTCACATGAGCAAGGAAGAAGGAGGGCATGAAGGGAGACCTGTATTGGGTGGTATGGGGAAGGAAGAGGCGGCACAGGAGAAACACTGGAGGCAAGGAGGAAACTGAGAGGAAGCCACTGCTCTTGGATGCTGAGGCAGGAGGTAGCTCAGCAGGGACTGGGTTGAGAAGGTTCATTTACACATTCGAGGCCTTAGAAGAGTGATTCACTAAACTGGAAGGTTTTTAGAAGAGCAGAATTGGAAACAGCATGTATGGACAAGTCTCCCGAAGAGGTCAGCTGGTTTGAGAATAATTAAGGTTGGCAGGAAATCCCAAGATGAGGGAAAGTCCAGGAAAAGGAAGGTCAGTGTGAAAGACTGCCTATGGTCAAAGGGAAGGAGGACTGAGGGCATGTGGTCAGGCTTTTGGGGTTTGAGAGATCCAAAGTGACCTAGGCTGGCAGAAGGGCACTGAGGACAGATGCAATTCCCTGAACGGGGCAAGTTTAAGAGAAGTCAAGGTCTGGTCGGCCTGCTCGTGTCTGTATGTGAGGTGTAAGGATCCAGTGGAAAAAGGAGGGAAGGGAAGGAACATGGGGAGGGAGGGAGAGAGAGAAGGAAGAAAGAGGAGGGAGGGAAAAGAAGAGGAAGGGGGAGAGGAAAGGAAAGAGAGGAAGAGGAGAAGTGTGAAAAGAGTAGAGGAGGGAGGGGAGAGGAAAACAAGTTCAAAGGGGAGTGCTCAGAGGGGCTTCAGTAAGGACTCCAAGTGCTGGACACAGGTTGAGGCCCTAAGCTTGCCCCCAAGGGGACAGCTTGTCCTAGGAGCTGGGTAGTGCCAGGACTGAGCCTTTCCCTTATGCTGGGCATTAGGGACATAGAGAAAGGCAAAGGCTAACTCTCTGCCCTCCAGAAGGACCACAAGGTGCCCTCCCTGGCAGGAGATGGAAGGTCACCATAGTGGGGCTCAACTGTTTTGGCGGGTCTCCTGGGCTCCTCTGACCATTAATCTGGGAGAGCGGTTTCTATGAACGGATCACATTTTTTAAAAATTATTTTTTATTTTTAAAATTTTATGTTTATAAATTTTTTTGACAGTACACAGGCGTGGGTAATTTTTTTTTACAGCATTATCCCTTGGACTCACTTCTTTTCCGAATTTTCCCCTCCCTCCCTCTACTCCCTCCCCTAGATGACAGGCAGTCCCATACGTGTTAAATGTGTTACCGTATAAGGGATCAGATTTTTAAATGCATAAAAGTGATAGAACTGCAAAGGCGATTGAAATTCAGTTAGCCAAAAAAATGGTTTTGATAACTCTCAGATGTCTTTGTTGGGGACCTGGGAATGAAACCACAGCATTGAACTGGATCTTGTGGGAAATCAGGATTCTGTGAAATGAGCGGGATGAGGAAGAGCTGCGGCCATTGGGCCTTCAGGCCAGACTGCAGAGGACTGGCAGGGGAGGAGGGGGGCTGTGAACACCAGAACACTTGCTCTTTGATCTCGGAGGCAGTAGGAGCTTCATGGGGGGAGGAGTTTTAGGGTTAGGGTTACCATTGGAGCCTGAATGGAGGATGGACAGAGTGGGGAGAAACGCAGGGAGGCAGCCTTCTATTTCCCATTTTAGTAGCCATTGCAATAGTCCAGGGTGAGGAGATGCTCCAGGGCAGGGGTGGAAGAGAAAGGGTCGTCTTGAAGAGATGCTGCAGGGGGGAAATCCAGGCCCCAAGTTGGCTGAAGGAGCTGAGGGATGGCGAGGAATGAGCCTGAGATCAAGCTTGCCAACCTCAAGAACGGCAGTGTCCTTGACAGCAGTATTGGGGAGAGTTAGGGGACCAAGGGGACCAAGAGAGAATTCTCTTGGGTATGTGGAGTGCTTATGAGATGCTCAGTTCAGGCTCCCAAAGAGGCCATTGCTGATGGAGACCTGGAGCTCAGGGAAGAGGAGCGGGCTGGCTTTATGGATCTCAGAGGTGTCAGCAGAGGAAGGACAGTAGGAGCCATGGGACTGAGACAGCATTGAGGGAGAAGGGAGGAAAGACCAGGACAGAGCCAGGCCCGTGGCAAGGGACTGGTCAACAAGGGGCCAGTCGGGTGGACAGGACGAGGGTGAGGGCAGAGATGTGAGAATCTGGAGAAGGGAGAGTATTTAGCCAATAGTCAAGTAATAGACCTTTTATTTTCTGATAGAGTGAGGGATACCTAGATATGTTTGTAGGTAGCCATCAAGAAATCAGGGAGCATTTATGAAGCACCTACTGTGTGTCAGGCCCTGAGCTTGGGGATGGGGACAGAGGCACCAAAAATGAAACCATCTCTGTTTATATGGAGTTTGCAAGGAGTACAGAAGTGCCTTTATAAATACAAAGAATAGAGTAAATACAAGTGATTGCCAAGGAATTAAATACGTGGCTGGGCACTAGTGTTGGGGGGGATCAGGAAAAGATTCCTGCAAAGATGGTGCTTAGAAGAAAGGGGGAGTTTTGCCATGAGGAAGAGGGGCAAAGATGTGGAGGGTTAGGGGTGAAGAGCAGAGAGGCGGCCAATTTGGGAAGCTTGCAGTGCAGGGGTTGGGAAGGGAGAAGAGGCTTGGGTTGTGAGGCTTTCTCAGCAAAATGGAAGACTCCAAATTTGATTGTAGATGACAGTAAGCCTCTGGAGTCCCATGGTCAGTTCTGTACTTGCCTGTAGCATATGGGATGGACCAGACTGGGGAGAAAGCCAGGGGACCAGGTGGGAGGCAGTGGCAATAAGAAACATTCAGTGCACACTGTGTGTTGGGCACCAAGAAAGCCCCAGCTCCTTCCACCTTGTGAGCAGGGACCGTCCTAGGGCTTTCATGGTACAAAAGAAACTGAAAGTGGGTGGTCATAAGGCTCCGGGCATGAGGCACAGTGAAGCCCTAGAGCCGGCTGGATCCGGATCTGAGGAGGTAGGGGGCACAGTTTGTGGAGATGATGCTCCAGGAGGTCAGCCAGGTGAAAAATGAGCTGATGCTCTCTTCTAACCGAGGTAAGGGACAAATATCAGGACCAAAATGGTGTCTGTATGCATGGAAAGGATTTGAGAGATGTTGTGGAAATGGCAAGATTTGATGAGAGTGGGGAGGGGTATGGGGTTGAGGTGCTTTCCTTGGCTTTAGAATTGTTCCTAAGACTCTTGCTCCCCTGCAGCTCTGCTGGTGCTCCCCTTGGCTCTAGAAGTGTGCCCAAGACCCCCAATCCTTTACAGACCAAAGCAACCATGCTAGTCTCCACCTTGCCCATCACAATGGGTTTTTTTTTTTTTTTTCCTAGCACAAATTGACCATCAACTCTGGAAGGTCTTTCCTCAATCATTACCTTAACAGGGTTTCTCATCATCATGCATTCCTCAGTGTTGAATAAGTCCTATTCAAATTCAGGCCAAGATTCAATTAATCAACAAGAATTTATTATTGTTGTTATTGTTAGTTCTGATAAGTGACATGTATATGGTGCTTTGAAGGTGAATTAAGGACTTTACAGAGAGTTATCTTATTTGAACCATACCATAATACTGAGAGGTTGCTGGTGGTAATATCCTCATTTACAGATGAGAAAATTGAGGCTGAGGGAGATGAGTGACTTGCCTAGTGTTCACATGATAACTGGGAAAGTTCTGAGGCCAGATTTGAATTCAGATTTTCCTGATTCCAGGTTCAGGGGTCTCTCCACTATGCTACCTGACTATTCCATCCGGCACCTACTACTTCTTCCATTCATTACACTCACAAAGTTTCCCTCCAGGTTACAGGTTTTGATTTCTGTTAAGAACTCTGGGCTCTTTGGAAGCCTTCTCACATTTGTTATATTCATTAGGTTTATCCCTAGCATGACTTTTATTATGTCGAGCCAGCTGTGAATATTGGTGGAAGGCCTTCTCACATTCAAAACACTTATAGGGCTTCTCTCTAGTATGAATTCTCTCATGTCGGGTAAGTTGTGTACTTTGGGGGAAGGACTTCCCACATTCACTGCATTCAAAAGGTTTTTTCCCGTTATGTGTCATCTGATGACGAGTAAGGTGAGAGCTATGGCGGAAGGTCTTTCCGCATTCCTGACAATTATAAGGTTTTTCTCCAGTGTGGATTCTCTGATGTTCACTGAGCCCTGTACTCAGGCGGAAGAACTTGCCACATTCCAGGCATTTATAGGGTTTCTCTCCACTGTGAATCGTCTGGTGTACAGTGAGCTGTGTGTTCTGGCGGAAGGTCTTCCCACATTCATCACATTTATAGGGTTTCTCTCCACTGTGAATTTTCTGGTGTACCGTAAGTTGGGTGCTCTGGCGGAAAGTCTTCCCACATTCACTGCACTCATAAGGTTTCTCTCCAGTGTGAATCCTCTGGTGCAGGGTAAGCTGTATGCTCTGCCTAAAGGACTTGCCACACTCCTTACATTCATATGGTTTCTCTCCAGTGTGAATCCTCTGGTGTAGAGTAAGTTGAGAGCTGTGGCCAAAGGCCTTTCCACACTCAGAACATTCATAAGGTTTCTCCCCAGTGTGAATTCTCTGATGTTCACTGAGTCTTGTGCCTAAACGGAAGGCCTTTCCACACTCATTACATTTATAAGGTTTCTCTCCAGTGTGAATTCTCTGATGCTCACTAAGGCTTGTGCCCAGGCGGAAGGACTTCCCACATTCATTACATTCATATGGTTTCTCCCCAGTGTGAATCCTCTGGTGTGTGGTAAGCTGTATACTCTGGCGGAAGACCTTCCCACACTCATTACACTCATAAGGTTTCTCTCCAGTGTGAATTGTCTGATGGGCAGTAAGCTGTGTACTTTGTCGGAAGGCCTTCCCACAAATTTTACATTCATATGGTTTCTCTCCAGTGTGGATTCTTTGATGTTGGGTAAGCTGTGACCCATGGCGGAAGGCCTTTCCACAATCACTACATTTATAAGGTCTATCTCCAGTATGAATTCTCTGGTGTTGTGTAAGGTGTGAACTATGTCGGAAAGTCTTTCCACATTCATTGCATTCATAAGGTTTTTCTCCGGTATGAATTCTCTGGTGTTGAGTGAGATGGGATCCGTGACGGAAGGCTTTCCCACATTCATTACATTTATAAGGTTTCTCTCCAGTGTGAATTTTCTGATGTTCCACAAGCCCCGTGCTCAAGCGAAATACTTTAGAGCATTCGTTACATTTAAAAGGTTTTTCTCCAGTATGAATTGACTGATGTTGAATAAGGTGTCCTTGCTGATAGAAGGCCTTTCCACATTGACCGCACTCATAGGGTCTCTCTCCAGTATGACTTCTCTTATGCTGAATAAGACACATCTTCTGAAAGAAGCCTTTCCCACATTCATTGCACACAAAAGGTTTCTCTCCGGTTTTCTCATTTTTATTGCAGTCAGAATTGTTACTGAAGGATTCCTCACATTCTTTAAATTTAGAAAGTGTCTTCTTTGGGCATATTTTATTACACTTTCTTAGGTCTGAATATATTTTGAGGCTCTTTCTATGTACATCATGTTTATGGAGACTCTTTCCTGTTGATTCTCTTTGTTGTGGTAAACAAACTAGTTCTGGATTCAACTTGTTATACTTATGGTTTCTCACTTTACTGGAACTTTTCCTTTGAGTACTAGGTTTTTGTCTAGAAGGCTTCTTCTTTTGCTGTTTCAATAACCTGGCATTAATTGCCTGGTTTTCTCCCAATCTGGAGATGGTGGGGCTATTCTTGGTGAGTCTTTCCTGGAATGATTTTTGTCCAGAAAGATGCTGTTTTGGAGGTGATTCCTTGGTTTCAGACCTAGGTTCCCAATCTGAAAAAACAAAAGAAAAAAAAATATATATATATATAATATGAGTCATGGGGTAAAGAACAAGACCTTTCTTTGAGATATACATATAGATAGACACATAAATAGATAGGCAGACAGCCATAGATATATAGAGACAGAGCTGTAATTTGAATGAAATAGAACACCACTGAAAACTATGTGGCCTTGACTCTAAAGACATCACAAATGAGGCATGGGAGAAGGGACAACTGAAGACCAATAAGGAGACCAATCAGTCCAGAAGGAGGAAAGGGGCACAGGCATATAGATTTTTCCCATGATGACACAGGAAGCTCCCCCTACTAGTACAGGCTGGCCCCTTCTCTGCCCATGTCACTGCGGGGCTAAGGATCCCACATACTATGTGTCAGAGGCAGAGCTTGACTCCAAGCCCTCCTGGTTCTCAGTCCATATTTAGGAAGACAAGGTCTTCTTTGGAAGTCCTGTTGGGGTCTCAGACTCCTTCTACTTCCTGCCTCTTCTTCCCAACGTCCACACAATCCTTCTCTAGCACAGGCAGCCTTCCCTACCTCCTCTGGCCCCTTTTGGGTTGTGAACTGAACCTCCCGGGTCATAGCTTCACTTGAGACTGGACCTCCACAGAAGACCTTGAACACTTGCACCATTTCTCTCTCTCCAGTCCTCCCTCTAACCATTGAAACAGCTTGGAATCACTGCTGCTTCCAGTAATTCGGAATCACTAGCTGCCAGCTCCCTTACTCCCATCCGTCTCAACCCATGGCCCTCAATGTCAAGCTGCCTGCTCAGCAACGAACAAACTTCTTTTCCCTGCCATCCTCTTCCCTTATGTTTCTAGCCTCCAGCACTCAGAGACCTAGGTCTTCACTCTGGACAATGTTCCCCTTTCTACCTTTTCCAGTACTCCCAACTTACTGGTCAATGTGGGGGAAACAGAAGCCTATGGGCTACCCAGAGCCACTTCCAGATTCTTCTCCACTACCACCCCTGGGCAGCCTCCACTATTTTGAGGTTCACTGTCTTGCAGAAAATAGTAAGTCATTCACAGATGATCAAAGAGAATTGTTTTAACTGTGTGCAATATTCCCTTGTTTGCTCATTTCCCCTTGTATCCGTCTGTCTTAAGACTTCCTCTTCTCAGCAATGCAATGATTCAAGGCAGTTTCAAAAGCGTAATCTCCAAAATCTTGGGTCAAAAATCTGCAGGGCTCCCTGTGACCTCCAAACACCGAGCCTTTCACAACCTGGTTATCCCTTACTCTGCAACCTGGGCTCCTGAACATCCTCAGAATTCTCAGAGAACATCCTGGGATGTTCTCACTCACCTGCCTCCCCTAGCTCCCCTGGCTTCCAACAAATTCTAACTAAAATCGCATCTTCTACAAGAAGTCTGTCTGGATCTTCCTTGATTCCCACGATCACTTTCTATTTCTCTCGGACACAGTCCATACAAAGGTGTTTTAAAATTGTCTCCCCCAAAACACTGGAAGCTCCTTAAGAGCTTTTGCCTTTCTTAGTTTCCCGACACTTAGCCCAGGGTCTGGCAGGTATGGGCACTTCTGATTTGCTGATTACAAAGCAGTCTTTACAAAAATAAATGTAGACCTGCAGACCTAAAGAAAACTGAAGAGATATTTATTGCTCTACGCTCTGCAATATATTAAAAACAACGATACCACATAAATTAATTTACTTATTCAGAGTCCTGTTACTTAAATTATCAATATATGCTTTTATACAACTGAAAATATAATAAATTCATCCAGATAAATAAAAGATCAAGAATCTCAAGAGAAATGCCCTCCACAAAAAGGCTGGAGGTGGGGGGTGGGAGGGAGGAGGGAAGAGGGCCAGCAATACTAAATCTCAAGCCAAATATTATGTAATCATCACCAGTCTTATTTAGTATTGATGAAATAGAGACAGGTTGAAGCAAGAACTGATAAATCCCCAAACCGTAACCACCAGGGTGGGGTTCGCTGTCCAGCAAAAAAGGTTACAAAAAATGGGAAGCATCTAGCAGAAATTAAATTTAAATCGATAGTTCACGTAACACATCACAACCAGATGGGTTCATGACAAAACACTTGAGAGGGACAGGAAGAGAGAGTTTTTGACCAAACGTGGGATAGAAAACAACAGAGAAGACTGAAACGGACAATTTGAATTACATAAAACTGAAAAGCTCAGGGATAATCAAAATCAATGCAGGTAAAATGAGAAGAAAAAAGTTAACTGAAAACAAAAGTCTTGACAAGTCGGTCCGATTAAGCTCCGATCATCGACATGGAGAGCAAACACTGAAATATAAGAGGAGCATTCCAGAAGCAACAAATAGGCAAAGAGTGAAGAAACCCAAACTACCGACAACCACAGGAAAAACCATTACTTTAAAACAAAAACAAATGAAAACAACTCCAGGGCGTTACCTCACACCCGAGCGCTCAGAGGCACCCCGGACCTGGGCCAGGATTTGGGGAGCCCCCAAGCGCCAGCCCGGAGGAGAGGGCCCAGGATGGGGCTTTGGGGTCAGTCGCAGCCCCAGGGAACCAAATCAGAGACAGCACTGAAGCACAAGGCGCTCCCAGGAATATTCTGCCAGGGATCTTGCCCGTCCTCCCTCGCCAGGCCCGTGTCTAGAGGGGGGCCTCCTGCTGCCCAGAGCACCTCACTCACCTGCCCAGCTGCTTCCTGGGGCATCTCCCTCCGGCCCCCAGGGGGCGTCCCCTCGCTCCAGCTGCTGGATCACATCCGGCTTGGGAAGGGCCAGTCCTGCTGGGAGGAGGGGAATGGGGGTTCAGGGCCTTGGCTAGAGAAGGGAGGCGCCCACTGGAGCCTTGCAGGGGTGCAGGGCTCTGGGCGGGGAGTTTGGGGAGGGGTCTACAGGGATGCCATTGGGCCAGGGCTACAAGGAAGGTCCTTTCTTCCATCTGGGCTTGGTCCCCGAGATGCCGGCCCTTCCCAAGCCGGACATTGGCTCCGGAAGGAAGCCGAGGGGCAGCGGGCCCTCACCCAGGCAGACCAGGTTCCGGTAGTTCTCCAGCATCACTTGGCGGTAGAGCTCCTTCTGAGAGGGGTCCAGGCGCCTCCACTCCTCCGGGGTGAAGGTCACGGCCACGTCTCTGAAGGTCACTGACCCCTAAAACACCAAAGGCATCTTTCTGCTCCCCCCACCCCGAGTGCTGGCTCCATCACTGGGGACAAGGGGCACCGGGGACAGGACACTGAACCGCGGCCCTCCCTGGGAAATGGAACTCCACAGCAGACCTTGCCTCGCCTCCAAGCAGATGCGCTGCCCGGGGGACTCTGGCCAAGGTGGAGGGGCTGGTGCCCCCCACCCAGGGAACCCTGAGGGGCAGCTCTCAAACGGCATCCCTGGCAGCAACCTCCCAGAGAGCACCCCCTGGCAGTGCCCTCTGACCATGCCCCATGGCAGTGCCCCCTGGCCACGCCCCCTGACAGCACACCCTGTAGCTCCCCCCTGGCAGTGTCCTCTGGCCACGCCCCCTGGCAGCGCCCTCTGACAGCACTCCTTGTAGCTCCCCCCTGGCAGTGCCCTCTGACCACGCCCCCTGGCAGCGCCCTCTGACAGCACCCCCTGGCAGTGCCCCCTGGCCACACCCCCTGACAGCACCCCCTGTAGCTCCCCTCCTGACAGCACCCCCTGTAGCAACGCCTCCTCTGCAGTGCCCACACTGGCAGTGCCTACGCAGCGTCCTGGGTTCCGGGAAGCCACAGGACGGCAGCCGGTCACTCACCGGGGTCTTCAGCCCGGGCGCCATGGCCGCCCCTCTCTGGGGCCGGAGCAGAGCTGAGAAGGGAAAGGAGACGTGACAAAGGCAGTGCGTGTGCCCACCCCACCTCCCCCCAGCGCCGCGGGATGCGCCTCATGGGCTGCGTGGGTGCCAAGGACGGGGGGCATGGGAGGTGCCCAGGGAGAGGGGCTGGCCCCGGATGTCAGCGGGAAGAGGAAGGGGGCAGTGACTGCAGATAAAAGGGGCTGGCACTGGGGTCCGACAGGGCGTCAGGGAGCCACAGCAGGGCGAAGAGGGGCAGCAAATGGAGGCCTGTCCTGGAGGTCTGTGGGGCGAGGGTCTCACTGGGGAGCCACAGCAGGTGGGGGAGCAGGGCAGTAACTCTCACACAGAACCTGCCTCGCGGAGGTCTGCAGTCCGCCTCCTCGCCCAGCGCGCCCATTGGACGGCCTGGGCCCATGGGAGCCAATCAGCGGTGTCGCTGCTCCATGGACCCTCCTAGGCTTTGTCCCTTTCTCCAAGCCGGCTCCGCACCAGCTCTCCCACGAGGAGGGGCGGGGAAGCAGCAAAGTCTTTGATTGGCTCCCAGGGCCTAAGAATCAGCCAATGGAAATGCTTTATCGCCAAGGGATGGGCTAAGGGCGGCGCTAGAGGTGGTGCTAGGCGCCGGACTGCGCAGGCGCGGCTGCCTTAGGGCCGGCAATTCTCTAAGTCCCCCGCACCACGCCCCCTTTTCCTCTTTGTTGGTCTGGAAAACAGGTGCCGGGCGCCCGGAACCAGCCCGGTCTCCCCGTCTGCTTGGTTCCGGCCCCGGGCCCGGCTCCCACTTACCCCGGAAGGCTCGAGCCCTGGCGACGGCTGCGGACGAAACAGAACCGAGGCTGACAGGCTGGACTAGGAGGGGTACTGCCAATTAAGGGACGGAAGTGCCGTTGCCATGGAGACCTGCCCGGAAACCCGCCCCTAGCCTCCGCGCGCTCCCTTCTGGGAAACGTAGTTCTCGGCCTGGGAGGGCGCGCACATGCATTGAGTCCTACAGCTTCTCTAGCCTCTGCTGCGGGGACGGACTGGGAATGAGTTCCTGGCTGAGACCCCGCCCCGCTCCTGCCCCGGTCTGGGGCCTGCGCGACCCTCCCTGCATCTTTGGGGAAGCAAGTTATAAATAAATGTGCCCTCCATGTGAACTGGATAACGGAAAGTCTCTCCTCTAGGGCACATCGCAGCCCATTCAGGGGTCCTCCGGCTCGCCGCCGGTCACTCTTTCCGTCTCCTCTCGTTCCCTCGCTTCCCTTAAGTTTCCGCAGGGACCGTTCTTTCATTCTAGTCTGTGTCCCCGGCGCTTAGCACAGTGCCTGGCCCAGTCATTGCCGGACTCCTGCGCTCAGGCTCCCGGCAGGAGTATCGGGGGGGGGGGGGGGGGGGAAAGACGGTCTTGGAAGCCCGGGCCAGCCTCGTTCCTCAGGAATCGCAGGACCTAAGGCATCGGCCCCCTTAATTGATGTCCCATGGCTTCGGGCATGACTGGCTTAGTCCGCGTGCAGTGGAGAAGAACGAAATCCGGCCCAGGGCTGCTAGAGCCTCCAAGGGGAAGGCCCGATGGCCGCCGGCCCAGGGCTGGACAAGCAGGCGTCTCGGGTCCCGCTGGCAGCCCAGGGGGGAGCTCGGAGAGCTCGGCGAATGGGGATGTCCTGCGCGCGTCTGACCCTGGCCTCTCAAGGGACCGTGTGTGAATGCGGCTGAACTCCTCCCGCCGGAGGAGCCTCCCGTGCCTTTGGGGTGGTTTGTGCCGCTTCCGCCGGTTTGTCCACGGTTCTCTGCTACTGCGGCGCTGTATTTTGTCAGTTTATCCACAGCACTAGTGTACAAGACCACTAGGGGGCGCTGCAGGGCACCGAAAACCGCGTCGGAATCCAGACTCTTGCTAGCAGGGAGACCCCGGCAAGGCTTAATCTGAAGCGCTTCAGGATCTTTGCTAAAAAAAACAAAAACAAAAAACCATGGACAGCTCCGGCGCGCTCTAGTCCGGGGCACGAAAAGTCTCGCGGGACTAGACAAAGCAGGATGCTCTATGAATACCTGACCGTGCTTTGTCGCTCTTGACTGGCATGCTGTCGCTGGGGTGGCCTCTGAGGGCTCGCATGTCTATGGCATGTACTGTTAACGTGCACTGGTTTATTCTAATGTCAACAGCGCCAAAGGATGATGGCCTGGAAGCCTAGGAAAGTCCCCTAGTCTTACAGTGCCGACATTTGTGTTCACGCTGTATATTCATGAGTTTGGGGACCTGTTCCAGCTAACCTTCGCCAGGAACTGCAGTTTTGCCGCAGGGGAGGAATGTCACCAGCGTCCCCAAGCCCCTGAGTGCAGGACTTTGCGCTCAGAGCAGCGCCCCAGCCTGTGTGAGGAGCAAGAGCTCCGCTCCTCTTTAGACAGCTACTTCCTGCACTTGAGAACAGAGACGGACGGCGCCAGCCGCTGCTGAAGGGAGCGCAAGATTCTGGGAAGAAGCTGACGAGAGAGGAGCCCAACATGTCTCTATTTCTACCTTGCTACAGTAGAGACTTTGGCAAACTTCCCCCTGGGATGAGATCGAGAGCTCTCTGTCTCTTGGTTGAAGTGAGTTACCTCACTTCCAGTGGGCGAGTTCCTTCATTCTGTACTGTCTGGTATATAATCCCCCATGTATCCTTTCTCTGACTTCTGTTTTGTTATGAACTTGGGTAAATATTATTTCTTAGCTATGTCCTACATATACATCATGGAATTGGCATTTGGTGAAATTAGAGTTAAGCTTTGGAGATAAAGCTTGGAGCACTCACTGCTGCTCCAATTAATGAAGCAATGACCAGAAGCTGGATTGAAAAGCCCATCCCCTTTACTTTTTATACCTGACAAAACAGAGTGAAGGAGCTCTTCCATTGGAGAAAGATCAGCTGAGAAGAAAATCTCAGGTCTCATTCCAAAGAGAAATTTCTCTAAGTATCTAGTGTAGTGAGGTGGGAATAGGAACATGATAAGTTCTTTGACTCCGCTTTTGTCAGCTTCTTCAAGGAGGTAGAAAAGCCAGACAAAATGCCCAGAGTCTGTAGATGAGTGTCTTGGAACATCAAGAAGGCCAGTGTTTGAAGAGTATATGAAGGAAAATAAGGTGTAAGAAGGGGAAGCAGGTTATAAAAGGCTTTGAGTGCCACGGAAAGCATTTGGATTTGATTTTGGAGGAGAGAAGGAGCCATTGGAATTTACTGAGTAGGTGTTAGGTCTGTGCTTTAGGAAAATCACTTTATTGATTGAATAGAGAATGGGGGAGAGACTGAAGCAGTCAGCCCTCCCAAGCAAACTAACAGTCCAGGTTTGAGATGAGGGGGGTTTGCCCCATGGTGGGAGTAATGTCCGAGGGCAGAAGGGGAGTATTGAAGAGATACTGCAGAGGTGAAATGGACCAGAGATGGTGCAGAGGTGAAATAGACCAGAGGTAGTGCAGAGGTGAAATGGACCAGAGGTGGGGGAGAGATGAAATTAACCAGAGATATAGTGCAGAGGTGAAATGGACAGACCTTGGTAACAGATGGCTATGGAGAGTGAGAAATCTAGGATTCCCATGTTAGGAAGTTGAAGCATTGGGAAGATGGAGTGCCCTATTGTTACTGTCATCATCATTTTCAATCATTACAGTCCTGTCCAACTGTTTGTGGACCCATTTGGGGTTCTCTTGGCAAAGGTATTTGAGTGCCTTGCCATTCTTTTTCCAGCCCATTTTACAAACAAGCAAACGGTGGCAAACAAGGTTAATTAACTGTCTTGCCCACATAGCTTGTAAATGTCTGAGGTCTTGAACTCACAAAGATGAGTCTTCCTGACTTCAGACCCTCTATGTACTATTCCACCTAGCTGGTCCTGGTGTTACTCTACATGACAACAATAAAAATAACAGCAAGAGCATGCATGTATATACTCTTTACAATGTGGCAGACACTAGGCTAAATACTTTTCCATTAGTATCTTATTTGACCCTGTCAGAACTCAGTGAGGTGGATGCCATCTCCATTTTACGCATGAAGAAACCGAATGAAATAGTTTGTGCTCAAATTCACACAATTAGGAAGTGTCTTTGACTGGATTTGACACTTACTAGCTGTGTGGGAAATCACTTAATTCTGTTTGCCCCACTTCCTTCATCTGTAAAATAAACTGGAGGAAATAGAAAACCCTTCCAGTATTTCTGTAAAAAAAAAACAAACAAACAAAAAAAAACCACCCAAAGAGGACATGAAGAATGAGACACAAATGAAAAATGAATCAACACCAATATGGTCTTTTCTATAAATCTGTTCTGAATTTTATGTAGCCACTTATAACCTTTTCTCTGTTTCTGAACGACAAAGCTTATGAATTCAAAAGTTTAGTCTTCCTCTCTTGTGGATGCCAAAAAATTCAGTCATTACTGGTCTTGTTTAATTGAAAGAAAAACTCTGAGCTGAAATAATTTGGGCCCAATCTGTATCACAATCAGTATTAGAATCACACCAAAATTCAGCATATAAGACTCCAGAGCTATGAGCTATAGATTCTAAGTTCACTTGCTTACAGACAGGAATTTAACTAAAGACCCATCCTTGTTTTACCTTGTGATGATGATTGAGCCTAGTTTGGCAGAGGTGACTACATGGAAAGTCCCCCAGAATAGTTTTGTACCTCTGGACCAATCACTTGTCTAATAGGAGCTGATGACCATCTTATGGCCACTTAGGTCACTGACTATGATAGCCTGTACCATTTCCTCCTGCCCAAATTAAGGAGAGATCTGTTTATCTTATATGGAGATACTTTGCTTCACCCAACTTGTGATCCTGCTGACATATTGCCTAGTTTAGCTCATGCATCACATGTCAATTAGTGGAATTATTCTTTGATATAGCTGTTCTTGAATGACTGGACATCTAGCCCTAGAAAAATAGAACCCTGAAAAGAGTGATAATTTGTGATAAATTATCTACTCTAATTCCTTTAATTTTTTTTCATCTCTTATTGTGGAAGCTAGCATTTCTAATACAATATTGAATACTAATGGTGATAGTGGACAACCTTGTTTCACTCCTGATCTTATTAGGAATGGTTCCAGTTTATCCCCATTACATATGATAATTTCTGGTGGTTTTAAATAGGTGCTACTGACTGTTTCAAGGAAAAGTCCATTTATTCCTATGCTTTCTAGTATTTAATAGGAATGGGTGTTGGATTTTACACTTTTTCTATATCTATTGAGATAATCATATGGTTTTTGTTAATTTGGTTATTGATATAGTATATAGTATTGATATAGTATATTGATATATTATGCTAATAGGTTTTCTAATATTGAACCATTCCTGGTTCAAATCTTACTTGGTCATGGTGTATTATCCTGGGGATGATTTTCTATAATCTTTTTGCTAATACTTTATTTAAGATTTTTGCATCAATATTCATTAAGGAGATTGGTCTATAATTTTCTTTCTCTGTTTTCGTCCTACCTGGTTTACGTATCAGTACCATGTTTGTATTATTTATTCCTCTCTTTTTTTGCATCAATTTTGTTTTATTTTTTATAGTTCCTCATTCATCATGAATCTGTCATTAGTGCTACTTCCGTCTGAAGGAGCATCCTTCTGTAAATCTTGCTTTTCCTCCAGTAGGCTGGCAGAGGACAGTGGAGCAATCCAACACAGAGAACCACTGTTTGTGCATGGCTGAAGACAGTGGTGATTTTATAGCACCTCAGGCACTTTACATCCATGAAATATGAGTTGGGACTCTGCACCAGGCGCTTCTTCTTGTGTTTCTCATTCTCCTCCTTGAGAGAGGGGTGTAGCAAATCTTTCGCAAGTGGCATGTTGGGGCGGACATCTTTACGGTGAGTCTTATTTATTCCTTTTAAGGAATTAGGTAGGAGTCCTTCATTCCCTAATTTTGTCACATAGTTTATATTATTGGAGTTAATTGTTCTTTAAATGTTTGGTAGAATTCACATGTAAATGCATTTGGTCCTGGGGATTTTTTCTTAGGGAGTTGATTAATAGTTTGTTCTATTTATTTTTCTAAAATGGGACTATTCAAGTAATTTATTTCCTATTCTGTTCATCTGGGCAATCCATATTTTTATAGGTATTCCTCCATTTCACTTAGGTTATCAAATTTATTGGCATAAAGTTGGGCAAAATATGTTCTAATTATTGCTCTAATTTCATCTTCATTGATGGAAAGTTCCTCCTTTTCATTTTTTGAAACTAACAATTTGATTTTCCTCTTTTTCTAATCAAATTAACTAAAGATTTATCTATTTTGTTGTTTTTTTTTTCATAAAACTAACTCAGTTTTATTTGTTAATTCAATAATTTTTTAACTTTCAGTTTTATTAATCTCTCATTTTATTTTTAGAATTTCAAGTTTGGTATTTAATTGGAAGGGTTTAATTTGTTTTTTTTTTTCCTCTAGCTTTTTTAGTTGCAAGCCCAATTCATTGATCTTCTCTTTCTCTATTTTATGCAAGTAAGCATCTAGAGATATAAAGTTTCCCCTTACCACTTTGGCTGCATCCCACATATTTTGGTATGTTGTTTCATTATTGTCATTCTCTTGGATGAAATTATTGATTGTGTCTATGATTTGCTGTTTCACCCATTCACTCTTTAGGATGAGATTATTGAGTTTCCAATTACCTTTTTGGTGTATTTCCCCCTGGCTTTTTATTGAATGTAGTTTTTATTGCATAATGATCTGAAAAGGATGCCTTTCTTTTTCTGCCTATCTGCATTTGAATTTGAGGTCTTTATGTCCTAAATATGGTCAATTTTTGTATAGATTCCATGAACAACTAAGAAGAAAGTGTACTCCTTTCTGTCTCCATTCAGTTTTCTCCAAAGATTTATCATACCTAACTTTTCTAGCATTCTATTTACCTCTTTAACTTCTTTCTTATTTATTTTGTGGTTTAATTTTTTTTAGTTCTGAGAATGCAAGGTTGAGATCTCCCACTATTATAGTTTTGCTGTCTTATTTCTTCTTGCAACTCTTTTAACTTCTCCTTTAGGAATTTAGATGCTATACCACTTAGTGCATATATGTTTAGTATTGATATGGCTTCATTGTCTATGCTACCTTTTAGCAAGATGTCGTTTCCTTCCTTATTTCTTTTAATTAGATCTTTTTAATTAGATCAATTTTTGCTTTTGCTTAATCTGAGATCAGGCTACACCTGCTTTTTTTTTTTTTTTTTTTAACTTTGCCTGAAGCATAATAGATTCTGCTCCAATAATTATTTTTAAAAATTTCAGTCGTTTTTTTTTTTTTTTCAAATATAGGCAAAAATAGTTTTCAACAATCATTTTTGTAAAACTTTGTGTTCCGAATTTTTCTCCCTTTCTCCCTCACCTCCCTTCTCCCCCAAATAGCAAATAATCAGATAGAGATGAAATATGGGCAATTCTTTTAATCATACTTCCATATTTGTCATGTTGTGCAGGAAAATATTCTAGGCAGGGGGCCCCCCACCTCTGGCTCTCAGAACTCATGGGGAGAGTAGGAAGGAAAAGGCCAGAGGCCAAGTTTTCTGTCTGATCCTGTGAGTCATCGGGAGCCACTGGGACTCATTGAATGGGGGAAAGGGGGCCACGTGGCCAGATCTGTGCTTGGAGCAGATGAAGTTGAAGTTCAGCTAAGAAAGGATCAGAGAGGGGCGAGCCTGAGGCAGGCTGGCCCAGCAGAGGCCATGGTCCGGGTGCAAGGAGGTGGTCTGCACTGGGGAGCGCCCATTGGGGGAAGCGAAGGAAGTGGAAGGAGGATGACAGATGCGCACTGGGTTTCTAGTGTGGGAGTCTGGGGAGATGTCCGTTTCCTCAGCAGTGATTGGAGAGATTAGAGGAAAGTCAGTGAGGTCCATTTGGGATGGATCCAAATGTTTCATAGGCAGCTGGAGACTGGAGACTGGAGGGGAGTCGAGATGATCATTGAGTCTGTGGGAGATCACCAAGGGAAGTTGTGGGGGGCAGGGCAGGGGAAGATGAGGAACTGCAGAAAAATTGAATGTGGAGGCTTCAAGGTCTCCAGGACTTGGGGAGGGCACTTTCAGCTGGGGGATGGGGCTGGAAGGGGGGGGCTGGAGAGAGCTAGGAAGAGAGGAGGCAGAGGTCCCTCCACCAGATAACCTGCGGGGGAGGAGAGCTCTGGGACCTGGGTGTCAGGGCGGCCCGATCCTAGAGCCCGGTTCCATGACAGACACAGGCTGGTCAAGTCTATGTGACCAGCACACTCGGGCTTAGGCTGAGCCCGTCTGAGCCCCTGAGGAGCTCCTTGAGGGCAGGGGCCGTCCACCTTTGCCCAGCACAGTGCCTGGCAGTGGGCTTGTAAGGCTTGCTGACCGTCAGCTGGGATTACTGGGCCCAGGCTGGCGTCAGGAGACTTTGGGCACTTCCTGAGTCTGCGACCACCTGGGTTAATGGTGGGGCAGTCGGGGCAGCTAGGGGGCGCAGTGGAGAGAGCACCAGCCCTGAATTCAGGAGGAACCGAGTTCAAATCTGGTTTCAGACACTTAAAACTTCCCAGCTGTGTGACCCTGGGCAAGTCACTTAACCCCAGCCTCAGGAAAAAAAAATGGTGGGGCAGTCTCAGCCTCACAGGAGTCTTGGGAGGAACACATGGGGTGACATTAAGGGCTTAAGACAATGCTTGGCTCTCAGTAATTGCAACATAAGCTCTTGTCCCCACTCCCCTTTCTCTGAGAAGATCAGAGGCCATTGGAGGCCCACAAGACCTGAGACAGGGTGATTGTCCTCTGCTAATCAAGGCGCTGCCAGGGAAGCCATGGGAGGCCACGAGCTAGGACCCCAAGGAGCTGCAATCTCTATGAGGGAAGGGCTTCCAAACCAAGAGATCCGTGGGAGTGTCTGGGGGCCAGCACGGGTCCGGGACTCCTCTCTGCTCTTCCATCCTGAGAACCCTTCAGACACAGCACTGCCTCGTGCCTGCCCTGTGCCCTCCATGCCCTCCCAGGGGGCTGCACAGCTTGCTGGGGGCTTGCCGAGCCTTCTCTCAAGGACTCCCCTCCTGGGACTGTCCCTTCAACAGCTCAGGGCTGCTCGGGGCTCAGGCGCAGGGAAGGGTCAAGCCCAAAAACCTCTGGGGAGTGCTCTCTGAAGAGGGAGATCTCTCTGAAAATCAAGGGGCGCCCCGGCCCTGGGGTCCTTGAGGAAGAGACAGGGCCACGTGAAAACCCCCTGCTCCCCCATGGCAGGATGGACGGAACAACAACTGCAGCTGAGCCATGGCCTTCTCCCCTCCCCCCCAAGCCGCCATCGAGAGCTTCCTGCCCACAAGGACTTGGGACCAGGCACCGGAGGGCCTGGGGAGCTTCGACCCCTGGGACCCACCAGCTAATCTTGGGGAGAAAGTGGGGCTTCGTAAAGGGAGGCTGGGGGGCATTCCAAGCCTGGGCAAAGGCACAAAAGGCGGGGAACCAGGACCCCAGAATCACTGGGAAGTCCCCGAAGGGGAGATTATGGAACCAGTCCCGACCCAGGCTAGAGGCGCAGTGGGAAGGGCCTTGTAGGCAGCTGTTTTTCCCCTGTAAGTGGGAGGCACTGGGGCGGGGGTTGGGGGGCTGGGGGGTAGGGTAGGGGGCGCCGTGACCAGACTGCTTTGGAAGATACTTCTGGCAGCCCGGGGTTGGTGGGTGGAAAGGAGTGAGGGGGAGTGTGATGGGAAGATTCCTGAGCCGGGGCAGGGGCTGCAGGGGAAGGGGGGCTGGAGAAGAGATGAACGATGAAAAAGCATTTATTCCGGGATCACTCTGGGGCCCGTTCCTGCCTTGTCCAAGCTCACATTCTAAGGGGAAGGCAAGGACGCGCGCGGAAGGTCCCGGGTCCGCGGGGTATGGCAGCAGGGCAGACTTTGGCCACGAGCCTTTCTTAGCATCATCTTCACTGACAAAATACCCATTTCTGCCACCAACCCATTTGTTCCAAGGACTTTGATGGCAGGACCTTTTCAGTAGCTGCTGGTGGGGAAGGGGCCCCAGAAGTGCTTGCTGGGCTCTAGCTCCAGACAGAGGGCAAGGCCGGTGATCTGAGGGGAGAGGAAGGCAGGGTTCCCAGGCTCCTCAGTGTACCCGCCTGTGGGCAATCTGCCCCTGGGGCTGACGCCGAGACGCTCCCCAAGAGCCGCATCCCCAGCGGTGGCTATCCATCCCGGGGCACAGCTCTTCCTGGGGCTCCTGGGTGCAGGGGCCTGGGCCGGCCTGCCCGCATGCCGCTCTGCCGTGCCTCCGAAGGCCTGAAGTCTGGGGCATTGTGCCGGCAGAACAGGAAGACTAAGTTTAAGGAGAAGGCAGCAAGGATTCAAGCCTTAAGTGGGGTTTGACAGGCAGGTTTGGGGGGTCAGGCCTGGTCTAGACACCTGGGAAACCTATGGGACACTCGAGCAGAGGGATCTTAGCAAGCGGCACTCAATATGGACAGATGACCCAAGGATCCCTGGGAGCTCATGGAGGAGACGACTACTGGAGGGAGGGGGACAGATTGGGGGGCCCTGCTCCCTGAGTGGGCTCTGAGTGCTGAGTCAACAAAGGGGCAACCAGACCAGGGGAGCTGGGGAAGGTGGCCACACAGACCCAGGTGGGAGCCAGTGTGCAGGAGTGGGGGGTGGGAGCAAAGCCATGAGGGAAAGAACCTCTCCTGAAAGGGGGACGGTCACCCAAGGCTTGAAGAACGGAGGCAGTGAGTGGGGATGGCCGCTTTTCAGGAGTGACCGCGCTTGAGTAGCAGGAGGGCCAGGTGAAAGATGGAGGAAGTTAAGAATGGTGGCAGGGGAAGACCCTGGACTCAAGCAGAGGGATGAGTCTTGGGAGAGGAGCATGGCAAGGTCCAATGACCAGACATCAGGACGGCCAGTGCCGGCCCGGGATGTGGTGAATGACCTCGGCCTCTGTGGTGTCCGAGCGCTCCACAGAGCCCGCTTCAACCATCTCTGGGCCCCCGAGACGTGCTGATCCCACCTGCAGGACATGGGCTCCCCAATGGGCTGGAGGCCCATCCATTACCACTTGATTTAGCCACCCGCCAGGACGGTTTTTGGGGATGTGGCCATCCTGCAAACGCCACAGGTGAGAGCTGAGTGCCCTCCCCCCAGAGACGGCACCCCAGGCTCCCCTGATGGTGAGACCCTAGAAAAGGGGAGCCCTTTCCTGGGCTTTCCTAACACTGCAAATGCCATGATGCTCACAAGGAACAAGCTTCTGGGGAGTTGAGATCATGAGATTCTCGAGGGCTGGGGCCCCGTTTCTGACTTTCTTTGTATCCCTGGGACTTAGCACATAACCAAATACTTTCTATTTTATGTAGTTAGTGTCCACAATCAGTTTCCCACAGAGAAACCAGAGCTGTGGATGCTGCACAGAAATAACCCACAGCCCAGTGAGATCCGAGGGCTGAGGATGACGTCTGAGTATCACGGACTCTTAAAGCCACGTGGAGATGTTAGGGAAGGGAGTTCCAGTCCCAAGATCCACAAGTGTGAAGGTAGGGGCAGGCGCCAAAGGGGTCTCTGGGGACCTATGAGGGGTCTTGGGTCGCTGGATGTAGGGCGTGAGACGAGGCTGGCAGTGAGGTTTGGGAATAGCTTCAAGGCCAAAGGACTACGAGGATTGTTCCGTAAAAAGGATGAGAAAGTCTCTCAAATTTATAGATAAATGTTGGAGCAGATGTGGGAAAACTGGGACACTGATACATTATTGGTGGAGCTATGAATGGATCCAAACATTCTGGAGAGCCGTTGGGAACTCTGCTCAAAGGGCTATCACACTGTGCATGCCCTTTGACCCAGCACTACTTCTACTATGATTATATCCCAAAGAGATCTTAAAGAGGGAAAGGGCCCCAAGTGTCCAAACATGTTTGTGGCAGCCCTTCATGTCGCGGCAAGAAACTGGAAGATGAATGGATGTCCATTAATTGGAGAATGGCTGAATACATGATGGCATGTGGATGCTATGGGATATTATTTCTATCAGAAATGAGCAGCAGGGTGACTACAGAGAGGCCTGGAGAGACTTACAGGAACTGATGCTGAGTGAAATGAGCAGGACCAGAATCATTGTACACGGCAACAAGAAGATTATATGAGGATCAATTCTGATGATGGGGCTCTTTCCAATTGCCAGGTGATTCAGGCCGGTTTGAATGAGATGAGGTGAGATCTTTCAAGACAGTTGTGAAAATCGAGTAAGGCTTCATCTACTTCAGTGTTTGAGTAGGCCTGAAGGACTCTGAAGTTCGAGTCAAGGGCATAATTGCGGTCCCCTCCCATGATACCATCTCCCTATTTCAGCCAAATATGGGCAACTATGTGCTTATTGGTCAAGTTCAATTTCATGGGCAGATCTCGCGTTTAGAATGTAAGACTCTCAGCCAATGAGGAGGAGGGTCAGTGGTGGGAGGGGGCATTTTGCCTTAGGGATTAAAGGGGCTGTCCTGGCCACAGGAGGCCCTTCTTCTCTTCCATTGTCTGCTCGAAGGGTGGGAGGCCCTTCTCCGGAGAATGTACAATAAACTTTGCTTTTCTCTAGAGTTCTCTCCAGCTTTTTTATTAAATGGTGACTCCTCACCATTTCTGTACCACACAGGTTCCAAAGGTCTTGTGATGGAGAGAGCCCTCTGCACCCAGAGAGGGGCCTGTGGAGACCGAATATGGATCACAACATAGCATTTCTACCTTTTTTATTGTTCTTTGCTTGCATTTTGTTTTCTTCATGTTTTCCTTTTTGATCTGATTTTTCTTGTGCAGCAAGAGAATTATGGAAATACATATAGAAAAATTGCACCTTTTTTTTACCTATATTGGATTTCTTGCCATCCAGGGGAGAAGGAAAGTGGGGAGAAAGGAGGAAGAAAAAAATTTGGAACACAAGGTTTTGCAAGGGTGAATGTTGAAAATTATGCGTATGTTTTAAAAATAGCTTTACTTTTAAAACGTCTCAAATTTAGATCTATGCTTAAGGAAGATTAGACCAGCAGAGTATGAGGCACAGACTGGAAGGAGGCCAGGAAGGAAACAATTCTTCAGCAGAATCCCCCATGAGGGAAGAGTTCTAGGGCATTGGCAGGGACAGGGAGACCCAGGATGTGAAAGATGAAAGAGAGGGGGTGTTTTGATATCCCCAGCACCAAACCCAGTCCCGAACAATTGTTAAACACTCACTAGAGGCTCAGTGGGTCCCCAGGCGTAAACCTGGTAACTGTCCCTAAAGATACAGTGGTTCCATGCCTTGAGTTTTCCTGGCTGCTGCCATCAGCCACTTTGTCCCTTCTCCAGACTCCTGCAAATCATGACTTTTTTTCTTAATCTTTGATCTAAAATAATGAATGAGATTTCCAAAAGAGAGAGTAACTGGAATAGAGGACCAAGGACAGATTCCCGGGCACCAAACTCAAGGGCATGTGAATAACAGCGGGAACCAGGAAGTGACCCAGAGGGAATGGCTCCCAGCGTGGGAGGAGGAAAGTGGGCGAGGAGGGGAAGCCAGAGCATTTAGCTAGAGCCAGGGAGTGGGCAGCCATGTCAAAGGGCACAAGAGGAAAAGGAGCCCCTCCCATCAAAAGCCTATGCACTGAGTGATGAGAATCTCACAAAAGATTCTGCTAAAGGAACTTCAGTAAAAGGTGGAGAAGGAAACCAAGCTTGAAGGAGCTCATTCTGGCTGATCAATCTGAAGGCAGGTGGGACAGAGAGGGGGGGGAGAGAGGGATGGAGACAGACAGACAGACAGACAGACAGACACACACACACACGTGACCTCCATGACCCCTGGAAGAAGACTCTCAGAGAGAGAAGGGCCTCAGATGGGGCAGGCAACTTGGCTTCAGCAAAGACAAAGAACACTTCCTCCTGTCTGTCAGAAGGAAAGGGGATGACGTTTCTGAAGATGGCCGAGGAAGCAAGTGCCCATCGGTAGTGCAGATGATTGGGTAGGCAGGTGTCTAAAGACCTGGGAAAAAAGCACCCAACCAGCTGACGTGGGGCACAAAGCGGGGATTTCTTCACCCCAAAAGCCTGAATTCTCCATGTTTCAGCGGTATCCTGGCTGAAATCTTCACGTTCATCAGCTTTACGAGGCGTTGCCATTCAAAAGGCTTCACTGTGGATTCTCAGATGTTGAATAAGATGCTTGCTCAGGCGGAACGCCTTCCCGCATTCACCACACTCGAATGGCTTCTCTCCCACGTGGATCCTGTGGTGGGAAGTCAGAACCGTTCTCCATCGGAAGGCCTTCCCACAGATGCTGCACTCGTAGGGCTTCTCTCCCGTGTGGATCCTGTGGTGGGAGGTCAGTCCCGTGACCCAGCGGAAGGCCTTCCCACACTCCTTGCACTCGTACGGCTTCTCTCCGGTGTGGATGCTCTGATGCTGAATGAGGTGGGCGCTCAGGCGGAAGGCCTTCCCACACTCGCGGCACTCGTACGGCTTCTCTCCGGTGTGGATCCTTCGATGGGAAGTAAGCTCCGTTCTCCAGCGGAAGGCCTTCCCACACTCATCGCACCGGTAGGGCTTCTCCTCGGTGTGGATCCGCTGGTGCCGAGTGAGCTGCTTGCTCTCCCGGAAGGCCTTCCCGCACTCCCTGCACTCGAAGGGTTTCTCCCCCGTGTGGATCCTCTGATGCCTAGCGAGTCCCGTGCTGCTGCTGAAGCTCTTCCCACATTCGCCACACCCGTAGGGCTTCTCCCCAGTGTGGGCCCTCTGGTGCCCAGAGAGCTGCTTGCTCTCCCGGAAGGCCTTCCCGCACTCATCGCACTCATGCGGCTTCTCCCCCACGTGGATCTTCCGATGTCGGGAGAGCTGCGTGTTCCGACTGAAGTCCTTTCCACACTCAGTGCACGCGTACGGCTTCTCTCCCGGGTGCATTCTCTGGTGCCGGGAAAGCTGCGAGTTGTGGCGGAAAGCCATCCCACATTCACCACATTTAAGGGGCTTCTCTCCAGGATGAGTCCTGTGAGGAGGAGGAATAGATGAGCTGTGGGTCAAAGACAATTAATGATTTCCATTAGGTTTCCTGTTAGTGTGTATTCTATTTTGTTAAATAAGTGGTGAATTATAGTTTCAGGGTTGTAGTGCAATGGAAAAACTGCAGGATCTGGAGCTTGAAGGTCAGGGTTCAAATTCATGGCGACATGGGTTAGTCAATTCATTTCTTGGAGGCTAATTTAAACAGTTTGCAAATTTAGTTGGTCGTGGATATTCCACTTGAAATGTTATTTGTGTGCATAACTGGGCCGCTTGGTGCATAATGGTGAAAGCATGAGGTTTGAAGTCAGGGAGGCCTCTGCTTGTCTCGGTTTCCTTACCTGTAAAATGGGAATAATCATAGCACTTCCTTCTCAGGGTAGTTGTGAGACTCTAATGAGAAACCCCCAATTACTATGAAAATATTCATAATAATGATAAGCAACAACACTCGCTCTTTTACTTTATCAGCATCATCATCTGGCATCTTTACCTAGCTCTGAGAAACCTCTCAAGTTCTTCCTCTGGGCCCCATATTTATGGAGATCCTTTCCCACTGACACCGGTGACCATGGACAAAATACTGATCCTGCCGTATTTATGGAGATCCTTTCCCACTGACACTGGTGAATGTGGACAAAAGGCTGATCTAAGAGAAAAGATTTCACCATATTTATTGGAGATTCCCATCAGCTGCCTTAAACTTGCCTCAACGACTTGTCTTCATTGGTCTTCTGCTTCCCCAACCTGGAGCTGGAGAGAGAATCCCTGCTGCATACTTTCTGAGATGATTCTTCAACTGACATTTCCATGTGGGCAGATTCCTTGGCTCCAAGCATTGCCTCATCACCTGGAAACAATAAGATGGAGAGAAAGATAGATAATTGATAATCCTGTTCCTCTTTTCAAGAGAAAGGGAACTATACTGCCCTTAGTCCTGTATTTTTCCTTTTCTATTAAGGAAATTTTGTAATCTTAGAAAAAATAATGGAAGTTACAGAGAAGGTGCCATTGCTTCACTATAGGGAGTTTCCTCATTGGGAATTCCCATTAAATCACAAGGTTGGTGAAAACAAAATCCTCCCGGTAGCATGGAACTCCCTGAGAGTACACCAGGACTGCATTTCATTTTGTCTTTGGATAGCCGGCATCTAACAAAACTCAGTATGGTTTGGGAAAGCAGAAGATGGAAAACGATTTTGAAAAGATGAGAGCGATTAATTCAAAAGAAATCTAAGAACAACAAATAAACCTCCTGGCATAAAACATATAGTAACCTATTTTTAATAAAAAATAACATGCAAAGTACTCTATTTCAGAAGGGAGGTAAAACAAACACACGTGCACACACATACACACACACGAAACAAAGAGAAAAGAATCATATAAAATGGAGGAACCTAGAATTCCAGTTAAAATAACTCTCATGATTATTCATATGAGCCAGAGGACCTGCACTGGGAATAGTTTTGTTAAGTCTGGATTAATAATAAAAGTTTATTTTTTTCCTGGTAAAATGGCAAAAGAACATGCAAACCCTACAAATGTAATGCTAAATGGAAATGGAAGTCACTCCCCAATAAAAGGGAAAAGAGACAGACTACATTAAAAGGCAAAATGAACTACATCTGATTCAAAATAAAAATTCAGTTCTGGCTTGGCTAACAGGCATCAGAGTAGGCCAGAAGATGGTCATCAGGGGTTCCCAGGGGGCACCACACGGTACAGACTGCCAGGTCTGGAGTCAGGAAAACCCAAGTACAAAGGTGACCTCAGCAAGTGCCTTCACTTCCATTTACCTCAGTGTCCTCATCTGTAAAACGCTTTAGTAGGAATAATAATAATAAGCACGTATGCAGTGCTTACTATGTGCCAGGCAGAAATGCCAACTATTATTACTATTATTCTTAAAATGACAATCGACATTTACCTCGTGCTTTCATTTTCTCACCTTATCCCATTTTTGCCTCACAGAATCCTAAAAGTAAGGCACATTTTATAGAGAGGGAAACTGAGGCTCAGTGACTGGCTTGTGGTCATGTGGTAAATGTCAAAGGACTCACACCCGGGTCTTCTTGATTTCATCCCTGGCCCTGGCTCCATAACTGCCCGTCCCAAAGGCTCTAGCCTCACTATACAAGCCGCTCATCTTCCCCCCTGGGATGCCCCTTGGGCATGGATCCTCAGAGGGCATATCCTGCCCCTGGTTCACCAGGTTGTCTGTGCCTGGGGGACAAGTGAGGGCACAGAGTAGGATGTCAAACTCACTAGTGAGTTTTTTTGTATTTTCGTTTCTGCTGTTGAGCACCACCATTACATTTTCAGGTTGGGATGGTGTGGGCCACATGGGGCTGGCAGACTGGCACACAGGGAAGTGCACTGGGCCGGTGCTAGAAAGACGGAGTGCAAATCCTGCCAGCGGCAGGACTGCCTCCCTCAGCCCTATTGTGGGAACCGCAGCCCCTCCCTTATGGGTCTCTCGGGGGTCACAATACCCATAAATACCCTGGCACCGCCCAGGGATTCTCACTCACCTGCACAGGAGCTCCTGGGGCCAGCTCCCTCCTGCATCCAAGGGGCTTCCCCTCACTCCAGCTGGAAGAGCATGGGGCCTCTGGACGCGCCAGTCCTGCTCATTGAAAAGGGGAAAGTGCTGGGGGAGGGTCCAGGCCCAGCCCCCTCAGCTAGCTGCTCTGGCCTCCGGTCAAGTCCCCAAGGCACCTTCTAGCCGGGTGAACCTGGGCCTGCGCCTGCCTCGGCTTCCTTCACTGTAAAGTGGGGACAGGAGGGCACCCTCTCCAAGGCTGAGATCCAAGCGAATCAGCCATGGAAAGGGTCGTGCACACAGCAGGCGCTCCATAAATGCCCAATGCTATTATTACTGCGGCCCACAAATGGGAGCTAGAGATTGGAAACTGAGGGGTCCTGGCTCTGCTTGGTGCCAGGCCCGGCAAGGAGGGAGCAGAGGGCACCCCCGGGGAGCCCTCAGGCCCCTCCCTTTGTAGCTGCTCTTGAATCTTCATATTTATGTAATTACACCCACAGTTACCCGTATGTGCACACCACACCCCCCCCCCCACAGCTGGGCACGCCCGTGCCCGCGGGCACACGCACACAGCCAGACTGGCCCTGTTGCTCTAGGAGCCCTCTGGCCCACTGGAGGCCTGGGGAAGCCCCCCGGGAGGGTCCCCGCGGTCTGACCCTGCGCTGGGCACTCCCCTCTCGGGCCCTAACCCCTGGAGAAAGCAACGGCAGAGCCCGGGGCCCAAAGACATCAAGGCTCGCCCCGGAGGTCCCGTCAGCCCTGGCTGAAGCCCTCCGGCCGCCACGTGGGACACACACGTTTTGGAGGTGAGGCACGTGAGAGGAGGCGGGGCTGCATCCCATGCAGGAGAAAGATGGGGAGAATGGAGGGGTCAGAGACGCTCCGCTCTAGAGTGCAAGGGGGGAGACACGCTGGGGGGCGGGGTTCTGTGCCCCATCACACAGAGGCCGAGGTCAAAGATCAGGGACCCGCATTCTCCCGCTCAAACAGGGACAGAGCCCCATAGGGCAGAGGGAAGGAAGCCACGCGCAGGGAGGGGCGAGGGAACAGAGGCGCTGCTGATTGGCTCTCAGGTCGCGCCCCCAGACGCTGGCCAATGGCAACACCCGCTCACTGAGAGGGCGTGGCTCCGACTGGAAAGGCGAAGTGAATCGCGCAGGCGCAGTTTACTCCAAGCTAAAATCCTTCCCCGCCCTGCTCCCCCGAAACCAGGCGCCGGGAGTCCCGCTCTGTCCGCGTACTCAGACTTCGGGCCTGACTCACCCCGGCCAGGACGCAGGGGTCCGACCTGGTGGCGCGGCAGCGGCTGAGGCCTGAGCAGACCCGAGGCGGGCACTAAGCGGGACGAGGATGGTGAAGGCAAAGCGGAAGTGACGACATGGGCCCCCACTTTCCTCCCGCCTCCTCCATTGGAGTTTCCAATCTAAAAAAGAATCTTCGATTTCGTGGACTGGCGTTTCGTTTCCATGGGAACTGCGCTAGGGAGGGAAGCTTTAGCAACTTTGAAAGGAAAAGACTCCTGGGAAATGTAGTTCAGCGGTGGGTGGGCGGTGCGCATGCCCAGCACCTGCTGAACTTTTTCTACTGGAAGAAGTGTCCGAGGAAGCCGGTCGCTGGCTTCGAGGCTATGGTAGCTCGGGGAGGCAGAGCCTGCGCGGGAGGAGGAAATGCAAA
The DNA here is from genome assembly GCF_048593235.1 of Sminthopsis crassicaudata. Lineage (NCBI taxonomy): Eukaryota > Metazoa > Chordata > Mammalia > Dasyuromorphia > Dasyuridae > Sminthopsis > Sminthopsis crassicaudata. Next base: position 7,079,706 of record NC_133617.1, on the reverse strand, counting down.
CGGGCCTCCGAGCACCGACCAGGAAGGGGCAGCGAGCATTTAGGGAGTGCCGCCTGTTTACGGGCACGTGCAAGAGGGGAGGTGCCGGCCAGGACCACGGGGAGGGCCAGCGGGAGGGCGCTGAGCCCTCCCCGGGGGGAGAAGGGCCAAGCGGCCGGCAGCCGCAAACATGAAGTGCATATTGTGTGCCCGGCCGGGCCCAGGCCCGGCTCTTGTAGAGGAGATTAAGGAAAAGTTCGGTGGAATCCAGCCTCGGGCAATATTGGCCGCCGGTGATCTCCCTCCTTCCAAACCAATCAGCGTGAATTGGTTAATCACCTGATGTATGCCTGATATTGCGTGAGGGAAACCAAGCTCCAAGAAAAGTCCCTCCCCGTAGTCAGGCACCATGCACTTATTAAGTGCTTCAGGTATGCCAGGCGCTGGGCCGACGGCTGCAAACTCAAACACAAGAGCAAAGTAATCGCGTCCCTGACCCCCAAGAGGCTACTTTTCAATGAGCCAGGACGAAGCGAAGGGTGGGAGAGAAGGCGCTGTCTTCGGGCTGGGGGGGGGGCTGCAGCCTGGAGAGGGGGGAGAAGCCCCTCCAGGAAACCAAAGACTGCACACAGATGAACGCAACCGGCACCCTGATAGATGGGCCGCCTCAGCAGTTGGGGGGGGCGTGATGTGCCAGGGGCAGACCTCCGCCATGGAAAATCCTTTTGGTGTTGATCTGGAGAGTGGGTTGGCCGAGAAGCCAAATGCGCCGTTATAACAGTCTGTGCCTGAGCCGGGAAGAGCCTGGAGAGAAGGGAAGAGGTCTGAAAGAAGCTGGGAGCACCGGCCAGACCGGGCGTGCATTGGACGGGTGGGCTGAGTGACGGGATGAAGCCTGGCTCTTGTGGAAAGGGGAATTGTTTTAGACAGAATGAGGCTGAGGGGCCTGCGGAGCAGATCAAACTTGCAATGGATCGGGATAGGGGATTGGGACTTGGAAATGAGGCAGGGTCTCTGTGTATTGAAATCCCTGAATGACCACTTTGGCCCTTGGATCAGCCGGTGAGAAAGAAGATAAAAAAGGGCCCAGCACAGAGCCAGGGCTCGAGGACATGGCGCGGAACAAGGCAAGAGAGACTGAGGGTCAAGCAGGTAGCAGAAGCGAGGGAATAGAGAATCCAGGCGCGGCAAAGGCCCAAGGAGAAGAGTGAGAAAAAGGCCATTAGGCCCTGAGGAAGTCTTTGCTGATTTGGAGGAGTTTCATTCAAACAGACATGAGGCTCAGTTACAGAGGGAGAAATCTGTAAAAGCAGAGACAACGGAGAAGATATGTTTTTCAAGGAATGAATATAACTGAGTGGAGGAGAGCTAGGAGGATACTTTGAAGGGACGAAGAGTCGAGGAGACAGCTGTGATTACAGGGAACAGGGAAGGAACTAGTAGGTGGGGAGAGGGGCTCAAACTTGATCATCATAATCAGTGGCAGTTAATTTAATTTTGTAGTGATTTCTATGCATACTTTGTATTTATGTCACTTGTTTTCCCGGTTCTGCTTACTTCCCTCTACATCCGTTCAAGTCTTCTTCCTTTATGATTTCTTTGTATCTATTTTCTTATAATTCAGTAATATGTCATTAATGTACAACCAATGTATGCAATTTGTGTTGGATATCCCAAAATCAACGGGCAACTACTTTGTTTCCAGTAGTTTTGTTTGTTTGTTGGGAAGGGGGTTCTGGTGTCTCAGACACTGCAGTTCTATTTTTGGATAACTGTACATTTTTTTCTGTCCTTTGATCTGTTTTCACCTAGATTTTGGTGGTACATTTGACAGCGATTCTTATTATTCCTGTGGAAAATATGGACAAATGAGGGCTAGATGACATTGGAACTAAATAGTGTCTGATCTCAAAGAATAGCAATAATTCAATGTTTTTAGATCTTCTTTGTTTTGAGGTTTTTCCTCTTTTTTTCTGTCTCTCCCCATCTGATTCCTTCTCCATCTGTTGAGATACAAGCAAACCCTCTCTCCCAAGCAGTTAACCTATATGGTCCCTTCTATTTACCACTTTCTAAATCTCTTCTCATTATCTGGCAATTACATTGGAGCAGTTTGCACTGGACACTGCCCTTCTGTTGGGTTAAAAAAGCCTGTATTCTCCCCGATTGTAATTTCTTTCTCCCATGGGATTGCTTTTTTACTGATTCATCGCATCAGAGTCCTGAACTTCTAAAGACTCTCTGGGTGTAAAGTCAGCTGCCATCATGCCCCGCCTGTCTTTTCTATGGTATCTTGGAGTTGGGCCACGCCTCTCATTTCTCTGGGTCAATCTACATTCTGAGGCCCCTTGGAAGCCTGGGTTGCATTTTGGACATAGAGTTTTAGGTCTTCTCTCACCCTATTTTCTCACTGTATCTATTTGCTTACATTGGGCTCTCAGATGTCCTATTTTTCTACACTGAAAACATCACCGACTCTCTCTAGAAGTCCCTTGCCAAGACGGACCCTGTCTGCCCATGTTCATCATAGTCTGGGTATAATTAACATATGTGCTTGTTGAGGGCGGTAGGTAGCCCCTTTGGTATTCCTTGTTTGATCTACAACTTCCTTTGGGATTTGGACTTTGATACAAGATCTGGTCAAACTAGTCTGGGCTCGTACCCAGCCCCCCACTGGATCCGAGCTGGCTTGGATAAAGCCCGCCAAAAATCTGGCCTTCTAGGAATTAACCTGAGCTCCGCCCATTACTTCTTCAAGCAGATAAAAAGAGCAAAGCTAGAACCATCTTGGGTTCAGAGATTTGAAAGATGCCAGCCAAGATGCTTGCAGCAGGGATTCTCTGTCCCCTAAGGTAAAGGCACTTTCCTACTATGGGGTAAGGAAAGACAATTTGCTTTTGGATTCTGAAGGCTTGGGTGTGAATCCTAACTTTTTTGGACTCTCCTTCCCTCATCCATGTAACGTGCTCTCCCGGCAGTTACAATTACTAGTCTGCCCTAGACCCACCAGAGGACCTTTGACCACTGTCCTCTGCAGTGTAAACTCTACCCGGCTCGCCTCCTCTGAGGCCTTCCAAGGTCCCTGGCCACAATCTCTTGAATCTATAGCTTAATAACCGGTAGTGCTCTCAAGAACAGCCACGTGTAATCTTAAAAGCCTTTATTATACCTACTCACATAATGCCCTGACTGATGCCCTGACTTGTTGGTTCCCTAGTGAACACCTGGTCAGAAGACCCACGTGTTCACTACTAAAACCCTTACCCCTTTTGGCTATCCATCTTGGCTTGGCCACCCAGGCTAGGAAGCCAGGGTGAAGAAGGCCAGGTTAAAGAGAGCGACCGCTGCCTGCAGTGGGCTTACATAGGGCCTGTGAGGTCACACCCACAGCCAATCAGCGAGAGAGTCACCCATTACGAAGCTATCTCAAAATGGACAGGATCCCACCTACAAGGCAGTCCTAATATCCACAGAAATTACTTCCAGGCCTCAATGATGCGCTGTGGCGCAGCCCATTTAAAGGGCCCTTACGCATCCATAAAATGAAAGCAATCTCTAAGGTGCCCTCCAAGTCCATGTAGGGATTTTAAAAATTAACTATTGTTAAACATTAATATCCAACATCAATACAAGTATCTAAACTTGCTAAATAACTATTTTCATTTAATTAACTTATCTGCCTAAAGTATCATAGCCTTTTATTGGTCTTTTGTTATATGTATCAATAATAGCTATAATTTATGTAACATTTTAGGGTTTACAAAAACTCTACACATAATGTCTCATTTGATTTATTAAAAACAAAAACAAAACTCCAGGAAGCAGATCCTGCTATTTTCTCCATTTTACAGTTGGCAAATTTACAAATAGGCAAACTTGAGTTGCTCTGAGCACATGACTATTGTCTTGGGTTAGATTCGAACTCAAACCTTCCTGACTCCAGACCCTGGGCTCTTATCTACTGTATCATCTAGCTGCCATTTTACTAGCAGTTTTATTTCTTTTATATTTTATAAAAGATTTTCTAGATTTCTAACATTTTAAGATTTTTGCTTCTGAAAGAACGTATTTCCTGCAATGAAGTCATTCATTCTATTCATTATGAGGGTTTTTTTGGGGGGGCAGGTGGTGGAGCAAGTTGCATCAAGAAAAATTGTGATTTCTGGGAAGTCTTCCTAAATTCATTATACTCATGAAGTTTCTCATCTGAAAACAGCATTCTCTGATGTTTAAAATGAGAGGTGTGATGGAAAGTTTCTCCTAAATGCAAGGATCATTTTTTCTTCTTCAGTGAATTTTCTGATGTTGAATATGTTTTGAACTCCAATAAAGGTATTCCCATATTCAATATAATATTGTTTTCTCTCTATTATGAATTTTCTGATACTCATTAAGATTTTTGCTGTCTCTGATGGCCTTTTCATAATCACCATGTTGATAGTTTTCTTTTTTCTGAGGCTAAGGAAGTTGGTACTAGAAGAAGGTCTTCCCACTTTCATGATGTTTCTTCACTGTGAATCTCCTGATATGGATTAAATTTTACACTCTGCGAAGACTTCTATAGTCACCACTTTTAAGAAAATTTCCTCTGATATACAGGGTTTAAAAATTCTTTTGGAAAGCTTTTCCATATTGAACACACTGATACATCTTCTATCCAATACTCTGCTCCTCATTTAATTTTTTATTTTCTCAAAAGTTCTGAGTATAACTATTATGTTGATGTTTCTCTCCACTGTGAATTGTGTGCTTTGTTTGGCCTTTCCATTTTCACAGGGTTTTTGTCCAGTAAGAATGTCCTGAGGTAAAGAAAGCATTGATGTCCTCAGATGGACTATCTTCCCCTGAGAATAATTATTTTTTATATATATATATATACATATGAGAGTAAATTGTCTGCCATTATACCATTACACATAACATGGATGGAGAATTAGCTAACTCCTATGGACAGAACTTCTCAATTTAGATCATTTATAAGACGTCTCTCATCTATGACATTTCTGATGTCGAGTACAGTGTGTCTTCACAGTGAAGGCCTTCCCACATTTGAGGCATTCAAAGGGTTTTTCCCCCGTGTGAGTTCTCTGATGCTGAGTCAGATGCGAGCTCTGGCGAAAGGCCTTCCCACACTTTGGGCATTCGTAAGGTTTGGCTCCAGTGTGAACTCTCTGGTGTCGAATGAGAGAGGAGCTCTCGAGGAAAGTTTTCCCGCACTCTGGGCACTTGTGGGGCTTTTCTCCTGTGTGAATTCTCTGGTGCCGAGTAAGCTGGGTTCTCAGACGGAAAGCCTTTTCACATTTGCTGCATGCATAAGGGCTCTCTCCACTGTGAATTCTCTGATGCACAGTAAGTTGTTTGTTCTCATTGAAGGTCTTCCCACATTCACTGCATTCATACGGTCTCTCTCCAGTGTGAATTCTCTGATGCACAGTAAGTTGAGCGCTTCGGCCAAAGGTTTTCTGACATTTATTGCATTTGTAGGGTTTTTCTTCACTATGAATTATCTCATGCTGAATGAGTTGTTTCCTGAGGCGAAAAGCCTTCCCACATTCAGAACATTCAAAAGGTCTATCGCCAACATGAATTTTCTGATGATGCATAAGATCTGACCTCTGGTGGAAGACCTTTTCATATTTATTACATTTAAAAGATTTATCTATAGATTGAATTCTCTCACATACAGGGAATTTTGAGTTATCACAGGTCTTCCTACTCTTATTCAATTCACAAGGATTCCCTCTAATATGAGTTTTCTGATGTTGTATTTTTAGATTGAATTCCTTGTCCATATATTCAGAAGGTTTTTCTCCTGTATGGACTCTCTGAGATTTAGCAAACTTTTTACTCTCATGGAAGGTTTTCTCATGTTCACTGAATTCATAAAGCTTTTTTCTTTTATGAATTCTTTGATGTCGAACAAGTGCTGGGCTCTCAAGGAAAGTCTTCTCACACTCCTTACGTTTATAACTCTCTTCTCCAATATGAATTTTATGTCGGATAAGGTCAGAGTTCTGGCAGAAGACCTTCCCACATTTATCGCATCCAAAAGGTTTTTCTCCAGTATGAATTCGATGATGCACAATAAATTTAGACTTTCCCAGGAAGGACTTTCCACAGTCATGACATTCATAAAGTTTTCTTCCGACACGGATTTTCTGATGTTGGGCAAGTTGTTTGTACTCTAGAAAGGTCATCCCACAGCTATTACACTGATAATCTTTCTCTGAAGTGCAGACTTTCTGGGCCTGAATAACTCTTTTATTACCTGAAAGAAAGCACAAGGAAGGGGATGATTAATACTGTCTATTCCATTTTTTAGGTACTGCTCACAGGCTTCATAACTTTTCTCCTGCTTGCTTCCTTAGGGGTGAGGGTGGGGGAATATATAGTTTCATTTGTCAGTATATATTATGTGTAATGGTATAACATTTAATACATTTACATTTAAATACATTTAAATGAACTCAAGATTAAATTATTTACATTTATTTATTTATTTATTAGATTATTTCCAAGGGCAGTATTAAAGGGATGAATGTTTGATTTATGAACAAATCCTTACTGTAGCATATAAGTGACTGGCATTTGAATGAACTAAGGAAATGAAAAAAAAAACATTTACAAAGAATTAATGACTAATAACTTGCAAATATATCCCTTTTATTGGGGAGAGGGGAGAAGATAGGAAGGAAAAAAGGGAAGAAGGAAAGAAGGAAAAGAAAGAAGGGGATACAGAGGAAAGAAGAAAAGAAGTTAAGAAGGGAGGAAGGATGGAAGGAAAGAAAAAGACTAAACAGAAAGAATAAAGAGAATGGATATGGAATATGTGGGTAGGAAGGAGAGATAGAGTCATCAGAGGAACAGACTAAAGAAAGATGAGAATAAAGGGAAATATCAGAAAGTGAAAAGTGATGAAGACAGACTGGAAGTAGACTCTTAAGTACTAATGGACTCACAAACGTAGTAGGATGGCCTCCTCAGCAAAGGCCACCTTTTGTTTCTTCCCCTTTTATTGTCCGGTACAAAGCCACTGGATTCATTTCCCTACAGTCTCAGTGACATCATAATAGGACTTGTTTAATTGTTATTTTTATGGTTTCCTCTCCTGCAGGACAAATGCAAACTTTTTGAGGCAAAAAACTGAAAGCGTCCATTATCTGGCTTCTCCTAGGTGATCACTCCTTATTGTCAACTCCAAAGGAGAGGAAGGGCCTTAAAGGTGCCAAAATCAATTTCTAGCTGGACCCCAAGGCCTTCCATAAGTGCTACAAGAAAGGGTCACCCCGCCTGGTCCCCAATCCTGTGCCATGTCTTTTCTGGAAACCTATGGTCATATTAACTTTCCTGGCTATCATATCCTTCCTTTTAATTACTTTTAACTTAAAGTTTGCTAAGTACCCGCATCTTTCTTTGAAGAAAAAGGGTCATGTAGTTCTGTGACCATCTTCTATTGAGGGTTTGATGTTTGATGTAATCAATTATCTGAGCCCTGTGGCCTGTCAGATTCTTCTTGGATCCTGACTTTCTCACCCCATAGATCTGCTCTTCCTTCTAGATCTGAGAACCTTCCACTGGGGCAGATTTATTGCAATTATGGAGTATTGGGAAGTTCTTCTCCATTCAACAAATAGAAGAAATTCTAAGAGACAAAGATTAATTAGATTATAGCAAACTGAAAAATTGATGACAAAAAGCAAGGTATCCAGAATAAAAAAGAGACATAAGGAAAACATTGTTGCCTTAAAAGTAGCTGCTAAAAATTTGGTTTTCAGATTTCATGGTAATTGAATCAAATTTTAAGAGATCAAATTCCAAAACCTAAATGGTCAAAACAGGTATAAGTTGTCAATAACCATCTGAAACATTATTCAAACACTCTAATAATCAGAAAGGTAGAATAAAAAATTCTGAGTTCCCACAATAATGAGATGAATAAAGACAGTTAAAAATATAAAACACTGGTAAAGCTGTAGAAGAATAAGCATAGTCAATTATACTGAAGGCAGCAATGTGAATGGCCATCTTTTAGAAATGCAACATGACACTATATGGTCGCTGCTTCTATATGACCACAATTCATCTCCTACATGTCCCCAAACTATTATCAAAGAAAACCTAGACCTCTCTCTTTCTCAAAAAGAAAGCAGTCACAGCCAAGGAAAAGGAGGCCACGAAACCCGAGTCTCATAGTGGACTATAACTGACCACGTCTGGTCAGGAGAACTCAGCACTCGGCTTTCCCGAAGATCACAGGGGCCCAGCAGTGGAAGAGATGGAGGGAAGGGAAGTGATTTGGGTTGAAGAGAGGAGGACCAAGAAGACTCTCTCTCTCTCTCTCTCTCTCTCTCTCTCTCTCTCTCTCTCTATATATATATATATATATATACATATATATATATATATATATATACATATTTTTTTTTTTTTTTTTGCTGAGCAATTGGGGTTAAGTGACTTGCCCAGGGTCACACAGCTAGAGAGTATTAAGTGTCTGAGGCCAGATTTGAACTCGGGTCCTCCTGACTTCAGGGCTAGTGCCCTATCCACAGTGCCATCTAGCTAGCCCACAATATTTTTTTAAAGCAACAGCAGTGACATTTTCTTCAAAATACCCAGAAAATATTAGGAGATGCAGAAGCAAAAAGGGCATTTACAAACTGTTAAATGGTAAAAGAATTATTAAAAAAGAATGAGCTGATGCAGATGAGGATGGCTTCTAAGGATCAGGCCACATTGAGGCAGCGGCGAGGAGCAACTCCGAGGGCCGTGACTGAGGAACTACTTTTTGGGGAAGGTCACACGAGCTGACAGCCGCCATCAGCACTGAAGGAAGGGGCCTTGGGGCTCACTGGGGCTCTGCCTTTGGTCTCACGGTTTACAAATGGCGGACAGAGTTGCCTTGTCTTTGTGAACTCACCTGGAGAGTCGCTCTTTTGGCGATTTCCGAGTGTCCAAATGGCTTCCCCTCGTGCCAGCCGGGTGATCACGTCTGGGTCAGAGGCTGCAAATCCTGCTCATTGAAAATGGAAAAATGCTGGAAACAGAAAGCCACATCGGTTCACCACACAGCATTTTCACTCTTTTTGCTGTTTGCATTTTATTTTGCTTCTCTTTTTTTCTTGTGCGGCCCAATAATTGTATAAACATGTAGGCATATATAGGATTTAACATATATTCTACTATGTTTAACATGTATTGGACTACTTGCCATCTAGGGGAGAGTGTGTGTGGGGGGAATTGGAACACAAGGTTTTGCAAGGGCTAGTGTTGAATTGTCCATGCATATGTTTTGAAAAATAAAAAGCTTTAATTAAAAAAAAAAAAAAGCCACATCAGAATTCCCTCCTCGAATGAAGACAGCCCTTCCTCCTCTAGGCAGAAGGGGGCTATGTACTGTCTGATGTTGTTACATGGCCTGGCCTTATTTAAACCTGTTACTTATAGGAATTCAATGGAGCTGGGATTCAGGGGGAAGTATTTTGGGAAGAGATGATAGCATTTTTAATTTGTTTTTTTCTTTTTCTATTAACTTTTATTTTCTTAAAACTTATTTTAAATAACTGATTAAACAAATTAATATACATTATTAATATATAATATTTTAATGCTACATTTATTAAATAATTTATTTTTAAAATAAGCTTTTTATTTTCAAAACATATGCAAAGATAGTTTTCAACATTCATCTTTGCAAAACCTTGTGTTCCAAATTTTTCTCTCTCCCTTCTCCCACCCCTTCCCTAGAAGCAAGTAATCCAATATATGTTAAACTTGTTCAATTTTTCTATACATATTTCCACATTTATCATGTCGCACAAGAAAAATCTGATCAAAAAGGAAAAAAAAGTGAGAAAGAGAAAAACAAGCAAGCAACCCACAAGAAAGGGTGAAAACTCTATGCTACGATCCAAGCTGCATCCCCACAGGCCCCTCTGGAGGCAGACAGCGCTCTCCAGGGGAGAGCATTTTTGGAAAACCACTTGTAAAAAGGTAAGAAAAGAAGTCACTCGTACCCCATTTGTCTGGGGAGGAAAGACCGGAGGATGCTCTGGACCTCCCAAAGACACTCTATCGTCTCACTGGGAGACACGAAGGAACGGGCTCAGAAATCGAATCTCTTTGCTAAACTCTTCCCTTGCTAAGACAAGGGGGAACTTCTATGGGTGACATCAGCTCTGGGAGCCCCATTAAGGTAGAATCCTGCACCTGCAGGGCCAGGGCGTGAGGGGGGCACACTCTCACGGACAAGTCAGATGCCCAGTTTTCAGGGGTACCAAGCAAAACTCGTTCCCTTAAGAGCCAATCCAACCTCCTGGTCCAAAAAAGATGAGGCTTCTCTCCAAGCTGGCGATTCCTGCCCCCCAGTTCTCACTGAGGAGGAGGCTGGGGGGCAGCCCCCTTACCCAGGGAGACCACGTTCCCATAGTTCTCCAGCATCACATCCCTGTACAGCTCTTTCTGGGACGGATTTAAGCCTCGCCACTCCTCCGCCGTGAATTCCACAGCCACATCGGCAAAGGTGACCGGCTCCTGAAACGGCGGAAATCTGCATTTACCCGGAATCTCCCCATCTTCACATCTGGAAAGGGGGGAGTTGGCAAGGAGGAGGGGCGGGAATGGAAAAGCATAAACACCGCGCTAACGTGCATTGGGGATGAGAAAAAAGCAAGACAGTCAGCCCTGCCCCCTCTGTCCCACTTCAGGGGAATCGGGAACCTCGCTGAGGCAGCAGGGAGCACAGCAGGGGGCCTGAAGTCAGCAAGAACGGAGTTCAAATCCAGCCTCAGACGCCTCCCAGCTGTTGACTCTGGAAAGGCTTTCCACCCTTGCTGACCTCAGTTTCCCCGGCTGTAAAGTGAGACTAAGGGCACTGACTCCCAGAGGGCCTTCGAGGCCCCAATATGAGCCCATCTGTAAGGAGCCCTCTGCCAGGCGTGCCCCTAGGTATTATGAGCCTAGGACACTGTAGGCACTCGGCAGGGTCAAGCACACAGTAAGCACTTGATAAATGCCTTCAGGCTCATCCAGGGCCTTTCCCCCAGGGCCGGGGCTTGGCACCAAGGGAAGGTGCTGGGCGCGGAGTCTCGGGTCTGGGCCTGAGGCTGAGAGCGGGTGCAGCGCGGAGGAGCCGAGGAATTCTAGAACCCCAAAGCCACCCACCCCAGAGGCCCCCCGGGTCTGCTCCCTACTGTTTGGGGACCCAGGCCCTGCCCTCCCCACCTCACCCTCTGAGACCAGGACAAGCAGCAGTGAGCAGATAAGTAAAATCCTCCCTAGGCTGGAGCAGGGGCTGCAGCAGAGGAACCTGGGATGGGGGGGGGGGGCACTTACCCTCACTGGCCTGGGGCAGTGCCAAGGGGGCCTCTCCCTGGCCTTGGGCCCTGCTCTTCCCATCCCCCAGGCGGGGGCGGAGGGGTCCTGGGAAGTGGAGCTGAGGAGAAGGGACCCTGAGAGGCAGCAGCAGCAGCGACCCCAGCCCCCCAAAGCCCTTGGGGCCTCCCTGCTCATGCCCAAGGGGAGCGAACAAGGGGCAGGTGAATCCCACAAGCCCTGAGGGAGGACGAGGGGGAGGGGCGGGCCCTCTGGGAGCCGCCAGTGTCCTGGGGGAGACAGGAATGGGCCGAGTGCTTGGAGAGAAAAGGAAGGAGAGCACCCGAGATGGGGCGCCTCGGGCCCACCCCCAAGGAAGGGCTTGGGGAGAAAGAGCAGCCCCAGGCCCCTCGGGCAGAGGAGGGGGACGGACGGAGCGCTGGCCTCTCCCCTCCTCCCGGTCTGAGTCTGCCCCATGCAGGAGTCTCTGGAAGGGCCGCCCCTCGCTGCCTTCCGCCGGACCGCTCGGTGCTTTTGGGGGGGGAGCACGGCGTCTGCTCCGGGGCGCGCAGGACCCCCCCCATCCCCCCCCCCCACACACACACACGGCGCAAGCCCAGCCGATTCCTGCTCCGCCCACCTCCCTGGAGGCCGCTGAGCCCCTGGCTCTGCCCTCGGGAGCGCTCCCGGGCGTCTGGCCCGATGGCCAAGCGCGCGTCCGGACGAGGACTGCGCGGCCCCTCTCTGCTGCAGCCCACGCGGGTGCGGCCCGCGGGCGCTTCATGAACGCCTGTCGCTGCTGCTCCTTTGGGTCAAACGGGGCCAAGCGGCTGCCGCTGAGGATGCCCGCTGTGCCTGCACACGTCCTCGTGTGTTGCATTTGATTGATACCCGATCATATGTAACATGAATTGGACGGCCTGCCATGGGGGGAGGGGGAATTGGAACAAAAGTTTGGCAATTGTCATGTTGTAAAATTACCCACGAATATCTCTGATAAATAAAAACTACTAAAAGAAGAAAAATGCCCGCTGCGCCCTCACTGCGGAAAGTGGTGCATGGGAGAGCGCGGCTCCGTGTACCGCCATCCCCTCCCGACGGCTTCACCCCCCAGCTGCGGGGAGGGGGGGGGGGGGGGAAGGCCGGTGCCCCATCCCGAGGGCGGGGCGCGCCGGAGCGGACCGATTGGCTCGAGGCTGTGCCGCTCCTCCAAGTCTGACCAATGGACGCAGAGGAGCACTGCGCACGCGCCGGGCACTCCGCCCAGCGCCTAAACTTTCCTCTCGTTCCCGGGAAGTTCCCACATCCTTTTCCCAGGCTGCTGCCCACCTTCGCCGGCTCCTCCCTCCCACCCCGACGCCCGCCTCCCTCCCACTCACCCGGACCTGGGGTGCCGGAGCGCGCCTCTGCCTGCCGGGAGCTGAGGCAGGCGAGGCAGGGGGCCGGCCACGTGGAAAAAAGGCCGCCGGACCGACCAGACGTGGCATAGAAGGAAGTATCCGTGGACGGCCAGGCCTTCTGGGAAATGTAGTTCAGGGGCCGGGGCGCGGATGCGAATCACTCCCAGGCTTTGCCCCTCGGTGGCGCAGGCGTTGTGCGCATGCTCACCACCCCCCACCCCACCCCACCTCCGGGTTCTGCAGCCTTGTTCCCAGGCTCGGTTTCTTGGCGGAGGGAGCCGTCTCCTGCCCCAGCATCCCGGGCGGGATGAGTGGCAGCTTTGGGGACGTCACCTCTGGCCCTGACTCGAGCCCTCCTGCCGGCAGATCCTGTCTCCTCGCCTGCCTCCCCCTCCAGACCCGCCCTCTGACCTTAGTAGGAGCCCCACGTGGCTCCGTCCCGGAACCTCTGCTTCAGTGGGGGCGTCATGGCTTCCCGGGGACTTCGAGACCTTTCCATGTCCAACCGCCTTCCAGACGTCTCTGGGGTCCTACGGGAAGCTGCGCCCCTCTTTCCCCTAACGCAGCCCCTCACTTTCCTGTTACAAGTCCCGTGGCTTGGGCTGGTCCGCACTGCTGCGAGAAGGGCGAAGGCCGGGGTTTCAGGCCGCCCCGGCAGTGCTTCCGCGTCCCTGCTCCCGTCCCAGCGGCTCCCATGTAGAAGTCCTCCTGACTCCTCACCCCAGACCAACGTGGCTGGTCATTTCCCCTGCAGCATCTCCTCTGTGCCCCCTTCTCGGACGCCGCCTCCAGCCCGCTGGGGACGCATGGCTGCCCGCCCCAGCCTCGCATTCCAGTCCGTGCCCCAGCCACCAACGGACCTCCCCCGTCCCCACCGTAAACTCCGGAGACGGTAACGTGGAACAGGCCCACCGGGACCAGGGCCTCCTGCCTCTCTCCGTCTCTTACCCTTAGGCTCCTCCTCGAAGGCAGAAATGCCGGTCTCCGGGCGGTCCCAAACGGGAGCCTCGTGTCCAGACGTTGCCCGGCGGTGATCCGGGCCCCAGGTGCTCTGGTCTCCAGACGTTCCCCGGCGGTGATCCGGGCCCCAGGTGCTCTGGTCTCCAGACGTTCCCCGGCGGCGATCCGGGCCCCAGGTGCTCTGGTCTCCAGACGTTCCCGGGCGGCGATCCGGGCCCCAGGTGCTCTGGTCTCCAGACGTTCCCCGGCGGTGATCCGGGCCCCAAGTGCTCCCTCTCCTGGGCTTCCAACCACGATCTCATCTCTCCGGGAGCCTAACTGGGCTAGCGCCTTCTCTTGTGAATGTTTCCCATCTGGCCAGCGAGGAGAGAGGGCTGGAGTCCGAAACTCGCATTCGCATTCAGCCTCAGACGCTCCGAGCCGCGTGACTCTGGGGCGGTCACTGTATCCTCGCCTCCGTTTCCAGCTGTAGAATGCGCTGGGAACCCGTCAAGCAGCATCTATCACAAGGCCCCATTGGGGTGTCAGCCCCAAGGGAGAAATCTGCCCGGCATAGGCCGGCCTTGCGTATATTGACGCATTTCTCTCCGACGGAAAGACCCTCGAGTGCACAAACTGTCTGCTGCTCTTTTCCCGTTCCCATTCTTACTGCGCAGAGAACAGTAGGTCCTTAATACTTTCCTTCCTTCAACCTTGCAAGAAACTCTGACCTTACAACTTCAGACACACCTGGCAAGACTTGAAAGAACTGAGAGAGGGGAAAGTGAACAGAACCCGAAAAACCATTTGTACAAAAAGAATTTTGTGAAGACAACTGGGAAAGACCTAAGAGTCCTGCTCTTCCCAGTGATAAATCATGTGGCTCCTGAAGAAAGGTGAGCCCTACGTCTATCCGGAGGTGGGTACGGTCCATAATGACTTCCCAGGAATTCCCAATCAGAATTCTTTTATCTTTCATTGTTTATGCCACCTGAAAAATTATCATTTTTTAATTGAAAAATCATCATCCTCTTTCATTCTCCCCCCTCTCGTCTTCTTTCCCTCCTCTTGAATGAAATGTATTTCTGAATCCCAGCTACGATGTGAGTGTTCTCCCTTCTCTCTTGAAAAGCTCAGGTGAGAAGGAAGTTCCAGGGTCGTGCTTCCCCATCCCCTCCTCTTTTACATAGATGTCTACCTGTGTTCCCAAATTATGGGAGATAATTTTTCCTAACCTTTCTTTCCTTCTTCATACCCCAAGTGTATTTCTCTCCACATTTCCATTTTAAAAATGTATCATGACGTAACAGAACCACTCCCAAGCCGTCTGTCTCACGAGTTTCCCTCTATGATTCCTGATGGGGTTCAGAATTGACAGGCGTATCACCTCCCTCTACTGTAACGTCCATGTTTTATCCTTGTTTGGTCTCTTCTGGATGTTTGTTGGTGTTTCTCTTTTGACTCTTTTCTCGACTATGGTGTTTGCCCTTCAAAGTTTCTGTGCAGCATTGGTCTTTGCTTTGGGAATGCTTGGAAGTCCTTTGTTTCCCTAAAGAGCCATTTTTACCCTTTTGGATTATATTCACTTTTGCTGGATAATTTAATTCTTAATAATTTAATATTATTAGATTATTATTATATTATTAAATTATTATATTATTAATATGTGCTGAATAATTTAATTCTTAGTTGTAAGTCTATCTTTTCCCTTCTGGGATATTTCGTTCCAAGCTCTCTGCCTCCTCCTAATGGGGATTTATAAATTCCAGTGATGATGATGATGTGTGGAAATATTTATACATGCTATCTCCTTTGGGCCTCATAATAACCTTGATGGGTAGGTGCTATTATTATCCCCATTTGACAGATGAGGAAACTGAGGCTGAGAAGTTAATTAGCTTGCCCAGAGCTACAGTTAGTGTCTGGGCAGGATTCAAATTTGGATCTTCTTGTTCTAAAATCCAGCTCTTTTTGCTTCACTTTTTGCTGAGGCAATGGGGGTTAAATAACTTGCCGAGGGTCACACAGCTAGGAAGTGTTAAGTGTCTGAGACCAGATTTGAACTCGGGTCTTCCTCACTTTGGGGCCAGTGCTTTATACACTGTGCCATCCAGATGCCCTAAAATCCAGCTCTTCAATCACTATCCCACTTAACTTTTTCTAATCAAGTTTCTTTCTAGTATGAACTCTCTGATGTACAATAAGTTATGAACCACCTAAATGTCTAATGACATAGGGTTTATCATCAGTAACTTTGTTCTATTGTCTTCCTAGATTAAATATGTTCATGAGATTTCTTTTCATCAGTTCTCTAATTTTGAATTCTGCAGGAAGACCTTTCACAGTTATTATGTTTCCCTCCACTATGAACTTCCTGTTGCTAAGGTCTGAGATCTCGACAAAAGCATCCTCACATTGGAGATGTTCATAAGACTTTTCTCCAGTGTGAATTCTCTGATCGACAGAAAACATCATCTCAGCTGGAGGCCCTCCCCCACGCCATGGGGGTTTTCTCCTGTGCGATTTCTTTGATGTGGAGTTGGATCCCCCATGGAAGGCCTCCCCACATCCCCGATTCATCATTTTTCTTTCCCCTATGAATCCTGTTGCGCACACAGTTGTGAACTTTGATGCAGTGACTTCCCATGTTCAAACACAAGGATTCTCTCTACTATGAAGTCTCTTATGCTTAGGTAAGTTGGCTTTTCAGACTGAAAGCCTTCCCACAGTTTTTACAGTGGGAATATTTTCAAACTTGTCTAATTTGCAAGAAAAAACTCTGAGCCAATGGCACTTTGTTAAAGGGACCATGCCCTCTCCAATAAAGTGGGCCTTAGATCTATATACAAAACATATATATTAAGTCAACAAGAACATAATCAAAAATTTTTAAAGTCTTTGTTCTTTTCTGGGCCTTTGGTTATCTGGGCATTTTTCTAGATTTTTATTGCCAACATTTTTGTTATTTTATTTTAGGTTTTTATTCTTTACAAAGCCCTAATTTTTTTTCTTGAAAACTATAACTTCATCATATATCATGGATTTAATCCATCAAAAACACGCTAGTTTTTCTTTAGTATTCTAATCCCACATCGCTTATTGCCAATTGGAAAGCCAGTAGGCATCTCAAATTAAACATATTGGATGATTGTCTCCCTCTTTCCCTATTACAAGGATCCCTTCCACATCACAGGGATTGGGATGCTATGCCTTAATGATCCAGAAAATCCCCATAAAATTTTTTGGCCTTCCCTTCAGAAAAGTCCGAATTATAGTATTAAACAAAAATATGTCAATGATACACAATATTATACATCTATTTTATGCCTTTCTGATTTTCTAAACTTATTCTGTGTTGTCTGCCAGCCTTTTTGTGTGCTTCTGTAGCTTTTGCAAATCTCCCCCACTTTAGTTTCTTATTTCTTATGCCAACCTATGAGCTATCAAAGCTCAGTAGAGAAAGTCAGCATGGCAGGGATAACTGGACTGGATTTTTCCGGTCACCCAGCTCTGCAGCCTTGGAGCCCTCCCTAACTCGACTCTTCCACCTCATAAACCCATTTGGACATGCCCTTTTCTCTATTTATACCTTTCCTGTCCACCTACTTCCTATTCCCCAGCCAACCACAGCCTGGTCTAATGGCTCCCTCTGCCTTCCTCTGCCTCCAGCATCCGCTATAATCCCCTCTTGGAAGAGATGCCCACAGGGTGTTCCAAGAAGGGGGTCTGATGCCACGTGCACTCTCCAGCTTCTCTTGGGCACCTGGAACACAGAACTTCACATGCGCACTCTCCCAGTTTCACGTTTCCTACCTTTAATGGACCTTTGAGCCAAACTGGTCTCTGTTCTTCCCCAGAAGCATTTCTTCTCCCATCTCCACGCCTATGCCCATGGTGCTCCCTTACCCCCAACCTCTTAGAAGCCCTGGCTTCTTCCAAGCTCCAATTTCCTCCACCCTTCCAGCCAGCAATTGCCTTATTTTGTATATATCTCAGACACACCCGTATGTGCTTATACCCACACATTTCCCCTGACGGATGCTTGTCTTTTCAGGGCACCTTTCACATGGTTCCCAGCTCAATTCTTTCCCTGGTCATCCTCTGTTCCGGGAAGATTCTTTCGTGTAGAGAGCCTCAGGCACTTCCCTTGGCAGCTTTCTTTGGGCACAGGTGCCCTTTGGGCATGGGAGTTTCCTCCTGGAGAAACGGGACTTTTGCCTTTCTCTCTGCTCAATGGTCATCACATAGCAGGTGGTAATAAATGCTCCTGACTCTGAATTGATAGGCACATGGTAATTAGGAAGCAAAGGCTCGGCAAGGGTGGACCTCCCCATCAGGCAAGTGCCCCGTGAGGATTACCTTGGCAGCAGAGGAAGGAAACCAGGGTTCATGGCTTTTGGTTTCCCTTTAGACAGAGTGGAGGGATGGTCAGTACTGGCTGAAACAGAGAAAGGATACAAAGTTTTCTGAATCAAGGGTGGACCCAATGTGAGAAGTCTGCACTGGACAGAGGATGATGATCACTATGAGACAGTTATCTCCCAAGACTCTCTCCCTGAAGGGAAGGAGCCGTTTTGCTTATTCTGCTTCTCTTCTCTTGCACCCTGAAGGACTCTGGTATTTACAGCGGCTATCGCCCAAAGATGGGTTAATATCAGGCTGGAGGACCACAGAAAACCTCAGGCACTTTTGCCTTTGTCACAAACAGGAGCCAAAAGCCCTGCCTGATTATAGATTCAAAGGATCTTTCAGAAATGCTCGGGGCAGCTGCTTCCTCTAAGTCTCATAAAAAGGTGATAAGTAAATTATTAAGGAAATTATATGAAGATTCTAGAAGCAAGACCCACTTATTCAGAGATACAAATGCCCATTAGTTAGCAACAAGCACCTGAAAAAAAATTCAAATTATCCAATAATAAAAGAAATGCAAATTAAATCTCAGAAATAAAACGTTACTTCTATTAAACTGCTATGTAGCAAGTGTGCTGAGACAAAACACTTTTAAAAGTTTGGTGTCGAAAGGAAGCTCAAACCATTTATTCCAACGCACATCTGAATAAAAATATTCCCTACAACATATCTGACAAGTGGTTATCCAGCTTTTGCTGGGAACTCCTGGGAACTCTAAAATTTCAGCTCGTACACATCAGATTTGAAAAAATGCCAAAAGGCAAAAATTGCAATGTTAAAAACAGTCTCTATAAAAATCCATTAATGGAGCTGTGAACTGTTCCAACTATTCTCAAAAACAATTTGGATGTATACTAAGTCACTGAATTCTATATAACCTTTAACACCAAAGAGGTCATGGGTAGAGGAAATGTATACAAGAAATTCATGATGCTTTTGTGGTATCTAAGAACTAGAAACATTCATTGATTAGGAAATACAGCTATTTAAATTATGGTATGAAAATGTAATGGAATATTATAAGAAATACTAAATGTGAAAAAATTCAGAGAAAAATGGACTAGGAAAAGCTATGAGGCAGCATCATGTCAATCGCAATGAAAACATCTCCTAAGGAGGCAGCAATGGAAACAACAAAGATATGAAAAGTCATATGAAATAAAATTGGCAAGTCGGGGAAACTCTGTGTAAGTATGTATATGCGTGTATGTATAAGTGACTGTGTGCAAAGCAAAAAAAAAAAGGGGGGGGGAAAGAGAGTGAAAAGGATATTGGAGATTGGAGAACATGGGAGACTGGAAGGATAGCCCTGGAGGCAGTAAACAGAATAAATGGGGCAGTATTGGATCTAAAAGGTCACCTGAGATAATTCAAGCCTTGCCATTCCCTCCACCCTGACCACTGAGATCACAGAGGGGTGCACCCAACAGCTCCATCTGGCACCGCTAGGGGAGATCCCCCTTCTCCCAGAATTAGAGGTGCCATTTCCTCCCTTCTTTCATTAGCACGAACACACATTTCCTCCCCACAAAGTGACTCCACAGCTAAGCCTTGCCCATGGCCAGTCCAGACTTCAAGCATCAGACCCTTATTCCCTCTTCTGGGTCACTCCATTGGTTTTTCAGAATCTTGGTTCGCCTCTTGTTTAATTCCCTGCTAAGGAGGCTCCCCAAGGAGGGGGCTCCTCCATGCTAGTCTACTGAATCTAAGGTTTCAATATTTTCTAAATTCTTTGAGATAAATGCTGCTGAGCCAGAACACAAGAGAAAATAAGCAGGTATCCTCCCATTGGGAAACATGGCATTGAATGTGATGCCAGTGACAGATGGGAAGTTTCCAAACATTAGCCCAGCCCCGCTACCTTCCCTTGCTTCAGTTCTACAGCCAGACCCTGACTAGGGGCATGCCCAGTGCATCATTTCTAAAAACGAACTGTCGTTCCTTCTGCCAAACCCCAGCCTCTTCCAAAATCCCTCTTCGTGTCAAGGGCACTGTTTCAATCACCCAGGCTGGTTTTGTTAAAAGTGCCAGAATTTTCCTTAGTCTCCCTCTATTCCCCAAGCAATGAGTTGCCAAATAAGGTTAATTCTGCCTTTGTTTCAGATCGTGTCTTTCCTTGCACTCCAATGGCCATCTCCTTAGCTGGGTCATTCATTAGCTCTCTTACAGACCATTGCCACTGTTCTGGACCATGCCACTTTCCTGTTGAACATACTTCAAAGGATCCCTATTGCCTCTAGAACCAAACATAGGCTCCACACTTCACTCTTCTGCCCTTCCTACCCTGTTATTCAGTATCCCGCTTCACCCATTCTGTCCAGCCCATCTGGCCTTGCTGTCCCTACCACAAGACACTCCATCCTGCCCCTTTGCCTTTGTAATGGCTGAACCCTAAAACCTAAAATGTTGTCTTTCTCTGCTCAGCCTCTCAGAATCTCTGCTGAAAGTCAAAGTACTTAGTAATGCCTTATCCACGGACAGTTTCTCATATCTATCACCCCCAAAGGGGCTGCCAATCCCTGGATACTGTTCTGTATTTACATTGTATGCATTTTCTATAATGTTTCCCCTACTACACTGTAAGGTCCTAGAGGCCAGGGATTTGTCAGTTTAAACTTGGTGTCCCTGAGTCTAACACAGTGTCTGGCATACAGTGGGAGCTTAATAAATGCCTGTTACAAAGTAAATGCATTTACCATAAAAGGAATGTGGTACCAAGTAACTGAAAAACTGGAAAACAAATGAAAAGCATTCCGGGAGGGGGTGAGGGGGGGGTCTTTCCTGGCCAGTTTGTCTTTTACTTCTTGGTCAATCTAGCATAGCTGAATGAGACTGTTAACAGGAAGTGGGGAAAGGGGGAAAGAGGGAAAGGAAGAAAGGAGGAAAAGAAAGAGGAAAGAAAAGGGGGGCCAAAGACAGAACTCTGAGGATTGTTAAATTTAAGGAATCAAGAAAAGAACAAAGTCAGAGAAAAGACAGAAAAGACTCAGCAAAATGTTTCAAAAGTTGAAGTAGAGAGTTGAAGTACAAGGCAGTGAAAACAGGTGACTAATTCATAGAGGGAAAAGAGGGAATAGGAATTGACGAAAGGCCATTATGTTGGGCAGTGATTACTGATGACTACTTTGGGGGCTTAGAAACAAACGGGGGAATGGGTCAAATAAGCACTGATGAAATCTGACCTTGTGTGTAAGCAGCTTGGAAGGAACCACTGGAAGATGGATTGAAGGAATATAAGAGATGACTCTAGAATGTGGTCCAAAGTGTTGTGTGGAGGCAGGGAATTTTGTATTTGTAAGGAATCCTCTATAACCAGAATCATGAAGGAGAAAATAGTGATTCTGAGGATATTTGAGGAGTAAAGTGAAAAAGCCCAATTGGGATTGGCTCAATTTACCATGGTTAATGTAATTATAATGGAATATTATTGTGCAGCATAAATTAATTATGAGGCAGTCAGGGAAACACTGGAAGATTGGTGTGAACTTATGCAGAGCAAAAGAAGTGAGATGAAAATAATTCTATAATACAAGGATGAAAACAATGGAAATGAAAAGATCCTGAAAAGGAAAGTGTGCTCTGAGAAACGAAAAAGCCAATGAAGATCCAAAAGAGATCACAAAAATGAACTTCTCTCCTGCAGCTCAAAGCTCATGAACTATCTCAGAATAGCTTGTGCACTATCGTATGTGGTCCCTATTTGTGTAAATGT
Organism: Sminthopsis crassicaudata; assembly: GCF_048593235.1. Lineage (NCBI taxonomy): Eukaryota > Metazoa > Chordata > Mammalia > Dasyuromorphia > Dasyuridae > Sminthopsis > Sminthopsis crassicaudata. The sequence continues at coordinate 7,057,953 of NC_133617.1, read as the reverse complement.
TTTTCTTTCATTCATAAAGACAAATTCAATCCAGAAGGAAAGAGAGGGAAATTACAATGATGTAAAACTAAAAACCATCCAAAAATATATTTTAAAAATGAGAATGGGGGAAAAAGACTAATCAAAGGACTGGACTAAAAAAAAAAAAAAAAAAAAAAAAAAAAAAAGATAACCACAACTTTCTCAGTGAAATCTAATATGGGAACAGAGAAAAAGAGGTAGTTGGGAACTTGAAAGAGAAAAAATTTTATAACAGCTACTAAAAAAAAAAAAAAAAATATATATATATATATATATATATATACATATATATATATATAAATTTGTTTTATCTATAATTTTTCCCACTAGATTGAATTTTGTAAATATCAAGGTATGCTCTAAATAAAACCTTTCTCACATTATCTTTAAAAGGTTTTACCAATTAAAGGCTATAGTCTAGTATGAATTACGGAAACCAAATAAGTTCTATTCTCTGGCCTTTTCACTTTTTTTTTTTTTTTTCCTAAGATTTCTCTCTAATGTGAACTGTCTGGTGTAGGTTAAGTTCTATTCTCTGGCAGAAGGCCTTCCCACACTGTTTACATTCATAGGATTTCCTTCCATCATGAATTCTCTGATGTCGAGAAAGTTGTGAGCTATCACGGAAGGCCTTCCCACAGTCATTACATTCATAAGGTTTCTCCCCAGTATGAATTCTCTGATGTAGAGTCAATTGTGAACTCTGGCTGAAAGCCTTGCCACATTCAAAACATTCATAAGGTTTCTCTCCAGTGTGAGTCCTCTGGTGCAGAGTAAGCTGGGAGCTTCTGCTAAAAGATTTTCCACATTCAAAACATTCATAAGGTTTCTCTCCACTATGAATTCTCTGGTGTTGAGTAAGTATTGTGAATCGACTAAAGGCCTTGCCACATTCAAAACATTCATAAGGTTTCTCTCCAGTATGAATTCTCTGATGTCGAATAAGCTGTGAGCTCTCATGGAAAGCCTTCCCACACTCTTTACATTCGTAAGGTTTGTCTCCATTATGAATTGCCTTATGACGACTAAGTCCTGTACTCCAGCTGAAAGACTTACCACATTCGTTACATTCATAGGGCTTTTCTCCTGTGTGAATTCTCTGATGTTGAGTAAGAATTGTGAAGCGACTAAAGGCCTTTCCACATTCATTACATTCATAAGGTTTCTCTCCAGTATGGATTCTGTGATGCAGAGTCAGTTGTGAGCTCTGGCTGAAAGCTTTCCCACAATCATTGCATTTATAAGGCCTCTCTCCAGTATGGATTCTCTGGTGTTCAGTAAGTATTGTGAAACAACTGAAGGCCTTCCCACATTCATTACATTCATAAGGTTTCACTCCAGTGTGAACACTCTGATGCAGAGTAAGTTGTGAGCTCTGACTGAAAGCTTTCCCACACTCTTTGCATTCATAAGGCTTTTCCCCAGTGTGAATTCTCTGGTGTAGAGTGAGCTGTGAGCTCTGGCTAAAGGCTTTCCCACACTCTTTGCATTCATAAGGCTTCTCTCCAGTATGAATTCTCTGATGTACAGTAAGTTGTGACTTCTGGCTAAAAGCCTTTCCACATTCATTGCATTCATAAGGTTTTTCTCCAGTGTGAATCCTCTGATGTCGAGTAAGTTGTGAACTCCCATGGTAAGCCTTCCCACACTCAAAACATTCATAAGGTTTTTCTCCAGTGTGAATTCTCTGATGTCGAGTAAGGTCTATGATCTGGGTGAAGGCCTTCCCACATTCCTTGCACTCATAAGGTTTTTCTCCAGTATGGATCCTTTGATGTCGAGTAAGATCTGTGACTCGGGTAAAAGCCTTCCCACATTCATTACATTCATAAGGTCTCTCTCCGGTATGAGTTGTCTGATGTTGAATAAGTCCTGTGGTCCGTCTGAAGGCCTTCCCACATATCTTACATTCATAAGGTTTTTCTCCAGTATGAATTCGCATATGTTCGATAAGTTGTGAGCGCTGACGAAAGGGCTTCCCACATTCGTTACATTTACGGGGCTTCTCTCCTGTGTGAATTCTGTGATGGGAAGTAATAAATGAACTGTGGTTAAAAAGCTTTCCCATTCATGATGTTGGTAAGATTTCTCTCAAATATGTATCTTATGATAACCAACAGACCTAAATTACTGCTGAAGCACTTCACATTTATTCTAACTTATTCAATAACTTCAATGAGTATTTTAATTTTAGACTCTTTTATCTGGGTATCACACATGTCTTTCCTATAGAGACTCTTCCTTGTGGAAAAAGGACTGAAAAAAGCTGCCATCATGTCTATTACTTTCATGGCCTCTTACTTCAACAGCACTTTTCTATAAGATAGTTTTTACTTACCTCGAATGTTTTTCCATATTTCTTTGATTTCTCTTTAACTGAGCATCACATTCTGTGGTGTCTCCCAACTTGAAGACACAGGGAAGGTCCTTTGTGAGGGTTTCCCAGGATGATCCCTCCATAAAAAGGGCAATCTTTGGAGCTGGCTCCTTGGTTTTGGATACCACCTCCAGGTCTGAAAGAATAAAATGTGTCAATTATATCAGAGACATAACATATTTGCACAGTCTTTTGGAGTTCTTCCAAATTGTCAAAATAGTCTCTGGTCTTCAAAGCTTTCAAACTTATAGTCCTTTGCCAAATGGTGAAATTTAGAAAGATCTGTTGACTTGCCAAAGATCACAATGGCAATGCCAACGTCAAGGCTGAGCAAGGGAACTGTAATTCAGACTAAAGCTCCATGCATTTCTCACTAGAGTTCAGGTTCTTGGACCAAGTCACAAGGGACTCCTCTGTAGTTTCCACTCTTTGATCCCAGTTCTGCATTTCATAGGAGCAAAGAAGGTGACTAAAATGGATCATTGTGGTCCTGTAAAATTTAAAGGGGTCTGCACAAACAGATCCAATGAAGCTGAGGTGCAAAGGACAGCAGTTCAGAGGGGAGAACTCTGCTGCAAATTTCCCAAAAGACCTGTTGGGGGAGCCATCGAGGCTCTTTGGGGATCCATCAATGGGTACAGCTACTCTGCAGAACAACTTGGGAGTGCCCAAGCAGCGCGGGCTGGTGACCCAGCTATCCCACTGCAAGGCCTCTGCCGAGGGATGGAGGAAAGAAGAAAAGGTCTGAGGCTGGATTTTAACCCTCTAATTCCATGGGAAGGAGATGCTCCTCGGGGACCCCAGGCCCCCTTTCCCAGTGGTGCCCAGACCGCCTCACTAATGACTCCTCCTGGGGGCTCGGCACCCCCTCAGTGAGCCAGCACCCCAAGCCTGACAGGGAGGTCTGGGCCAACTGAAAGAGCTTCTCCTCAGGCTCACAAGACACTTCTGTCCCAGGTAGGGTGGGTGAGGGATCCCCTGAAGAGGCTGAATACACTCGTGTGCTCTCTTCCAAGTTTATGTCAAAGTAAAAATCACCTAAAATAGTCCTGGCTCTGGCGTCGCGGCCTGGGGGGGGAGAGGGGGGCTCTGAGAAACCGGCCCAAAACCCCCGCTGTCTGTCTCCTTCTCCAGCCTCTTCTCACCCACAAGCAGAAACCGCGGTGACGTGACCAGAGCCGCCAAGCTCAGAGTCTGCCCTTGCCTTGGGACTCCGTGGGCCTGTGACCAGGACGGGCCTCCAAGCTGGTCCCTCACGGGAATAAAATCCCTCTAAAATCATTAAGCACTTTCCAAAAGATGGCAAAGTGCTGTACGTGGGTACCTGAGGATGGAGCGGGGGGCTGCACAAGTCCTGGCACCTGCCCAGGTGGGCACTCACACAGGTGCCTGGGTCCTGGTATTTGCCAGGTGGGCACTCACACAGGTGCCGAGTTCTGGTACTTGCCAGGGGGGCACTCACACAGGTGTGCTGGCACCTCCCCAGGGGGGCACTCACACCAGTGGCTGCCCCTTCATGAGGCCTGACTGTTGCAGCACAGGAAGGGGGGAGCACAGAGGGAGGAAGAGGAGGTGCCGGAGGCATTTTCTCACCTGCACCCGCATCCCGCTGGGACTTCCAAGGGGCTTCCCCTCTCTCCAGCTGGCAGATCACGGCGGGCTTGGAACCGGCCAGGCCTGGGCATTGAAAAGACCTGGGGTCAGAGACCCCTGCGAGGAGCCCCGCCCCCTTGGAAATGACGGGGAGGAGGGGGAGTCCCCCGGAGCACGGGCCAGGCAGGGTCAGCTCCGGGAAGGGGAGGGGCAGCCTCGGAACCGGAGAGGGAGGAGGGGGGCTCCCGCCCCTCACCCAGGCCCGCAGGTATTTCACTTCCCGGGATGAAGCCCCGCCCCTGTCCCCGCCCCCAGGGCGCCCCTCACCCAGGCTGGCCAGGTGCCCGAAGTTCTCCAGCATCACCTCCCGGTACAGCTCCCTCTGGGGGGCGGCCAGGCGCCCCCACTCCTCCGCCGTGAAGGTCACGGCCACGTCCTGGAAGGTCACGGAGCCCTGCAAGCCCAAGCACAGGCGCGCTGACCAGGGGCCCGGGCTACCACGAGAGGCGCCCGAGAGGAGGGGAGGAGGAACCCGCCGCCGCCCCCCCCCCTGCCGCGGCGCCCCCTACAGGCCGGCTCGCTCACCTCAGGCCCTGGGGCCATGCCTCACTCCTCTAGGGACGGGGAGGGCCGAGTCTTAGAGGGCGGAGCTGAGGAGGAAAGAAAAACGTGAGCACGTGTGTATGGGGGTGGGCCTCCGGGAAGCCACGCCCCCACCCCAGTCCTTAGGGAATGCTCCCTAGGAGGTGAGAGGGGAAGAATCTGCGCACGCGCTTCCGGAACCCCGGACCCCCACCCCGAGAAAGTCATAGGGGCGGCTGCGCCGCTGATTGGTTTTCTAGCCTCACACCCCTTTCTAGTTAACCAATCAGCGCGTTCGCTTCCCCTCCCCCCCACTCCCAGGAGGATCGTGGCCCCGGACTGCTCAGGCCTCCGCTTGGCCACGAGCCCTTGCTCACCCGGGCCGGACGTGACTCTCGGACGCCGAGCACGGCGGAGGCTGAAGGGACGGAGCTGAGGCGGCCGCGAGTCTGCGCCCGGGACAGAGGAGCGGAAGTTACGTTACTTGGGGGACGGAGGTGCTGCAGTCCCGGAACCGCACCGGGAGGTGGCAGCCGCGCTCGTAAAGCTTTCTGGGAAATGTAGTCAGGAGGTCCAGCGGGCCAGGAGAGCAGGAACTGCTGAGCTCTGGACCTGAGCTTATCCCGGACCGCATCGCACCCCCCCACCGCCAGCCAAGGGAGCCGACTGGGCACAAGCTGCATCCGGTCCCCTGGAGCCTCCCTGCTGCCCAGCAGCCCTGCGCCAGCCCCGTCACGCCGCGCCGGGAGCCCCAGGTTCCAAGTTCACTTCCTAATGAGAAAAAGCCAGAAAGCGGCTCTCATCCTGGTGCTGACCCAGCCCAGCGGCGACGCCGTCACGTGAAAAGTCGTTATGCCTCTGGATGCTTTTTTCTGGTCCAGCCCGAGCAGGTGACCATCTCCTGGCCACGTGGTCACTGCCCACGCCCAGGCCCCTCCCGCGGATGCCCCGCGCTTTGACCCACACCCCCTGTACGGGGCAGCCCCGCCGGAGCGCTCAGTATTAGCCTTACAAAAAGAAGGCTCCGGAGGAAGAGGCAGTCAGACCGGGAGAAGATCTGGGTCCAAGGAGCCTTCCCCAAAGCCGCGGTCTCCGAGCTCTCCGGGGGCGGGGGGTGGGGGATTACGGCCCCCAGGTAGAGTCCGCTTCCAGCACATGGGCGGGGAAGATTCCTGGAGCAGGAGGCGGAGCTTGTCCCGGAAAGCCGCCTTTGTGCGCTCTCCAAGGTGCTGCTTGTCCGACTGGAGGATGCCCAAGAGGGAGAGCTTGTGTCTGACTCAGCGATGTCGGGGGCAGAGGCACTGGAGGGGCTGGCCACTTCCTCTCCAGGACTCTGGTTTATGGACGAGGAAACGGGCTCCCACAGCCGGGAAGCGGCTGAGCCCTGGAGACCAGCCTTCCGGACTCCCCACTATGGGGCCCCGCGGTTCTGAGCTGCGAGGAGCCGCGAGCTCCCCATGTTCAGCATGTCCCCAAACTGAACATTAGGGGGCCTGAGGAGGGCGGCTTTTCAACAAGCCCCTTTAGGGCGTGGAGCCTCCTAGCTCAGCCCACCTGAGCACGTACTCCCCCCCCCCAGCTTTGCCCCTCATTCATCTCCCTCCCCAGCTGGGGTCCGGGGCCAAACTTGTCTTTCCGTGCCGCTGTACAGTGTGTGCATGCTTTCCCGGGGGGGGGGTGCTTAGGATCCCCAGAGCTCAGCATAACAACCCTCTGGATGAACCTGGCTGCAGCAGAATCCCAGAACTGCTTCCACACCAGCCCCAGGGGGTCCCTGAGCTCAGGTAAGCACCTGTGGTACCCCCCCCACCAGTCATGAAACCCTGCAGTGAATCAGGGGCTTATTGTCAGATCACTATGTAACTGAGCTTCAGCCACACCAAGGTCTCCTTGGTATCAGAGGAGGCGCCGGCATGGAATAACAAAATAATAACAAGAATAAAGAAGGCTTCCTGCTTATGACCACCATGGGCCATATTTTTCCATTTTTATTTCTCAGGGTTCACTGTGGTTGTGGTAACCTCTGTGATTTGGTCATTTGTTTTCAGACTTGATGACAGAAATAAAGCTCGGGCTTATTGTAGATTCTCAGGCACCAACTTCATGTAGATCCTCGAACCCGGATCTTTGCACTAACTTGAGTCAGAAGGCCAGTATGGCAGAGAAACTATTTCTTTCCATCGGGAAACGAAAATGTTGTATGTATATTATATATATATATATATATATATATATATATATATATATATATATATATATATATGCATTTGGTTTTTACATATTCACATACAACCCTTTGCAGATGGCTCCAAAGACTTTGCCAAGTTGCCGGAGGTTCAGGAACCAAGAGGAGCCCTGCGCACTTGGGAGTGGGGGGAGATAATAAGGCTGTCCAGTCTGACTGTCTGGGGCTCTTGGGGCTAAACAGAGCCACCTACTGTCTCGCGGCTTAGCAGACCTGAGCAGACCAGAGTTTCATTGGAAACAGGGACAGCAATGAGGAGTTTGGGGGATTAGGCGGGGGGAGAGTGCTGGGGGCTGCAATCAGAGTGGTAGAGGGAAAAACGCATGGGTGCAGGAGAGGTAAGCAGGGAGGGCCACAGAGTTTGTTGACCAACTGGACCTAGGAGTGAGGGAAGGAGGGAGAGCTGTGGGTTTGGGAACTGGGAGCCTGGATCTTTGACAGAAACAGCAAAGTTCAGAAAAGGAGAGAATTAGGACCAAGTTAACTTCTAGAAATGACTGCAGTGACCAAAGGCATGAGTAAAGCATTTGTAAAGGCATTTCCTTTTAATGGGTTCAGAGTTGTGCAATATTTGTGCCCAATGGCAAATTTAATACAGAAAAGACATGCATGATTGAGGGGACAGGGTGAGGGACATTAGTCTTAGATGTGGAAAAAGTCTGGATCACGGATTGATTCTATTGAATCTCTGATATTTGATTCATTACAATATGAAGAAGCATTTTTAGAAATGCTCACTGTGCCACCCCCCAAAACAGTCTCTACCCTGAAGAAACTAACATTCAAACGTGGGAGGCGTGGATACTGATTTATCGGTACCAATGATATCAATACCAAGCTGATGGGGGACAACTTTAGAGGGGAAGGCCCTTTCGTAGCTCCTTAATGGAAACCAGGGTTAGGATCTCAGCATGGCAGGGAAAGCCTTCCCAGCCTGAGAAAAAGGCAGTATGGGGACAAAAGGTACTGGGTTTAAGGAAGGGCAAGGAAGGAATCAGGTTGTGGTGAATTGTAGAAGTCAAACAGAATTGCTAGGGAATTGTATGGTGTCCTCGGACTGTGCATTGGCAGTTTTGTGTGTGGGAGTGGAACAGTACAGACTTGGGCCGGTGAGACAAAACATAAGACTGCTGCAATAATCCAGGAGGAAGGGGACGAGGGCTGGACGAGGGCAGTGGCTGTGGGAGGAAGAGCAGGGGACAAAGGGCAGAGCTGTCAGGAAAGAAACGACAAGTTGGTAAGTGAGGAGACAGAACAACGATGTCAAGAGTGCAAGCCTAGGTGACTGGACAGATGGCGATGTCCTCAAGGGTCACGACAAAGTGGGAAGTGGGCCGGCCCTCCAGGCCAGGAGAATGAGTTCTGCAGGACACTCAGCAGGGCAGTGGGCACATTCAGATGAAAGCAACAGCAAATCCTCACTGCTGCCACAACAGTCGTCCCCCCCATTTCAACACCAATAAAATGGAAATAATGGGAAATCCTTAGACATTCTGAACCTAAAGGCCATTTCAAAAAGAGAAAAGGCCCAGAATAACCCTGCCTTTTCTCAATAGGATCTTTTTGTTTTTAACATGCTAATTACCCAAACAGGGCTGAGGGACATTCCCAACAGAGCAAGTGTAAGGAAAAGAGAGGAGAGTCCAGGACAGAATCTTGGAGAACAATCAACTTAATGAATATGGGAAAAAGCCAAGACACAACAAAAAGAGAATGTACAATTAACGATGCAGGAGGAAAAGCTTTTAACTGTGATGATCTAAAGGCAAAGGAGGAGAGAAATAAGTACTTAATTGTTGAAAGAAGATAAAGGAGGATAAGATTTCTTTCTTGAATGAATTCTCTGATGTACAAGAAGCTGGGATCTCTGACTGAAGGCCTTCCCACACTCATCACATTCATACGGTTTCTCTCCGGAATGAATTCTTTGATGGACGGTGAGTTGGGACCTTTGGCTAAAGGCCTTCCCACACTCATTACATTCATAAGGTTTCTCTCCAGTATGAATCCTCTGATGCCGAGTGAGATCTGTTGTGCGGATGAAGGCCTTCCCACATTCACTGCACTCATAAGGTTTCTCTCCAGTGTGAATTTTCTGATGTACAGTAAGCTGTGATCTCTGCCTAAAGGCCTTGCCACAGTCAATGCAATCAAAAGGTTTCTCCCCAGTGTGAATTCTCCAATGTAGGATAAGCTGTGAGCTTCCATGGAAGGCTTTCCCACACTCAAAACACTCAAAACGTTTCTCTCCCGAAGGAATCCTCTCCCGTAGAGTAAGCTGTGATGTCCCATGAGAGGTCTTCTCACATTCTAAATATTCCAAACTTTTCTCTCGGCTATGAATTCTCTTATGTAGAGTGAGCCGTTTTCTCACACTGAAGGTCTTTCCACATTCATTACATTCAAAAGGCTTCTCTCCAGTGTGAATTCTCTGATGTTGAGTAAGACTTGTCTTCAAACGGAATGTCTTCCCACATTCGTTACATTCATAAGGTTTCTCTCCTGTATGAATTCTTTGATGTACAATAAGATGTGAGCTATGGCTGAAGGGCTTCCCACATTCATTACATTCATAAGGTTTCTCTCCAGTGTGAGTGGTTTGATGTTGAATAAGTCCTGAGCTACTTCTGAAAGCCTTCGCACATTCGTTACACTCATAAGGCTTCTCTCCAGTATGGATTCTTTTGTGTACTATAAGCTGTGAACTCTTGCTAAAGGCTTTCCCACATTCACTACATTCATAGGGTTTCTCTCCAGTGTGGATTCTCTGGTGGACAGTAAGTCGTGAGCTCCTACTGAAGGCCTTTCCACATTCGTTGCATTCATAAGGTTTCTCTCCTGTGTGAATTCTCTGATGTTCATTAAGGCTCGACCTCTGGTGAAAAGCCTTCCCACACTCACCGCATCCATAAGGTTTCTCTCCAGTGTGAATTCTTTGGTGCTGAGTAAGGTGGGAGCTCCAATGGAAAGCCTTTCCACATTCAAAACACTCATAAGGTTTCTCTCTGGTGTGAAGTTTCTGATGTCGAGTGAGATCTGTCCTCAAACTGAAGCCTTTTCCGCACTCGTTACACTCGTAAGGTCTCTCCCCAGTATGAGTTGTCTGATGTTGAATAAGCCCAGTTTTCACAATAAAGGCTTTCCCACACTCGTTACATTCATAAGGTCTTTCTCCTGTGTGAAGTCTCTGGTGCTGAGTAAGGTGTGATCGCTGAGTGAAGGCCTTCAGACAGTCACTGCACTCATAGGGCTTCTCTCTGGTATGAATTCTCTGATGTCGAGTAAGACCTGTTCTCACGCTGAAGGTCTTCCCACATTCTTCACATTCATGAAGTTTCTTGCTAGGATGGATTTTTGGGTGTATGGTAAGTTGTGAGCTTTTGTGGAAAGCTTTCTCATATTTATTACATTTATAGGATTTTTCAGGAGTATGAATTCTGTAAAGGGCAAGGATGAACTGTGATTAAAAATTTTCACACATTTATTACATTTAAATGTAATGAAAGCCAGATGCAGCATTCCATACTCATGATCCCCCACCTCTGGAAAAAAGCTAGGAGAAATTAGACTCTATAAATGTTTGTTTTTGCAAGGTAATTGGAGTTGTGACTAGCCCAGATCAATCGTTCTTTCTTTCTTTCTTTTTTTGGGGGGGAGGGGGCTGAGGAAATTGGGGTTAAGTGACTTGCCCAAGGTCACACAGCCAGGAAGTGTTAAGTGTCTGAAACCAGATTTTAGCTCAGGTCCTCCTGACTTCTGGGGTGCTCGCAATAATTATTTCTTTAGGAACCCAATTGCTTTCCTACAGAGACTCTTCATTGAGGGAAGAAAATTGGTCACAGACTATAGCTTTTGACATATTTTTGCAGTTCTTACTTTACTGAGATTTTTCTTTAGGATAAAGGAATATTAGAATGTCTAATTTTTTCCCATCATTGTTATATCTAACAATGTGATCAGTGATTTTCTTTTTTTAAATGAAAGCTTTTTATTTTTCAAAACATATGCATGGACAATTTTTGACATTAATCCTTGTAAAACCTTGTGTTTCAATTTTCCCTCTTTTCCCCCACGGCTTCCCCTAAATAGTAAGTAGTTCAATATATGTTAAACATGGTAGAAATATATGTTAAATCTAATATATGCATACATTTTTATACAAGTATTATGCTGCACAAGAAAAATAAAATAAAACCAGTAAAAAAAAAAAAAGCAAAATAAAATGCAAGCAAGCAACAACAAAAAGAGTGAAAATGCTATGAACCATATAGAATGTCTAATGTCTTAGAACACTTCTCTTGGGACACCTCTTTAATCTTAGTGGAAGCATATTGTGAAATTCTTCTCTAACATCTTTTCTAAAGTTCTAACCAGTCTTTAAAGCACAAGTTCATAACTTGTTTTGGTATGTTGGACCAACCTTGTGGTAATCTAGGAAAGCCCAAGAACCCCTCCGAATCATTTTTTTTTAAATGAACAAAATAAAAATACTTAGGGTTGCAAAGGAAATCAATAACATTATAATAAAGTTATCAAAATATCTTTAAAAATAAGTTCACAACTAAAGTTTGCATTTTTGTTCTCCTGCTCAGGTTATTTTTACCTTCTGAATGCAATTCTTCTTGTGCAACAAGAGAACTGTTCGGTTCTGCACACATAGATTGTATCTAGGATATACTATAACATATTTAACATGTATAAGACTGCCTGCCGTCTAAGGGAGGGGGTGGAGGGAAGGAGGGGAGAAGTAGGAACAGAAGCGAGAGCAAGGGATAATGTTGTAAAAAATTACCCATGTATATGTACTGTCAATAAAAAGTTATCAAAAACAATTTAAAAATAAGTTCATAAGAACAGCTAAATGGTTCAATGGTTAGAGCAATGGAGAAAGGAGAATATGAGTTCAAATCTGCCCTCAGACACTTAACACTACCTAGCTTGTGACCCTGGACAAGCCACTTAACCCCAGTTGCCTTCCCACAAAAAAAATTATATTCACAGATCCCAGGTTAGAAACTTCTGTTCAAAAAGAGAAATCATTAGAAAAAGTTCAGAGAGTAATCTGATCCCTCTGTGACTGGATAAGGGCAGAAGCTCCTTGGCCGAGCTGTCAAGAGAATGACTCTCCAGATTCCTAGGCCATTTTAAGTTAGCACTTTACTGTCTGATGAGTTAAAGACTGTTCGCTCTACTCTCTTTCTTTGTTTATAAAGCGGACTGTGGAATTGTATTTATTTATAAATACTTTAAATCTATAAATTGGAGATGGAGAATTTCCACTAAAACTGCAGCATTTGCATTCACAGCCAGAGAGAGAACTTTGGAGATTGAATGAGGCTCAAAGAATAGTATTTTCTTTTTTGTTGTTGTTATTGTTTACTTCTTTTTTTTTTCTTTCTCATATTTTTTTCCTCTTTTAATCTGATTTTTCTGGCAGAACAGGATGAATATAGAAATACATTTAGAAGAATTGCATGTTTAACCTATATTGGATTGCTTGCTGTCTTGGGAAGGGGAGAGGGCAGAGAGAGGGAGAAAATTTTGGAAGAGGTTTTGCAAAAGTGAATATTGAAAACTATCTTTATATATATTTGGAAAAATAAAATACCAATTTACAAAAGTAATGGAAAAATGTAATAATGTAAATTACCCCTAAGAAAAATAAAATAAAATAAAACTGAGGTAATTCATAAAAATAAATAAATTTGAAATTAAAAAAAAAAAACACGTTACATACTTGCTTTAAAAAAACACTAAAAATCTCCCTTCAAACACACAGAATCACAGACACTCTCTCTCTCTCTCTCTCTCTCTCTCTGTCTCTCTGCTCTCTCTCTCTCTCTCTCTCTCTCTCTCTCTCTCTCTCTCTCTCTCTCTTCTCTCTCTCTCTCTCTCTCTCTCTCTCTCTGTCTCTCTCTCTCTCTCTCTCTCTCTCTCTCTCTCTCTCTCTCTCTCTCTCTCTCTCTGTCTCTCTCTGTCTCTCTCTCTCTCTCTCTCTCTCTCTGATAAACATGCCATTAAACTGTACAGAGGACTGTTTTCCCCCTTCCTACCTGACATCATGTTCTGAAGCTTCTCCCCACTCGGACACACACAAATGACCCTTTGTGAGCTGCTCCAAGGTTGATTTTTCCAGCAAAGTGCCAAGCTTTGGAGCTGACTCTTTGGCACCGGACTCTGTTCCGCAATCTGGGGGGGGGAAATATAAAAGCTGCTGTTTTTCCAGCTGGAAGAAAGAGAACTCCTACTTTTTCAAACCTGTCTTCTAAATTCTGAGCAAGAAAAAGGATGGCCAGAAGTTTGTCTAAAAGCATTTATTAAGCACCTACTGCATGCCAAGCATTGTGTTAAGTGCTGAGGACACAAATAAAAGCAAAAAAAAGGCAGGCCCTGTCTTCGGGAAGCACCAGACTAACTGTAGAGATGACAGCTACAAGCAAACAGGACTACAAAATGCAGCTCCCTTCCACGGTCCCTGAGCTCAGGAGGACAGAGGCTGCGCCCGAGAGGCCCGCGTGGGCTCCTGGGCTCCACCTCTGTTTGATCCAAGGCCATCAGGCTGAAAGTTGCAGGGTACTGAGCCATGGCAGGGCTGCCCCCCCCCAGAGGGAGCAGGTAGGGCTGGGGGGTCCAGGGAGCGGGTCAGCATCAGGCTCCAGGGAGGAGAGGGCTTCCAGAGTCCACCCAGTTCTCCCCTTGAGCTGGTCCTGGCCCGGACCCTTATCTATCTGGGTACTGCGGGGCTCCGGGTTCCGCTCCTTCCTGAGTCACCAGCTCCTGAAGGGGCCCAAGACTAGGCAAGGACCAAAGCAGCCCCCATTTCCCCTGGGGTTGAGGACGGCCTCGAGGACCAGGCCGATCTTGGCCCTCCTTCCCAGAGACCTGCAGGCCAGATCGCTTCTGCCTCGTCAACCTGGATTTCAGGTAACAAACAGTGCCGGGAAGGGGGGCCCTATGGGGAGTACTGGGGCCAAACCGAACAGGAGGAATGGCAACTGCATAGCTGGCTCCAAACCCCAACTTTGGAAGGGAAGGATGAGGGAAATGGGGCTGAAGGATGTCCCCGAAAAGGATGCTGGGGCTTTGGGGAGTTGGACAGGGAGCACTGACCACTGCTGCGCGGGGACCCCTGCCTCCAGGGGATTCAGGGGCAGAACAGGGAAGGGGACAGCTGTCACCCTCCTTCCCAGCACCAGGACCAATCCTGGGCCCCTGAACTGGGAAGAAAACTGACAAGATGGAGCATCCAGAGGAGCACCGGGCTGGTGAAGGGCCTTGGGAGCACGTCACTCAGGATCCATCAAAGAAAGGATTCACAGAGCGCTGCTGTGAAAGGGGAGGGATCCCACCTGCTCTGCTGGGGCAAGGGAGTCGCAGAGAGCAGGTGCGAGTGCTGGACGCGTCCGGAAGCGCGAGGGGTCAGTGACGGACTCCTGGCGTCTTCTCCCCATCGAGAGGGCCTTTCACATGACAATTCTATGTCCCCCGAGATCTGACCCTGATGCGCGGACCTGCTGGGCTCCTGGAGCCAGACGGACCCCCAACAAGTCAGATGTTCCCTGGGCTCCGGACCGCCCCAGTACCGGTGATCAGTGGCTTCCTCCGCGTCTCCGATAACCATTATTTCAGGCCTGATTCCAAGAGACATCCCAGGGCACCCCGCTGGAGAGCTCCTGCACGCTGACCCGGTCTCCTGGAAGACTGGTCACTGAACCCCACTGTACCGCGGGGAGTCCATAACCCCCCATGTTGTTCACAAGCCAGACCACGTTGAGAATCTAGGGATCCTGAGGGAACGCCATCCTGCACTCGCCCATGGAGCCCCCGAGGAACCCCCCAGCTCTCGGGTGCCACGACCCGGGTCCCAGCCTCACCTGCACTGCCGCCGTCGCCCCCCGGCAGCCTCGGGGCTTCCCCTCTCTCCAGCCGGCAGATTACGTCCGGCTTGGTCATGGCCAGGCCTGCCAAATGAACACACAAAACTAGTGACTCCGCTGTAATCCCTTCCTCGCTCTGAGAGATCCAGCTGAGGCGGGGAAGGGTGCCGGGGACGACGGGGAAGGGTGCCGGGGACGACGGGGAAGGGTGCCGGGGACGACGGGGAAGGGTGCCGGGGACGACGGGGAAGGGTGCCGGGGACGACGGGGAAGGGTGCCGGGGACGACGGGGAAGGGTGCCGGGGACGACGGGGAAGGGTGCCGGGGACGACGGGGAAGGGTGCCGGGGACGACGGGGAAGGGTGCCGGGGACGACGGGGAAGGGTGCCGGGGACGACGGGGAAGGGTGCCGGGGACGACGGGGAAGGGTGCCGGGGACGACGGGGAAGGGTGCCGGGGACGACGGGGAAGGGTGCCGGGGACGACGGGGAAGGGTGCCGGGGACGACGGGGAAGGGTGCCGGGGACGACGGGGAAGGGTGCCGGGGACGACGGGGAAGGGTGCCGGGGACGACGGGGAAGGGTGCCGGGGACGACGGGGAAGGGTGCCGGGGACGACGGGGAAGGGTGCCGGGGACGACGGGGAAGGGTGCCGGGGACGACGGGGAAGGGTGCCGGGGACGACGGGGAAGGGTGCCGGGGACGACGGGGAAGGGTGCCGGGGACGATGGCCCCGAGAGTGGGGATGGGACCCTGGACGCCACCTGGGATCCAGCTCAGAGAGAGGCTGTCGACGACTCCTATTCCTGGAAGACCAGGGGGGTCCTGGGCCTGAGGAAGGGGGCAGCCTCAGAGACCACCCCGGCAGGCATGCTTCATTGGCCGGGCCCCATCCCCGGGAGAGGGAAGCCAGCCCCCCAGGGGCAGCCAGGCTCCTCACCCAGGCAGACCAGGTTCCCGTAGTTCTCGAGCATGACCTCTCGGTACATCTCCTTCTGGGGGGGGCACAAGCACCCCCACTCTTCCGGGGTGAAGTCCACGGCCACGTCACTGAAGGTCACCAACCCCTGAAACACCAGAGACAAGGAGCTCAGGCCAATGGGGGAAGGTCGGGATTCGGGTCTCGCCCTTCTGGAGCCTCTGTGGGCCGGGTTCAGAATCGTGCCACAAAAGGGTCACTCTTAGCTCCCAACGGCCTGAAGGCCCAGCCTCTGCGGGTGCTCGGCCGGCTTCCCGGGGGGGCCCCCCCCGGGGCGGGGAAGGCTTCCCCGGCTTCTCCTCGGTGCAGGGGCCGGCTCTCCCGTCAGCCCGAGGCCGTTTGAAGGCAGACGGGCAGGGCCGCGCTCCCCCGGCCTCTGCAGGGCCTTCATCGGGTGGTCCGAGGGCCCCCCCCCCCCTCCTGGCTGCCCTGCCCGAGGAGGCCCCGGGCTCTGCCGGCCCTGGCCCACACAACAGCTCAGGAAGGAAGGCTTAGGGACAGCTGTGGGGGGTCAAGGGCTGGAGTTCAAGTCCAGCCTCAGCTGGTTACCAGCTGTATGACCCAAGGCAGTCAGGCTGCCAGCCTCAGTTTCCTCAGCTCTAACATGGGAGCACAGCAGCGCCCCTCCCAGAGTTAGGAGATGCTTTACCCGCCCCTACCGTTCCTCTCAAAGTACAGGATTCTGCCCAGACCCCTCAGAAGGGGACGGGTGCAAAAAGGGGGACGCCCGAGTTCAACAGTCCAGCTCCTCAGATGCCCAGAGAAGGGAGGGAGGAATGGGGAGGTGCGCAGCAGAGGGGGAAGGCCCACAGGGGAGGGCCATGGGGGGGGCAGCCAGGGAGCCCCGCCTGAGGTGAATCATGGGGGAGGGGGGAGAAGGGGCAGCAGGGAGCCCCCCCTGAGGTGAGTCATGGGGGAGGGGGAGGAGGGGCAGCAGGGAGCCCCCCCTGAGGTGAGTCATGGAGAAGGGGGGGGTGAAGGGGCAGCAGGGAGGCCCCCGCTGGTGGGGGACCATGGGGGAGAGGGGGAGGAGGGGCAGCAGGGAGCCCCCCCTGAGGTGAGTCATGGAGAAGGGGGGGGTGAAGGGGCAGCAGGGAGCCCCCCCTGAGGTGAGTCATGGGGGAGGGGGAGGAGGGGCAGCAGGGAGCCCCCCCTGAGGTGAGTCATGGGGGAGGGGGAGGAGGGGCAGCAGGGAGCCCCCCCTGAGGTGAGTCATGGAGAAGGGGGGGGTGAAGGGGCAGCAGGGAGGCCCTCGCTGGTGGGGGACCATGGGGGAGGGGGAGGAGGGGCAGCAGGGAAGCCCCCGCTGGTGGGGGACCATGGGGGAGAGGGGGAGAAGGGGCAGCAGGGAGGCCCCCGCTGGTGGGGGACCATGGGGGAGGGGGAGGAGGGGCAGCAGGGAAGCCCCCGCTGGTGGGGGACCATGGGGGAGAGGGGGAGAAGGGGCAGCAGGGAGGCCCCCGCTGGTGGGGGACCATGGGGGAGGGGGAGGAGGGGCAGCAGGGAAGCCCCCGCTGGTGGGGGACCATGGGGGAGAGGGGGAGAAGGGGCAGCAGGGAGGCCCCCGCTGGTGGGGGACCATGGGGGAGGGGGAGGAGGGGCAGCAGGGAAGCCCCCGCTGGTGGGGGACCATGGGGGAGAGGGGGAGAAGGGGCAGCAGGGAGGCCCCCGCTGGTGGGGGACCATGGGGGAGGGGGAGGAGGGGCAGCAGGGAAGCCCCCGCTGGTGGGGGACCATGGGGGAGGGGGAGGAGGGGCAGCAGGGAAGCCCCCGCTGGTGGGGGACCATGGGGGAGGGGGAGGAGGGGCAGCAGGGAAGCCCCCCCTGAGGTGAGTCATGGAGAAGGGGGGGGGGTGAAGGGGCAGCAGGGAGGCCCCCGCTGGTGGGGGACCATGGGGGAGGGGGAGGAGGGGCAGCAGGGAGGCCCCCCTGAGGTGAATCATGGGGGAGGGGGGGAGAAGGGGCAGCAGGGAGGCCCCCGCTGGTGGGGGCCACGCGGGGCAAGAGGCTCATTAGGATGCTGGAAGCCCCACCCCCCCAGGGCTGGGGGACACCTGGGGGCGGGGCTGGGTCCGGGCTCCAGGTTTTCCTTGGGGCTGGGGGGCGGCCCCTCCCCCCAGTACTTTGCATCCCAGGCTCGCCCCGCCTCAGTTTCCGGAGCAGACTCACCTGGAGGGCGCCGGCGGGTGGGAAGCCCGGGGCCATCCCTGCCCGGTACTTAAGGGAACCGGGGAGGGCAGAACAGCCTGAGGGAAAGCCGGCCACGCCCCCGGAGGGCAGGTCTTCCAGGTGGCTCCTGATTGGAGCCCAGACTGACCCACCCCTCTTCGTGCTGACCAATGGGCGCGCCCCCTCGCGGGAGAGCGTGGCTGCAGAAGCACCTTGAGGACTGACTGCGCAAGCGCGGCTCCCCTCACCCCCTCCCTTTCCAAAAGCTCCGGAAGTCTGTGCCCGGTGGCTCTCCCGCGCCCTTCACTCTGCCGGGCTGCCGGCTCTGGCCCCGATTCGCCCCAGCCCTGGACTCGAGGGCTCGGGCTGTGGTGGCAGCCAAGGCCTCAGCGGAGTCCACCCAGCAGAGGATGGAAGTGACGTCAACCGTGGAAGCCGAGCAGCCTTCTCCCCACACTCCACCCGGAAGCCAGGGAGCATTATCGGAAGGGTCTCTGGGAAATGTAGTCCCGAGGCTCAGGCGACATGTGCGCATGCCTGAAGTACTGGCCCGCCCCGCAGAGCCCCGATTCCGCCCCAGGCTTGGGAAAGGCACCGCCTTCCCAGAACCGCACTTCGAGTCCCCGCCCCCAATCTCTAGAAGCTGCTCGGGGGCGTATTGGATGTAGTGAGGCTCCTACGGAAAGGCCTAAAGCTCGCCTGGCACAGAAGGCGCCTAATTAGTGCCTGTTCGCTGCGCCCACCCCAGAGTGCTCCCCCTCTGGCTCCCTAACCGTGCAGACCCCCTCCCGCACCCTGAATGGCCCCGAGGCCCGGCGTTCCGAGGCTCAGCCCCTCCCCTCCCTCCTAAAGGTTTGCTCCTCCCCACCTTGTGTATTTCCACCGAGTTAGGGGCGGGGCCGTCGCGCTCCGAGCAGAGCATCCTCCCCGAGGATGAGGTTCCAAAGACCTTCTGGATGAAAGGATATCCCGTTAGACGGAAGCTCAGCGCCCGCCCAGAAAGCTCTCCGCGGCGCTTTCCCGGGGGCCCGGCCCGGGCTGGGGGGGGGGGGGGGCCGGCCCCTCAGTGAGGCTCTCCCAAGCTGTTTCTTTTCAGGGAGCGAAGTGCCTGAACATAATCTCTCGGCATCCTTTGACCGGAAGAGCTGGCCCGGTGCCTCGAGGTCACGCTCGGGTCTCTCTCTAAGTGTCTAGTCTCGGGCTCAGGTTCCTCCTTAGGGCAAATACGTGCAGAGCCCGCGCTGAGACCCGAGGAGTTTTTTAGGTTTGCGCACTCGGGAGATCAGCCCTCAGCCGGGGAAGATTGGTCCCCGGAGTTCCAGAACACTCCAGCCCAGCCTTAGCCCCCTGAGGGTCCTCCTTAGTCTCAGGATGCCTGCTCACCGACTCCAGGCTGGCCTCCGAGGTGGCCGGAGGGTCATGCAGACCGGGGCATCAAAGAGCCCCTCTGGGCCAGAGCCGGGGGAGCCGAGCCCTAGAACCAGCCCGTCAGCTCTGGCCCCCCATCATGGGCAAGAGAAGTGTGACAAAGGTGACAGGAAAGAGGCGATTCCGCCACCCGAACGTCTACAGATTCACTTTCTAGAATTGTGGCAGTCCCTGGGCTGCCGCCGCTGGGTGTGCAGAGACCAACCAGCAGCGGGCGTGGGGGAGCGGAGGTTAATACCGATCCTTGCTTCTTATCATGGGTTTGCTCTGTAAGTGAATTTCCTCTGGGACTATTCCGTAGCCTAAACCTCTGTGTCGCTGTGAAGGAGCCCCAGAGTTCAGAGGCTGAGACTATCTCATTAAACGCCAGCTTTCCAGCAATCACCGTTAAAGAAGAACTCTGCTTTAGAGGCTCAGTACTCATAAAAACGGTCCCCCCCAAGGTCTGCGGGACACCTCCGAGACCTGCACTAGCCGGCCTTTCCAAGCCCTACTCTTGTCCAGCGCGATACTATCTGATCCCCTTTGGTGACGTCAGGACGCAGCTGGGACCCAGCAAATTCACAAAAGCGTTCCCGAGAGACCGGTGGTCTCCATACCACTCAGGCACGCGACCGCCTTCCTTAAAGTAGCAGCTCCGATCCTTCACACCTCTGCTACTGGCTGAGTACTTTCTTTTGTGCCGCTCTTTGTCCTATGCTTATAAAAACGTTGCATCTTCATTTGGGGTCTTCTGACTTTTTGAGGCTAGGAAGGGACCTGCTTTATTGGTAGTTTGTGCTCCTGCTGAGAAATCATAATTTTGCTCAGACAAGCTTGCCTTCATTTATCTTTTTGTTGCATGTGATATTTAACAAAAGCAACAACAATTGGTGGTAGTGGTGGGATTTGGCAAGGAGAAACCTCCTCCCCAGATCCCTTGAGGAAAAAAAAAAAAAAAAACAACAACTTCTTCCTTCTTGTGGGTCCAAGTGTAATATTTTTCCACTAAGGGAGAATTTCTCTGTGAGGGATTCTGTGACCAGGGATAAGTTTTCTACTTAAATGTTGGACAGTCCAATCTTTTCTGAGCAATGTTGGAATTCATTTGCTATGTTTGAGATTTATCTTGACTTTCTATTTGCATTAATATCTGCAGCTCTTGCTTTTGGAATTAAATTTAAGATATATATGTGTGTGTGTTTTGCACTAGCTGATGATCCATTAGAAGCCCAAATGTAGACCCAATTAATTGCCCAAACCCTGATTTTTAAATGCAATTGTGTATGCGTGCGGTCCCCAGGTTGGGAAGTGTGATTGAAAGGTCTCAGGTGACATCCAGTGGCAAAAGTGAAAATAATAGCACTACGCTTATGTGTTTCTTGTATTTGGTGGGAAAATGACTTCTGGGTTTTCGCTTCGAATTTTGTCAGACATTAAAATGAAAAACTGGGTTTCTGGGCTAAGGACAAAATGTTCTGGTTGAGCGAGAAGGGCTCTGTGAATTCTTTCATGGAAAACAAGGGCCACTAAGGGAGTCCCTGTGCTCCCAGAAGGTTTTCATGGACCTGAAACAATCACCCATCCAGCAACAGCATTTTATTTAGCCCTTAACTCAACCAGGATCCAGGATCCTGGATAAAATAGTCTTTTGGGTATTCTAACAATGTGGCCACCCAATGGAGTTGTGACCTCTGCAGTTGAGTTGGAATGCTGGGCAGTGTAGTTCAAGAAAGGAGCTCAATTGTAGCAGATTGAAAACTATACTAAAAAGCAGCAGTCATCAGAACCATTCGGTACTGGCTAAGAAATAGAGTGGTGGATCAGTGGAATAGGTTAGGCTCACATGACACAACAGTCAATGGCTATAGTTGTTGGAATACATGGGAGCCCCCGACAGTGGCTGCTGGAGGTCCAACCCAGAATGGATCTCCTCTTGTGAGAGGATGATACAAGGACACTGAGAGGCAGTTGCTGTTCTCTGACCTCTCTGACTGAGGAGCCCTGGAGTTATCTGACCTCTCTCCTCTTCCCTTTGCCTCCAATTTATCTCATTCCCAGTCCTCAACACCTGTGTCAGCAAAGGCTGCCCTGCAACTCCTTCAGATACTATGATCCACAGCTGTGGAGGCTCTCGGAGAATTGACCTGTCCCTTAACAATCGTAATCTAGTGTTTGACAAACCCAAAGATCACAGATTTGGGGATAAGAACTCACTATTTGATAAAAATTGCTGGGGAAATTGGAAAAATATGATGACAGAAACTAGGCATTGACCAGCACTTAACACCTTATATCATAATAAGGTTAAAATGGATTTATGTCTTAGACATAAAGGGTGATACTATAAGCAAATTAGGAGAACATAGGATAGTCTACCTCTCAAATCTGTGGAGAAGGAAGGAATTTATGTCTAAAGAAGAATTAGAGAACGATATGGAATGCAAAGTGATTAATTTTGATTATATTAAATGTAAATTTTTTTGTACAAACAAAACTAATGCAGCCAAGATTAGAAGGGAAACAGAAATCTGGGGGGGGGAATTTACATCCAAGGGTTTTGACAAAGGCCTTATTTCTAAAATATATAGAGAATTGACTCAAATTTATAAGAATTCAAGTCATTCTCTAATTGATAAATGGTCAAAGGAAATGAACAGGCAATTTGCAGATGAAGAAAGTAAAACCATTTCTAGTCACTTGAAAAAATGCTCTAAATCACTATTGATCAGAAAAATGCAAATTAAGACAACTCTGAGGTACCCCTACAGACCTCTCAGATTGGCTAAGATGATAAGAAAAGTTAATGATGAATGTTGGAGGGATGTGGGGAAACTGGGACACTAATACATTGTTGGTGGAATTGTGAATGGGTCCAATCCTTCTAGAGAACAATTTGGAAGTATATCCAAAAATTCTCAAACTATGCATCCCCTTTGACTCAGAAATGTTTCTACTGGGCTTACATCTCAAAGAAATCTTAAAGGAGGGAAAGAGACCCACATGTGCAAAAATATTTATGACAGCCCTTTTTGTAGGACTCTTTTCAACAACAAAGTGATTCAAGCCAATTCCAATAGACTTGTGATGGAGAGAGCCATTTTCACCAGAAACAGAACTGTACATGGATCACAACACAGTATTTTCACCATTTTTGTTGTTGTTTGCTTCCCTTTTTCTTCCTCTCATTTTTTCTTGTTTTTATCTGATTTTTTTTGTGCAGCATGATAAATGTGGCAATATGTATAGTAGAATTGCACATGTTTAACTATATTGGATTCCTTGTGATCTAGGGGAGGAGTGAAGGAATATTTCCTATTCCTGAGTAAGTTCACTCTGTCCTTTAGTTGACTTCTCAAGGAATGTATCATGTATGTGTTGGTGCTTATCTATGTTCCAGAAACTAGCCCCTCCTGAAACTCAAGGACAGTACTTAAGAAAAATGGCTAATCTACCATGTATGTCATTAATTCATTACAACCCTGTGGCCCCTCATGATATCTCCTTAATGAGCTAAGATCTGTATTCCTATGGCCAAAAGCCAAGAGAATGGACCGAAGCCCCAAACCTCTGGCCCATCCATAATCCAAATGCTTGGCTCAAAGCCTTCTTTGTAAACAACTCCCCAAAAGCCCTCTCTCTGAAATGGCTCATTGGAATCTCCCTCTTGGAGAGGATGCTCTGCCTGGGACCCTCCCACATTCTGGAGAGCAATTTGGAACTATGCCCAAAAAGTCCCTGCACAAATGCCTTTGGTCCCGATCATTTTAGCTTCCTTAGGGGCCGTTTGGAGTCGGGTACAAATGGCAGAAGCCTTCCCAAGGTCTTGAGAATCATGGCAATGTAAGCGGGAGCTGGTAAGCCAGGGGCCTCAGACCTGGTGAGCTAGGGGGTGCCTATCCCAAACTGGAGGAATGGATGGAAGAGAACAATTTGTTCCAACGGCCAGACAGGCGGGCGACACGGGCACTGTGGCCGCTGGGGGCTTTGTCAGACGTGCAATGTGCCCGGGTCACCCCTGCATTGGGTCCCTCCCTAGTCATTGAGTCTTGCCACTGGACTTGGATAGCTCTGGAAGGGACAGTGCAGCTCTCCGCCTCTCCTCAGCCAATACCCAGGGAAGACATGACCCTGCAATGCCTTCGGTCCTCTTCCAGAACGAAGCTTTGAGGAGTGATGGCTCCCCTTACAAGTGGTTTTCTCTGGGAGGAAGGGCAGACCTTGGGGAGACTGGCCTTGTTATTGAACCCGCTCACCTGGTGGCTAAGGCCATCCCAAAGGAGACTGTCCCCCTGTGGCCCACTGGGTCTGCACTGGCGCCAATGAGAGTTGGCTCTGTCTTGTCACAAATTGATCCTAGTTGGGGGTTACCGTAAATGCCAGTGCACTTGCACCCACACAGCTCAGCCAGGTGATGGGGGCGGCCGCCCATCCCAGTGCCGGGGTAAAATAGCGGACGATGGGCACCCGGGGCCTTTGTAGTAGCTGGGAATGAAGGCTGGCTGAGCTCCTCTGGGCTGCGGGTCCCTTTCATCCCCAAGAAGCAGCTGGCACACCCTGGGCAAACCAATCAGCTACCCTGCTTACCCTCAGGTAGCCAATGGGCCTTCGGTGATTTAGGAGTGTCGATTCCCACCATGGGAAAATTGTCACTCAGAGTGGGCAGGTGAGAACAACTGAAGATGACATTTAAAATGGCCATTGGCCACTGAAGCCCACTGCTGGTGCCCGCTGGGGTCTTTCTCTGGCCGTGTTCTCTCCGTGCAGCAAACCTGCGGGATCACTCGTATCCCCATTTGAGAATCTGCCGGGGCACTCCCCCAGTCCAAGCAAAACCTTTCCTTCCAGTGTGTGCCCTCCATTACAGAGGGGAGTATACACCTCTCTTGCTTCCTCTGATGGGAGCTCCAAGCCAGTCTTTGAGTGCACAGGTTTGGTGCTTGATTTGCATTTCTATAGTTTGTGATTTGGAGCATTTTTTTCCTGTGGCCATTTGCACCCTGGATGACCCTGAGGAGTCACAAACGTTGTCTGCCTAATCTGTAAAAGGAGCCATACTACGGTCCACCTTTCAGAGTTGCTGGGAGATAGAGGGACATATCTATGAGCACTGTGTCCACTTGAAAGCCTCAAGCATCGTATAAATGCTATTATATTAATTGTAATAGTCATATTATTACTGTAATATTCGCATTATTATTATTTGGTCAAAAACCTCACACCGGTATTTCAACTTCACTTCTCTATTCATAAGAAATCGGAGGCTGACGGTGGGAAATTGTATTGAAGCCATTTCAGGGACCAAAACTGGTAAAGATGGAGGCTAAGGGGTCTGCCTCCCCCCGCCCCCCCAGTTAGTTACGATGACAGCCCTCAGTGCTTACTGCGCACCAGCATTGTGCTAAGGATTTTGGGTAAAAAGATAAGCGCATGGGTGGCGCACCCAAGCGGCCCACTCCGGGGGAGACCACGTGCAAACCACAAACGGACTGGAAAATCATCATGTCCAGACTCATTGCACTCACTTCTCTATTTTCACTTTTTTTCAACTTCCGGCTGATTCTTGATTTTCTCCAATCCCATTTTCTCAGCATGGCATAAGCTTACAGAAGCCTTTATGACTGCCTGCACCTTGGTTAGCTGTTTTTAAATCTAAAGAAAAAGAAGGAAATAGGAAAACCAAGGGGATATGACGGCAAATGCTCCGTAGACAAAGTAGAGGAGAAGAGGGGTGGGACATTTAGGAAGTCCCCTCGAGCCTCAGAGGCAGCTGCTGCGGGAAGCTTCAATCTGAGCTTGTTCCAAGGTGGCTGAAGGGCCCACACAATCTCCCCTGCCCCCTCCGATCAAGAGAGGCCTTTGGCTTTCTACGCCTTCTCTTCAGGTGAGCCTGAGACTACCTAGTTCTTGGCTTTGCCCCTTCTTCCTGTCCTGTTCAAAACTCCTGAGAAGACTCAAGTTCACTACCTACTCCTGTGTCCAGAGCAGCCAGAAGTCACATTTCTTACATTTAGGATCAGGGTTAATTTTTCCTTTTTTTTTTTTTTTTTCTTTTTGAGGCTGGGGTTAAGTGACTTGCCCAGGGTCACACACGCTAGGAAGTGTTAAGTGTCTGAGACCACACTTGAACTCGGGTCCTCCTGAATTCAGGGCTGGTGCTCTATCCACTGCGCCCCCTAGCTGCCCCCAGGGTTAATTTTTCCAGAATTCCTGAAAGCAGTCAGTTCTGAAATCCATATCTGTAGGCAGTAGGGGCCAGAGTATTAGGCTTAAATGTTCCTTAACCTGCATTTCTTGTAAACTCATGCAGCTCTCACAGATACGGCAAAATCTGGATCAATAGATCCTTTGCTAAGTGATGTTTGGCCATATTAGGTCTGCGACTTTTGTTGCAGTAATGGCAGACACGAAGGCAGCATTTTCTATTTTCCCTTTCGAGATGGCTAGGTACTAAGTCTTCATTCCTCTCTAGGCTGCCCCAATTCTCCAGGACTTTCTCTGTAATACCCCCAAACTTCTTCCTGAAATCACATTCCCCCTGGATTATCTCTGGAACCACCTTCCACCCCTTGGGCCTCTCCCTGATGGGCTGACTCCTCCAAGGACCTCCATTCTGAGTCCCCAAGCCAGTCCCGGGGTTTCCATCTTCTCTGGATTCCCCAACATGGTCATAGAGAAGATGCCTTATTGGGGTTGGGGTGAATCACTTAGATATCCTCCTATCCCAAATTCACATGCCAAGGGCCCTCCACTTGCAAAGGAGTCCCTTGGCTCCAGGTCCTGCCTTCTCAGGACACTTCCCAGGGCTGGCCGTGCTGAGGATGAGGCAGACCCACGCACTGGCAGAACTAGCTCAGCGTCTGGGGGTTGGGAGATGAGGCTGGAGCCTGGAGGTCTCCAAGCCGCTATGCTGCTCAGTGCCCACAGAGCCCGGACTGTTTAGCGCCTGACCAGGAAGGGCATGGCTCCCACCACTACTGTCAGGAAAATGCTGCAGGCTGCTCGGAAGGACCTTCCTCCAACCAAGTCCAAAGCATTCAGGGTCCACTGCGGGGTCCAGCTCTGCTGAGCTGGTCACATTCGCCAACAAGACTATTTCAGGGAGAATTCAAGATGGTCGTGGCACTATGGTCTCAAGGTCTCTTCAGAACTTGAGAACTGTGGGCCAGGGAAGGCTGGCCCTTGTCAGAGAAGGTGCCAGGTTGTGACCAAAACAGGATTTAACTGGCTCAGAACATGAGATGCTCAAAATGAGAGAATGCACCCCAATGTTCACAGGGACCGTCCAGCTTGTGGCCGAGCATCTTGAGCTCTTACCGGCCTGATCAGCCACTGTCCGACTCTAAGAGTGAAGTGCTCGTGGACCCCTTGGTGAAGGAAGACCCACCACCACCAAGGCCAGATTCGAACCCAGATCTCATCCCGACTCCAGATCTGGCCCATCCTCTTCAGTATAGATACACCCAATGACACTGATGCATTGTTGGCGGAGTTGTGAAAGAATCCAACCATTCTGGAGAGCAATCTGGAATTATGCCCAAAAAGTCACAAACTGTGCATACCCTTTGATCCAGCAGTGCTACTACTGGGCTTATATCCCAAGGAGATACTAAAGAAGAGAAAGGGACCCGTATGTGCCGAAATGTTTGTGGCAGCCCTTTTTGTAGTGGCTAGAAACTGGAAAGTGAAGGGATGCCCATCAGCTGGGGGATGGCTGGATATGGTATATGAATGTTATGGAATCTTTCTGTAAGAAACAATCAACAGAATGGTATCAGAGGGCCTGGAGAGACAAACACGAACTGATGCTGAGTGAAGTGAGGAGAACCAGATCATTGTAAATAGCAACAAGACTATACAATGATCAATTGTGATGGATGGGGCTCTCTTCAACAGTGAGGTGATTCAGACCAGTTCCAGTGGTCTTGTGATAGAGAGAACCATCTACACCTAGTGAGAGGACTGTGGGAACTGAGTGTGGACCACATCTTTTTTGTCATTGCTTGCTTTTTGTTTTCGTTTTCTTTTTGATCTGATTTTCTTGTGCAGCATGATAATTGTGGAGAATTTCACATGTTTAACACATATTGGATTGCTTAATGTCTAGCAAAGTGGGGTGAGGGGGAAGGGAGGGAGAAAATTCTGAAACACAGGATTTTGCAAAGGTGAATGTTGACAGCTAATCTTGCACATATTTTGAAAATCAAAAGATATTTTTTTAAAAATGAAAAAAAGTGAAGGTAAGCTGAATGATGGTACCTATACATCACCAGCGGCAGACCTCCCAAGTTCGGAGAAAAAAGGTCACTCCCTTAGGATACATTTGAAACCTTGGTTATAGGTTGATTCCTAGTCAGTCTAAATGAATAATAAATATTTATTGAGTCAATTCTGTGCTAGGTGCCAGGGGTACAAAATGAGGCAAAAAGACTGTTCTTGTTCTCAAGGAGCTCAGTCTCATGGGGGAGGCAAAAGGCAAACAGCTGTTGCAAACAAGCTATACACTGCACAAGATCAACAGAAAACAACAAAGCAAAGGCACTGGAATCAAGAGGAGCTGGAGAAGGCAGATTGTTAGCTTCCAGAAGGGCACCTTGGCAGAGTGGCAGAGGTCACAAAATGGAGATAACAGCACCGACTCATCTGAGTAGTTATGGCGATCAAACAGGATCACATGCAAACCCTTTGAAACCTCAAAGCATTACAGAAGTGTGAGTTATCATAATCATAATGGTGACAGGACAGAGAGAAGGGAGTCAAGGAAAGACTTTTAGAGAACAGCCATGTAACTGACTGTGGAAAAAGCAAGAAGCCTGTGAAGAGATAAGAAAGGAACAAGCAGTTAGACACATGTCAGGAAAACCGGCAGCTCATGGGAGAGAGTGTGAGCATCCTGCCCAGAAGGCCTGGGCACGAAAACACCACACGCAAGCCCTCCTTCAGTGTTCTCCTTTGTAAACAGAGGGTAAGAATACTTCACATTTCACCTCAAAGGGAGAGGAACGTGCTTTGTGAACTTCAAAGTATATTTCTTTGTTTTTGTTTTTGTTTTTTTTTTCTGATGCTGGAGTTAAATGATTTGCCCAGAGTCACACAGCTAGGAAGTGTTAAGTGTCTAAGACCACACTTGAACTCGGGTCCTCCTGAATTCAGGGCTGGTGCTCTATCCACTGCGCCCCCTAGCTGCCCCGTTCAAAGTATATTTCAAATCTGAGCTGTTATTAAGTGAGAGTCGAGGAGTATTCCAAAAGACAAAGATCGACAGAGTATCCAGAAGGAAATTACTCTGATGTCATTCTGAGATTGAACAGAAGGTCACTGGTGCATGCGGGAAGAACAGTTTCATGAAGATGTGGTGAGAGACAAACGTGGACCTTCAGAGTACGGGAAGGAGCCGACAGAGACAGATCTGCAATCACTGTCAGCAGAGATGGGGCCTGATACAGAAGGTCCAAAGAAAGCTGCTTTTTGGGGCTGTTTTCTAGCATTGTAGAGACTTGGTGTGTTTGTAAGCGACCAGAGGCATCAGACTGAATGGCTACTGAAGGCAGGTCCTGAAGAGGTCAGAGGGAGGGAATTCTGCAAAGTGCAGGAGGAATTTTCAACAAATGTAGAGATGGCTTTTCCTCAGTGACAGGATGGAGCAAGAATATGGATGAGAATCCACAGGATTTTTTAGGGAAGTGAGCAAGAAAGCAAATGTCACACATTTCTCAATAAATTAGGAGTCCAGGTGTTTAATGTACAAAGAAGGAACACTTTTAAGTGCTTTTATGGATAATTAGGTAAGGATTTACTTTAGCTACAGTTTTAGTTTGAAATTTCTAATTTTCAGTTAAAAGATTGTGGCTCTGGCTAAAATCCTTTCATTCATAATACTTTTCTCCAATATGGATTATTTGGTGTTCAATAAGTTTTGTGATCTTGATGAAAAAATTTCCATGTTAATTAGATTTATAACCTTTCCAATCATGAATTGAGGTTTGCTTTAAAAAAAAAAAAAAAAAAAAAACAAAACAAAACAAACAAAAAGCCAGCATTCCCGACATCATTACATTCATAAAGTACATGTCCCTAAGTTATCTGATTTTGACTAAGTGCTATTTTTTGACATTTTTCTTCAGTATGAACCCTCTGACGCTCAGTCAATCCTTTCTAAGGGTCTCGTTCACTATGGATTCTCTGGTGTCGAGTGAGTTGGGACTTCTGACCAAAGGCTTTCCCACACTCTCTACATTCATAAGGTTTCTGTCCTGTGTGAATCCTCTGATGCACAATAAGCTGAGACCTCTGTCGAAAGGCTTTCCCACACTCATTACATCCATAGGGTTTCTCCCCAGTGTGAATCCTCTGGTGTTCGGTGAGCCCCCGGCTCAGGCGGAAGGCCTTGCCACAGACTTTACATTCATAAGGCTTCTCCCCAGTGTGAATCTTCTGATGCAGGGTCAGTTGCGAGCTCTGTCGAAAGGCTTTCCCACACTCTTTACATTCGTACGGTTTCTCTCCAGTGTGGATCCTCTGGTGGATACTCAGGCCTCTGTTCCTGTAAAAGGCCTTCCCACACTGGGCACACGCATAAGGCTTCTCTCCAGTGTGAATCCTCTTGTGAAGAGTCAGCCCGGTGCTCTGGTAGAAGGCCTTCCCACACTCGCTGCACTCATAGGGCTTCTCTCCGGTGTGCTTTCTCTGATGCAGCGTCAGTTGTGACCTCTGGCGGAAAGCCTTCCCACACTCGCCACACGCATACGGCTTCTCTCCGCTGTGAATCCTCTGATGCACAGTGAGGTACGTTCTCCAGCGGAAGAGACCGCCGCACTCGCTGCACTCGTAGGGCTTCTCTCCGGTGTGGATCCTCTGGTGCTGAGTGAGCATGGAGCTCCGGTGGAAGGCCTTCCCACACTCGCTGCACGCATACGGCTTCTCTCCACTATGAATCCTCTGATGCACGGTGAGGTGCGTTTTCCTTCGGAAGGCCTTTCTGCACTGATTACACTCATAAGGTTTCTCTCCACTGTGGATTCTCTGATGGACGCCGAGTTCCGCCCTCCTTCGGAAGGCCTTCCCACAAGCACTGCACGGGTAAGGTTTCTCTCCGGTGTGGATCCTCTGATGCACGGTAAGTTTGCCCCTCTGATGGAACGCCTTCCCACATTCAGTACATTCGTAGAGCTTGCCTTCAGAATGTCCCCTATGATTTTCAACAAGACCTGCATCACAAATCGGGGCTTTCTTACAGTCGTTATACTTAGGAAATATCCTCTTTGGGAACATCCCATAACATTTTCTTAGCTCTGTGTACAGTCTGAGGTTTTGTCTACGTGTGTCCCACTTGTGGACACTCTTTCCTCCAGATAATTTCTGCTGTGGGGAAGACCCGCCCTCAGACTAAAACTCCTGCCACACTTCTTATATTTGTGGCCTCTTGATTTATTGGGAGGTTTCTGCTGGGTGAGTTTTACATGTTGAGGGTATCTGTCGTCATCACTCTCCTGCCCCTCTAAGCTTGCATCCCATCGCCAGGCTTCTGCTAGGGTGGAGACAAGAGGGAAGTCCCTCATGCATCTTACTGGAGATGAGCCTTTCACAGAGAAGCCGCGCATGGAAGAAGACTCCTTGGTTTCAGGGCCCGGCTGCCAATCTGAAAGACATGGTTTTAAAATGTCAATATCTGGTTGCTCTTCTTTAATCGTTTCTGTCTCTTAGGACCTCAATCAAGAAAATAGCCAGGACACATTCTGCCACATCACGAATGAGGCATCGTAGTGAGAAAAGTGCTTTGTAAACCTGAAAACATTAGGCAAAGACGTATCCTTGTGGCCATGAATTTAGCAAAAACCTGCACTTACCTTTTCCCTAAAACCCTTCTTAACTTCCCTAAAACTGTCAAGGACGTCACTGCCTTCCCAGCCACCTGCGCTTGCTACCTGGGGGTCTTTCTCAGCTCCTGTCACTCACCACCTCATATCCAATTTGCTACGCAGGCTGTGAATCCTATCTGCTTACATATATACCCCCTTCTCTCCTGTGACGCTACCCCTGATGAGGTGTAAAGGCAGTTTTTAACATCCCTTTTTATCTAAAATTTTGAGTTTCACATTTTCTCTCTCCTCCCCCAACACTGACATAAACCAGGAAGGTCCAAAATCTGCCCCCCAACTCTCCACTAACGAGACCCTGCATCCAAAGGAAACTAGTGCTCTGCCAAAGGTGACTACAATTAGGGGCAGAGTAAGCCTCTGCCTCAGGCTCTGAGCCATGTATCAAAAGGCAGTTCTGATGCCCCAGGCTTTTGGGCCCACAATTCCAAATATTGCCTGCCCAGGCAGCGAATGGCCCGTCCTTCTGGACGCCACGGCCTACTGCCCATTAGACCTGGGGACTGCCCGTCACTGCTGACTGTCTAGAGCAGGGGTTCTCACACTACGGCCTGTGGGCCAGATGCGGCCCGCCGGGTCATGGCAAATGGGCTGAGGGGCGGAGACAGAGTGGGAGCTTTTGTTTTCACTATAGTCCGGCCCTCCCACCGTCTGAGGGACAGGGAACTGGTCCCTATTTAAAAAGTTTGAGGACCGCTGGTCTAGACCGAGGGAGGGCCTGAAATCCCAAGATCAAAAGCTTGTCTTCTCAAGGCACTGACTGGTCGGCCTCTGTCCACCTTGACCTCCTTCAGCCGCCACTGGGGGAGCAGCATGGGAGAGATGGAGGCGCACACTCCTCCTAAGGACGATTTGGATGACAGATAAAGAGCACAACATGGCTGATGTAGTCAGGGGATGGGCAGAGGAGGGGGGGGGGGTTTCAGAAGAAGATCAAGGAATAAAAGAAAGACCAGCATGAACTGAAGCTGGAGCACGTGTACCCCAAAACTGGGAACATCCTGAGAGCCCCCATCAAACTCCAGAATCAAGGGGAGGAGAGGACCCTCCTGTCCTCCTGATGCTCTTTTTACCCTCCCCCTCTGGAGCACAGAGGCACCAGGGACAGGGAGGGCCCCAGAGCATTTTCTTTTAAACTTTAGATGTGACCAGAGGGAAGGTCAGAAGGAAGCCCAGCCCAGGGACAGGGAAGCCTGAAGATGATGAGCCCCTCAGCCCCACTGGGAGCTCCCCCACAGAAGCACTCACCCGCCCAGCGGCGGCCCGGTCCTTGCCTCGGCCTCCAGGGCGGCGCTCTTCGCTCCAGCTGGCTGATCACATGGGGCTTGGAGGCTGTGAGTCCTGCTCAGAGAGAGGGCACAGTCTGGGAACTGTCCCCCTGGACTCAAGCCCAGAACCCAGAAGCTTCCATCTGCGCCACAACCTGCCAGCAGCGGGAGAACCCTGACAGGAGAGCGCGCGAGGAGACCCGGAAGAGCTCCAGGCGTGAGGGTCTGGGAGATGGGAAAACAGCCAGGAGGGTCCAAGAAATGCTTTTCTAATTTCGTTTTTCCTGTTTTATTCAAAGGGCTGGTCTTGCTCGGGCTCTATTCAGAAGGGGAGAGGGATCAGAAAAAAGCGCACAACAAAGTGAGGGCGGCCCAACCTCCGGGCCCCTCTACCAGAGCCTCCTGGGGCTCGGCCCTTACCCAGGCACACCAGGTGCCCGTAGTTCTCCAGCATCACCTCCCGGTACAGCTCCTTCTGAGAAGGCTCCAGGCGTCCCCACTCCTCCAGGGAGAAGTCCACGGCCACGTCCCTGAAGGTCACCGATCCCTGAAAGATCAAAGACCCCCGTGCTTGCCCGGGAGCATCCTTCGGATAGCGCGGCAGGAGGCAGGAGGAGAATGCCCCCCCCTGCAGCAGAGGCCCAGCAGGAGGCCCCGCCCCTCCCCCGCCCCCTCAGGGCCGGACGAGGTCCATGGGCCTCTCTCCCAAACCTCCCTCTTTCCGTCCTCCCCCCGGGTCCCCGGAACTGCTGCTTCCTCCGCTCCTCCTCCGGGTGAAAGCGCAGCTGGCACTGGGACGGGGGCAGTCCGCCGCTGCACCGTTTGTGTGAAAATGTGACAAAAACTTCTCACAGACCCGGGGCTAAGTCAAGGAAGGGCGTTTACTCCGGGCCCTGCAGGTGGGGGCGGGACGGGGAGCCTCGGGCTTAGGGCCCAGTCCCCAGGGGATGAGCCGAGCTCGGAGGCGCCCAGCGGGAGGCGTCACGGGCGGGAACCACCGAGACCCTCAGCACCCTTAGCTGCGGGGTCGCTCCCTCCCTCCCCGCCCGGCCAGGCTGGGCCCGCTCCGGGGACGGCCGCGCGCAGGCCTCAGGTTCCTCCCTGGCACGGGAGGTCGCCCCGCCAGTCACACGATTTTGTTAGGGCCCGGCCGGGCGCCCCCAAAGCCGGAGAGCAGCGCCACCTGGGGGGGACCTGGCAGACTCCGGGCTTCCTGATCCATGCCCGTGGGCCCCAGGGGCTCCCAGAAGTGCGCTCTCCTGCACCCCACCCCACCCCTGGAAGGGCCCCCCCAGGCACCGTCCCCCCCACTCCCTTTTCGAACGGAAGCTCCAGAGGGTTGACATTCCCTGCTGGGCTCAGCGCCCTGCACACAGCAAGCGCCTAATAAAGACTGGCCCATTTGAAGACACGACCCGAAGGTCCCAGAGCACAAGGGAGGAGGGGGCCCAACAAGAAGGGGCTGAGGCCGCGCCCCCAGTTTTCTCCCCAGGAGGCCCCAGGAAGGGGCAGCCCCTCCCCACACTCCTAGGTGAAGTAAGCGGTATTCCCGATAAAAGACGAGGGGCCCCAGGCCCCCGCAGCCTAAGGACCTGGGTTCGAATTTGGCCGCTGCTGCCCGGTCTTCTTCTCCCGGGGCCTCGGCCTCCTCCTCCGGGGAGCTCTGGGGCTCAGCCTCAGGAGTTGGGGGGGCGAGGCCGGGGGAGCCTGGGGCGCGCTGAGGGGGGAAGCTGCCCCTCACCTGGTGGGCGCCGGTGGGCGGGGTCCCGGGAGTCATGGCTGCCACCTCCTCGCGATCCTTTTAGGGCCCGGGGACAGGGGGAGCAGCGCTACATGGGCGAGGCCTGCGAGCCCCGGCGCCCGGGAAGCCAAGGTCGGAGCGCTGACCTTGGCAGCCGGCAGCTGGGCAGCCGGGACCGGCCCACTGCTGGCGCCGCACGTGTCCATACTGGCAAGGGGGCGGGGCCGGGCCTAATCCCGGCCCGGAGGATGTCCAATGGGAGCCTGCGGCTGGGAAGGAGGCGTGCCTGGGCGGGGAGAAAATGTAGGCAGGCTCTGAGAGGATTCGTTCGGCGTCTCTAACCTTCTGGTCCCGAGGCGACAGTTGATTGGTCACAGATTTCCCCGCCCCGCCCTGGTCTGACCAATGATCACATAGAGGCGGGACGAAGTGAGGCTTCTCTTGTTTAGGTTCCTTTCCTGGTGCGGAGAGGTCCTCCCCTTCCGGTCCCGGTCTCGGTCCCGACTCACCCGCCCCGAGGCCTGGGAATACGGGGCTCTCCCAGGCGGCCGGAGCGAATGTGACGAAATCCTTCCCGGAGCTCCGGTCGCAGCCGCAAGGCCTTCCGGGAAATGTAGGCATGTGCCCGGGGCGGTGGCTGCGCATGCTCAGACCCCCGCGGCCCTGCCGGAAGGAGGGGAGAACTACCTGTCATCCTGCCGTTCTGCGGCTGGTGCGTCTGCTCCTACCCGGCCCCCGAGGGCCCTCCCCCGCCAGAGACCCCAGTGTCCCCCGCGCTGGCTCCGGGCGAGGCGTTTATTAAGCACTTTCTAACTCAGTAAACTCAAATTAAGCCCGGAACATCCAGACAAACCCCTCCGTCCCCAGCAGTCTCAGTAGGTGGGCGTGGGGGGGAGGGGGCGCTGAGAGCGTGCCCCCCCCCAGGGCACCGGCCCCCTCCCGCGCCCCTCCCCCGCTTCTGGACCCGACGGCGGCTCTTCCCCAGAGGAGGGTGGGCCCCAAAGTCGGGGGGCGAGTTCTCCGGGCCACGCTCTTAGCAAAAGCGCGTCCTTGGAGGGCAGCAGTACCAGACTCCGGGAGTGGAGGCGGAGGGCGGGCCCCGTGGGGCTGCAGGCCAAAGCCTGGAAGGGACCCGGCTAGCTCGGGGGCTTCCCAGCTGCACTCCTGCCCGGAGGCACAATTTGCCTTAAACTAACCCGAGCTTCCCTAAAGCTTCTCTCCTGGATTGTTAGTCATGGTCCGGAGCCTCCCGGCCTACGGTCCCACCCAGCCTCCCTCGCAGGGGGGCGCCCCTCCCCGGGTTCGGCAGTCAGCCTCCAATTCTCTCGCGCGCCGGGGGAGCCCGGGGCTAGAAGGGCGGGGCCTTTCAGCTTCTCTCCAGACCGAGATGCCTCCCTGTGGCCCGGCCGCCGTGCCACCGCCAGGAGAGCTTTGCCTTTTCCCTCCAAAAGAAAAGAGAACCTTAACGGAAGAAAATGACACAAAATTGTATCCCAAAAATAATTGGTTCCGTTGCTGAAGAACCGGTTCTTGTTGCCCAAACTTTTGCAACTAAAGTAGTTTATACTGAATGAGGAAAAACACAGGTAATCTTGTGCCTGCCTTTACAGCATAATGTATGTTCAAATCCGTTGCCGCTGATGGACATCTCTCTGTGCAGGGAAACATCACCAATGTTTTTCTTTTCAGATTAATTCTGAAAAAAGATCTAATTCCCAGCTAGATTCAATATGTTCAATTGATTTTCAATCATTCTGTTTAATGATTGGAACCAACCCTAATTAAACGGTGGCTTTGGACCCTTAATGTAAATTCAGCAAACTTCTCCGTTTTAACTTTGAGTGGTTATTTCCCCCCTTTCCATGGGAAATTGTGATCCTCTTCTAGAAGGATTTTAATCACATAGAAGAAGAAGCAGAGCCCCAGGTGCTCAGTCTGTGACTCGTGCTCGGTGCTGATTCCATGAAAAGTTACTCAATTTAAATCAGGGGTTCTGCTAAAACCGCAAATGCAGAGGTGATGCAGTTGAAATTCCAGATTTTCTTATAGTTGAGTCCTCCTAGAAGGTGGCTAATTCTGGGGCAGCTCCGGTGCAGGGGAGAGCACCCGCCCTGACGTCAAGAGAAGCTGAGTTTAAATGTGATCTTAGACAGGAAATACTTCCTGGCTATTTGACCCTGGGGAAGTCATTTAACCCCAATTGCCTCAGAAAAAAACAAAAACAAAAACAAAACCGGAAAAAGGAAAGCTGCTGTTTTTAATGCTTTAATAGTGACTTTCTAAAATGATCATTACTAATTCATCCCTAAGAAATCTCAGTGACCATTTGTTAGGATTCTTACAAGGTGCGAAGAATGGATAGAGACGATAATTATCTCATTTAGCCCGGTTCAGTAGGATGGATCTGATGCTACAAGATGTTTGGGGCCAGAACTCGAAACAAGGCGCTCAGTGGGATTGAGGAGACAGTGGTTCAATCTAGTTTAGCGTTGATTTAATGCTACAACAAATATGGTTTCCTAGGGATGTAATGATTGGAGTCTACTCAGTGTGCAGCATATAAGCAAGCAGCTCTGGGCCACACATAGAAGCCTACTCTCGGAGGCGGAGTCAGATTCATCCCAGCTTCCACCTTTGTGCTGGATGGAGGCATTCTAGGAGCTGGAGGCTGAAGCTGGCAAAGATAAAGGACTAGCCACAAGAGCTTTTGGAACCAAGGAGAGAGAGAGGCCTCTAAGAAAGCTAACCGGGCTATTTGAAAGAGACAATAAAGGAGCTGGACTTTAACTCCCGGCTGCATTCGTGGTGATTATTGAGCGGAACTGAAACTAAGGCTGCCTCTAGAAACTCCCCAAGAAAGCGGCTCCTAGAGAACATTATATCTTTAGAGAAGAACAGTACAACCATTCAAGTTTGGATGAAATCCAGTTAGAATCTCACAAGTTAAAGTATTGATTTTTAAGGTAATTTTTTCAATTGGTTTTAATAGATTTTTAAAATAATTTTTTTCAATTGGTAAAAGCAAGCAAACACCAACAAAAAGAGTGTGAGAATGTTATGTTGTGAACCACATTCAGTTCCCACAGTCCTCTCTCTGGGTACAGATGGCTCTCGTCATCACAAGATCATTGGAAATGTCCTCCATCATTTCATTGTTGAAAAGACCTCCGTCCTTCAGAAAACGTCCTCATACAGTATCATTGTTGAAGCGTATAATGATTTCCTGGTCCTGCTCATTTCACTCAGCATCAGTTCCTGTCAGTCTCTCCAAGCCTCTCTGTATTCATCCCGCTGATCGTTTCTTAAAGAACAATAATATTCCATAGCTTTCATATACCACAATTTACCCAGCCATTTTCCAGTTGATGGGCATCCCTTCAATTTCCAGTTTCTGCCACAAACATTTTTGCAGGTATGGGTCCCTTTCCCATCTTTAAGATCTCTTTGGGATAGAAGCCCAGTAGAAAACTGCTAAGTCAAAAGGTGTGCACAGTTGGATAACTTTTTAAGCATAGTTCCAAAGTGCTCTCCAGAATGGTTGCATCCATTCGCAGTTCTACCAACAATATAGTAGTATCCCTGAAAATTGTTAAGGTGTATTGATGCAATAGAGGAGATGCAGAGAGGAGCAGGGTGTTTTGGCTCGTCCCAAGAGATGTGGTTCCAGGATTCAAAAGTGGAGGGATAGACTAGTAACCCACCATTTGAGAACTGAATTGGCTTAAG
Source organism: Sminthopsis crassicaudata (assembly GCF_048593235.1). Lineage (NCBI taxonomy): Eukaryota > Metazoa > Chordata > Mammalia > Dasyuromorphia > Dasyuridae > Sminthopsis > Sminthopsis crassicaudata. The sequence continues at coordinate 7,020,093 of NC_133617.1, read as the reverse complement.
TTGGATTGTTACTACATGGCTGGCTGTCAACTGTGCCCTCAGACTAAGTCCCCGAAAGCTCAGTTTTGATATTATTATAATTGTGTATCTGCTTTTTCCTCTTAGGGCAAATTTCTATAATCAGAGTAAATGGACAATAGAAGCCACAAACACAGATCAAGTATGTAATGTTCTGCTGTTTTCGACCTGAAAATAGTGGTATTCATTATATTAGCATTATATTTCTATATACACTGTAAACTATATATTATATATTCATCATATCTTATAATTAAGTAAAAAATATTTGGCCTGATCATTTATCTGTTGCTAGATGTATGTGTCTGTATGAAATAAAGTCTTTTAAGAACCTTATGTGCATGTAATAACGACTCATACAACTGTCTGTGAGACCTGTTATTTTTTTGATTATTGAAACTGAAACTGGTATGGTTTAGAGAGGAGGATTTTAGTGAGCTCTACTTTTTTTTTTTAGAGAGAGGTAACTCTTGGAATGTTTTGTTACTTCATTGGGAAAATTTATAGAAATTGGAGTGGTTTTTAAACACCTTCAAGCCAGCTTCTACTCCTAGAGCCAAGCTAGCGGAACTTCTTAAGCCTATGGCGGTCCGGTCTCAGGCTAGGAGCCCAAGTGACTCCTGAAAGTGCCACTGAACTCCCGTCTCCTGAAACCTGTTCAGAGTTATATAGAGATACTTGTCTAAATAAATAAGCACACACACACATATACACACAGGCAGAGGCTTTACACCTTATGTACAAGTCTACGATAATCTCTATCACTATCTGGCTTTTGATGGATAAATAAGACCTGTTAATTTTATGAATACCTTTGATGGGATTCCCCCTTTTTGCTTTTGGGGTATAAGATAGTCTCTAAAAGGAGAGCTGGTACCTAACTATTTACACGCCTCCCAAGAAGGAGGGTTCTGCCCTCTATACTTGCTCTCTCTAATTCCCTTGGATTTGTTTTCCTCGAGGCTTTGAGCAATTTACCTCCAGAGTGACCAGCACTAGAGGGCTGGATTGACCAGCTTCAGGAGTCTGACTCAACCCACTGGATCTTCAATCAGCTCAGGCCCCTCCAAATAGAACCCTGCAGGATGACTCAGGTCAACACCCATTCTCAGCGGGAAGACGGTTCAGAAGATGAGATCATTGCCCTCTACCCCAAAGGTAGTCCCATTTGTTCGGGAAGGAACTGGAATTGGCAGGTGAATGGACCCCCAAAATGCCCAGTGTCAGAGTGGCTTTCTTGTAATGAGTCCATCAATCCTACAAAGTGGGGAGGTTAATGCTATCCCCTGCTACAATAGTGTTTGGAGCTGAAAATGGGGACATTAGGTTAAGATTTGGGTTAATATTACTGGGAAAGGAAGTTGCATAAACAATTCAGTTTGATTCTTGTCAAATTATAGAAGTGCAGAGGCTTGACTAGCTATAGATAAATAGGTACAATAAGTGCTTGTGTCCTGATAGATAAAAAGAGGATTTTATGGAACCTCCTGTCCAATTTGGAAAAATGATTTGCTACCAGGGCAGGATGCTTACAACATGCAGAAGAAAGAGTAAGTTGGCTTTACGTGTAATAGGTCTGGATCTCAGGAAGATTTGGAATGAGGTTAAGGACTTAAGGCAAGTGATAGCCAGCAACACTTGGATAGGATGGCTAAAGTGCTTTGTAAAGAGCCTGAACACAAAGCAGTTTCACTGTCTGGGCTTCAGGTTGCCCCAAGCCCAGATAGGACCAGTCCCTCCGGGTATAGAAGAACATGAGAGTGGACTCTTCTTGTTCGCAAACATGTTCTCTCCATTCTAGGGAGAATTGCAGGGCTTTATATAGTCCCTTACCTCTGGAGATCACTCACCCCGCTGTCATGGCGGGAAGAAAGATCCAAAATCTAGGGACTGGAGTGGTCCGTGCCCAAGCCTGGGACGTAACGGAGCAGAGCTCTGGCAATTTCTCAGATGAGCGTACCCGAGCAAACCCTGGGGGGAATTATGGAGGCAGCACTTGCTTTGCCTGGGAACTGAGTGGGTACCTGTGCACCCACCTGAGGGGCTCATCCTTTTACCCTCACATCCGATGAAGAAAGTAAGACTGAATTAGGAAGAGTTAAGTCCGGGACAGTAACTGATGAACTCCGGGCTAGAAATCTAGTTCTGGCAGGGTTCTTCTTACTCTGGTGAGTAAATATTCTTGGATGAATTACAGCAGAGAGGCGGTGAAGGAAATAACAAAATAGTCAGAAGCTGCAAGCAGAAGGGCGTGGGAAGATAGAACGACTCTAGAAAGGTTATTGGCAGGAAGAGGAGGAACATGTGTTGCCACTAGAAGTAGTTTCACGCCTAGTACAGCCCCATCAGGAGAATTGGCAGAGAATTCAGGGGTTAATGATCCATCTGTTTAAGAAGATCCGTGCAGAGATTAATAGGCTTTTATGAAGTGGGGGGTAAAAATTAGCCAAATCTGAGCGGTTTGAAAAGGATGTGGAAACCAAATTATTAAAAAAAAAAAAAAAAAAAAAGTTGGATTGTGAGGAATGGATGGACATTTGGTTTTGTTTTCACAGAAAATTAAATTGGAGAAAAGAAAGTTAAATTAGAAACTCCTAAGGATATCAAGGAATATGGATGGAGTTTATTTTCTCCCAAAGAAAGGTAGCTCCTTGAAGTAGGGACTGGCTGTGTAACGGGAGGTCCTGTAACTTCTGTAACATCCAATTAATGGGGGATCAGAGGTGGAAGCCCATAAGTCAGGAAGCCAGAACAAGGTGGATGTAGAGGTCAAGATACTATATTGGGAAGATACCTCAAATGGTCTAAAAAGGAGGGATTCCGTGGGATGGCCCTGAGGCCTTCTGAGAGAACTGACCCCTGTCTAGCCACGATTGTGTAGCAACTAAAACCGTTTTGATCCTTATTTGTCTCCATATTTTAAAAAAGCACCCTAATTTATCTTCCTTATCTCACTTTTACCACTTTGGCTATTAGAATTGCTAACCAAGCAAATTGCTTCCTTTGGATTCTAGCCTGAAACTTGCTAGTCTACTTCCCCTAAAGATAAGGGGGGTCCCCCCCCCCCGTTTTAAAGCCCAGGCTCTTTCCTGGGGTATGGGGTGATCCAATAACAAAACTGGGGTGCTACCAATCAGATTTATTTGGAGGAAGCTTCTGAAACAATGGGACTATGGGAATCCTCTGTGAGGATGGGACTGGGACAATCCCCTCAAAGGTGCCTTTTGGCAGGAGAAGGCCTCCTTGTGCTGGAGAAAGGCTTTGTGAGGAGAATCTGGCCCCAGGGTCCTCTTTTGCAAAACCAGATTCTCTTTGAAATTATAACTGGGCTTAAGCAAATAGCTCTAGCTACCTCTTTCAGCTGAAAGAGAACAAGGATCTGGGCATCTTTTCCTGGATAGAGACCCTCAGTTTTGAGCTCCTTTCTCATCCCTGAATGCTTCCTAGACCATCAGGACTAGAAAAGTTTTTTTTTTTTTTTGGTTTTTTTTTTTTTATTTTTATTTTATTTTATAATTATAACATTTTTTTTGACAGTACATATGCATGGGTAATTTTTTACAACATTATCCCTTGCACTTACTTCTATTCAGATTTTTTCCCTTCCTCCCCCAACCCCCTCCCCCAGATGGCAAGCAGTCTTATACATGTTAAATATATTACAGTATATTCTAGATACAATATATGTGTGTAGAACCGAATTTTTTGTTGCACAGGAAGAATTGGATTCAGAAGGTAAAAATAACAGTTTACACTCATTTCCCAGTGTTCCTTTTCTGGGCGTAGCCGGTTCTGTCCATCATTAATCAATTGGAATTGGATTAGCTCTTCTCTATGTTGAAGAAATCCACTTCCATCAGCATACATCCTCATACAGTATCATTGTTGAAGTGTATAATGATCTTCTGGTTCTGCTCGTTTCACTCAGCATCAGTTGATGTAAGTCTCTCCAAGCCTCTCTGTATTCCTCCTGCTGGTCATTTCTTACAGAACAGTAATATTCCATAACATTCATATACCATAGTTTACCCAACCATTCTCCAATTGATGGACATCCATTCATCTTCCAGCTGATAGAAAAGTTTTTAACTGGCGCAAAAAAGAGTAAAACCTGCTGTCTCTGTAAACCTGGAACTGGGCAATGGGTTGACAGAAACTGTTGAAGTTACAGAGCTGCTGGGACATTTTGGCAGATTCTGGGAGCTGAGGTCAATCCCGAAGCTGCTTGGTGCCCAGCTACCTTGGGTTAGTCTGAGGTACTTTTAAGGAAGCCTAATTTACATGACAGAGCCTCCTTTGGGCCTGAGCCTGAGGCTCCTCTGAGGGATCTCCCACCCTTCTCCCTTAGAGAGCCTGGGCCCCGGGCTGGGGCCCAACATCTTCCACACAACTCCTGGGCATATCAGGCCTGGGCCAGACAACTGGGTCCTGAGGTCCCTTGTCTGTGTGGTCTGTGGTAGAAGGGCCTGGATCGAGGGCTCAGCCCAACTGCAGAATGGTTGGATGGGATAGACAGACTTGAAAGGGCAGTTTTTTGACCCCTTAAATTTGGGGCTGTGTGGATTTAAGTGGGACTTCTGATTCTGAGATTATGAGAAATTACTATTTACTGCTCTTTATTCTTTTTCTTTAGTCTAACACTTATATAATTTCTATATCCAAAGGAAGCAGAAAAGTCCTTTTCAAATACAAACTTTGTTTTATGACCCTGATTGTGCATAAAATGAATCTCCAAAATTCTATTCCTTGCATTAGGCTTTTCTCTGCCTTGTGACTGCCGCTGACTTTGTCCCCTTTCAGGCAGTTGGGCCTTTCTCCCTGGAGGCCAATTGCCTGCTTATCCTTTACTAATCAATAAAGATGTAAGCAATGAGAGAGATGAATTTCCCTCTGATTACTGCTTTTGCTGCATCCCGTTGATTTTGGTATGTTGTCTTATTATCCCTTCTCTTTAGTAAATTTTTTTTTATTGTTTCTATGACTTCTTTAACCCATGTATCCTTTAAAGTAAGATTACTTAGTCTCCAATTAATTTTAGTCTATTTCCAGGATCCCTTATTAAATATCATTTTGTTGCAGTATGGGCTGAAAAGAATACACTTAAGATTTTGGCTTTCCTGCCCTCCACGACTCTGCACAAACTACTCTGGGGTCAGTTTTTGTAAGCGGGTTTGGTTTTGAGTGTATGGCGCTTAAGGTTTCCTAGACATCCTTTTCGAGATGTTGGGGTTAGGTAAGAGACTGGAAATCATCAGAGAGGTGGAAGCAGGAAAAGTAGATCTGAGGTGGAGATGGTAATTAAATCCACGGGAGCCGAAAGTGAGATAGGTCAGGAGGGACTGGAGAGATCTGGAGATGCAGAATCCCTTAAAGACAGGAGAACCAGAGGCCTCCAGTGACCACAGTGTCTGGGGCTGCAGGGAGGGCAGGGATGGGGATGGAGAGAAGGCTGCTGGATTTGGCCATTCTCAGAGGCCTGGTCACTGGGGAGAGGGTTCCAGGGAATCGAGGAGGTTGGAAGTGGACTTGTAATTGTCTAGAAGATGGACGGCTGCAGTGGGGGGTCTTTGGGGGGAAGTCAAAGGCAGAAGAGACAGAGACATTGAGCAGGGATAGGGCTCGGTCTTGGTCTGGTGTCAGGCCGCCTTGATTGTGAGGGTGATAGAGAAGGACACCTGAGGGGCAGGAGAGGGGCAGAAGGGGGACCTCACAGCCCCCTGCCTCACCTTTTTAAATGGTTGATGCTCTGGGTTTAGAGAGGGCCAGCCTGGTTGTGGACAGGAGGGCCAGGCTCCACTATCTTCATGACTTAACCAAGTAGATCCTGCCCTCTGGGTGGGTGGGGTCCAGGCTTGTCCCTATCACAGCCCTGACTCCTCACACACACTTACCTGTGTCCCCAGGTGCCGCCACTTCTGCTGAAGGTCACCATCCTGCATGCTGGAAAGATTGTGGGGGGACGGGACCGCCAAGAAGGGCCCTATGGGGCCCAGAGGAGGACGCTGGAATCCTAGAGGGCAATAGGATGCTAGAGTGCCAAGGGAAGGCACCTGTGGGGAGAAACCAAGGCTTCCTGGTCCTTGTCAGCCTGCCAAAAACTGTGCCCAAAGGGCTTTGAAGCTGTGTACACCCTTTCTCACCCCAATACTGCTGCTAGATCCAGATCCCAAAGAGTTATTTTTGATTGAAGTTTGTTTTTTTTTAATTTTTAAAACATAGGCAAGGATAATATTTCAACATTGACCACTGAAAAACCTTGTGTTCAATTTCCCCCTCTTCCCCCTCGCTCTCCACAGATGGCAAGCAATTCAATATGTTAAACACAGTAAATCCACAATAAATCCAATGCATGTAAACATATTTATACAGTTATTTTGCTGCACACACACACAAAAAAATCAAATAAAAAAGACAAAAATGAGAACAAAAACAAAATGCCAGCAAACAACAAAAAGACTGAAAATGCTCTGTTGTGGTCCACCTTCCATTCTCACCATCCTCTCTTGGGGGGCCAGTGGTTCTCTCCAATATCACAAGATTATTGGAGCCAAACATCACCAAAGAGATGTTTTTAAAAGGGGAAAGCAACCCTCTGTAAAAAAGATTTATAGCAGCTTTTTGGATGGCTATTGGGAAATTGGGGGGACGCCCATCACTGGCCATGGCCGAACAAGTTGTGGTGTGGGACTGTGCTGGATTAGAGCTGGGCTGGCACCTAAAAGAGCTATGCGCAAATGAGCCGGAGGATCCCACTGCCTGGCAGCTGTGGCCCCCTTAAAGCCTGTGTACTCAAACCTGTGCCTCGACAGCCACATTTTGGAAGTTGTTAAGAAGTCAAGGAGCTTACCACAGACTTTACAAGGAGCTTTCTCCATCTGAGCAGTTTTATTTTACTCTTGACTGATCCAAAATTTTTTTTCCATTCTTTTCAGGCACTAAATTATTCATCTAGGAATATTTTCAATCTTTGCTAGTTGATTCAATTATTTTTCTTTACACAAAACTTTTATTTCATATACCAGCTAAACTTTATTTCTTTTGTGGCAGGGTTATTTTTTAAAACAATTTTAAAAAGTTTCCCTCCAATTACATGTCAAAACAAATTTTACCACTTTTTTTTTTAAGTTTTTAGTTCCAAATTCCATTCGTCATTCCACACATTTTTTTAAAAAAGCTTTTAATTTACAAAACATATGCATGGAGAATTTTTCAACACTGATCCTTCAGTTACAATTTATTCCCTTCTTCCCCCTACCCCTTCCCCTAGATGGCAGTAGTGCAATACATGTTAAATATGTTAAAATATATGTTAAATCCAATATAAGTATACATAGTTATCTTGCTGCACAAGAAAAATCAGATCAAGAAGGGGGAAGAAAACTAAGAAAACAAAATGCAAACATCAATAAAAAGAGTGAAAATGCTGTGTAGTGATCCACACTCAGTTCCCACAGTCCTCTCTCGGGTTGTAAATGGCTCTCTTCAACTCAAGATCATTGGAAATGATCTGAAACATCTCATTGTTGAAGACAGCCACGTCCATCAGAATTGATCATAATATAATCTTGTAGTTGTCGTGTATAATGATCTCCTGGCTCTGCTCATTTCACTCAGCAGTTCATGTGAGTCTCTCCAGGCCTCTCTGAAATCATCCTGCTGATCATTTCTTACAGAGCAATAATATTCCATTACACTCATATACCATAACTTATTCAGCCATTCTCCAGTTGATGGGGATCCACTCAGTTTCCAGTTTCTTGCCACTACAAACAGGGCTGCCACAAAAGTTTTTGCACATGTCGGTACCTTTCCCTCCTTTAAGATCTCTTTGGGATAGAAGCCCAGTAGTAGCACTGCTGGGTCAAAGGGGATGCACAGTTTGATAGCCCTATGAGCATAGTTCCAAATTGCTCTCCACAATAGTTCATTCCTCACCTTCTAAGACAGTAAGCAATCCCATATAGATTATATATGCACAATGGTAAAACATTTCCATATTAGACATTTTGAAAAGAAAACTATTTTCATTTTGAAAGCTTTTATTTTCAAAACATATGCATAGTTTTCAACATTCACTCTTGCAAAACCTTGTGTTCTTTTTTTCTCCCTTCCTCCTCCACTCCCTTCCCTAGATGGCAAGTAATCCAACATATGTTAAACATGTGCAATTCTTCTATACATATTTCCACAATTATCTTTCTGTATAAGAAAAATCAGATCAAAAAGGGAAAAAATGAGAAAGAAAACAAAAGGCAAGCAAACAACAACAAAGGTAAAAATACATCTGTTCCACTGGTCCATCACTCTAGCTGGCATCAGATTTTATTTTTTAAATGATTATCATTTAAAGGTCTAACTTCCAAAATATATGATCCTAATTTATAAGAAATCAAACCATTCTCCAATTGATAAATGGTCAAAGGATATGAACAGACAATTCTCAGATGATGAAATTGAAACTATTTCCACTCATATGAGTGTTCCTAATCACTACTGATCAGAGAAATGCAAATTAAGACAACTCTGAGATACCACTACACACCTGTCAGATTGGCTAAGATGACAGGAACAAGTAATAATGAATGTTGGAGGGGCTGTGGGAAAACTGGGACACTGATGCATTGTTGGTGGAGTTGTGAAAGAATCTGGCCATTCTGGAGAGCAATTTGGAACTATGCCCAAAAAGTGATCAAACTGTGCATACCCTTTGACCCAGCATTGCTGTTATTGGGATTATATCCCAAAGAGATACTAAAGAAGGGAAAGGGACCTGTATTGCCAAAATGTTTGTGGCAGCTCTTTTTGTTGTAGCTAGAAACTGGAAGATGAATGGATGTCCATCAGTTGGAGAATGGTTGGGTAAATTGTGGTATATGAAAGTTATGGAATATTATTGCTCTGTAAGAAATGACCAGCAGGAGGAATACAGAGAGGCCTGGAGAGACTTACATCAACTGATGCTGAGTGAAATGCTATATGAAGATATATTCTGATGGAAGTGGATATCTTCAACATAAAGAAGATCCAACTCACTTCCAGTTGATCAATGATGGACAGAAATAACTACACCCAGAGAAGGAACACTGGGAAGCGAATGTAAATTGTTAGCACTACTGTCTATCTACCCAGGTTACTTATACCTTCGGAATCTAATACTTAACTCGCAACAAGAAAATGGTATTTACACACATATATTGTTATCTAGGTTATACTGTAACACATGTAAAATGTATGGGAATCTAGGTTATACTGTAACACATGTAAAATGTATGGGATTGCCTGTCATCTAGGGGAGGGAGTAGAGGGAGGGAGGGGAAAATCTGGAAAAATGAATACAAGGGATAATGTTATATACTGTCAAAAATGTATAATTATAAAATAAAAAAAGAATAAAAAAATAAATGATTATCACTTTACAACAAAGTTTGAGATCTGATGTGGGCCATTTTCCTTTCTTTTGTTTTTAATTTCCTTGATCTTTTGTTCTTCCAGATGAATTTTGTTATTACTTTTTTTTAGCTCTTTAAAATGATTCTTTGTTAGTTTGATTGGGATGGCACTGAATAAGGAAACAAATTTTGATGGAATGGCATCATTTCCTAGAGGGAAGACAGATGAGGCTGGCCTATGTTAGGAGATTGACTTAAAGACTCTTAAACACTGATTGCCTCCCTCAGACTGAGCCAAGGTCTCCTATTTTATTCAGGACCCTCTCCAGTTGTCCTAATCTCTTTCTGGCCACTGGACCCAGATAACTCTGGAGGGGAATATGAGGCCAGTGACCTTGCATCCCTCACTTAGATCCAATTGTTTTGCATGTCACGACATCTCCTTCCTGAGGTCATGGTCTCTTCCAGAACCAAGGACAAACAACTACATACATGTGCAGACTTTGCAAGGACCCTGCACTCTTTGGGTTTCACATTCATGTTCACATTTCCCATTTTCCCCAAGTCTCCTGATGTCGCCATTGCCTGCTAACAAATGGTGGCAGCAGCAGGTATGATGGGAGAAAGTGAGTCCGCTAGGGACCCACAAGTTCAATTGACTATACATGCAATTTGGAAGATTTTGTGAGTTCTGCCTTGTTTTTTATTTGGATGTTTTACATGTTATCAATGTATCAATAACCCTTTAGCTTCTCGTGCTCAATAGTGATGTCAGGTACAGTAAGTAAAGGTAAAGTAAGACAGAAACAGCACGGGGTGTTTGCAACATAAATTCCCTGAAATCTCATATAAACTCTGGGTTCTATTTTCTCGTTCCTTTTTTCTCTTATTAGATCAGAACTGCAAGATGAGCTGGTTTTCATGGCATGAACTAATTTTTAAAGAAGTAAAATCTGACACTCTGTGCCAACTTGTATTAAGAACTGTTTTGTAAGGGATTCTGTCAGAAATATCAAGGAACCTCTACAAGTGACTTGGAACTGGAATGGAACATCCAATGGAGGGATGCCTTTGAAGACATAGTATTTTCCAGACTGCCCAGGATCTGGCAACTATATGGGATGTCTAAGATCCAGAAGGACTTGTGCTGACTGAATGGATATTGCAGGGAAGCTTAATGTCTGTGCTTATTGGTGTCCAGTGCTGTGCCCCTTTGACTCAGTTCTCTCATTTATCTTAATCTTAATCCCTCCCTCCAAATTAGCCCCCAATTTTGGTCATGCTTACTATGGTTTGTACACTGCTTGGTTGATGCTTCTGGTCCCATTTTGTAATGCGGGAAGTCCCAGGTAGCATCCACAATACTGTGATACCCACTGCTCTCTTTGTGGTTATTGATGGACCCAGGGGTCACCTCTGACCAACAGGGGTGTTGTTGGGTCCCTTGAACTTATCTTTGTGATTTTCCAGAAACATGATACAGAGCATGCAGAAGGCTCTGCAGGTGTCAAGGATGAACATCCTCACCCTACCCCAAGCTGGACTACTTGTGTGTAAAAGTGGCCTCTGCCAGGCTGGGATAAAGTTTGTGCAGCTGAGGTTCTCTGAAGATAAGCTGACCCTCCTGCCTTCTTAGTCAAGCAGCTCCCAAAGGAAAAGAACGTGGCTTTTGCCATGACCTTCAGGAGGGGTTCCTGCACCTCTTTCTTCCACTGCCTCATCATTGCTATTAGAGGGTCATAAAAATGCAAACTTCTATAAGGATCGTGAGCTCTTTGAGTTTCACATTCATGTTCATTTCTTTCTCTTTAAAAAAAGTGCTATTTTATTTTTCTACATATATGTAAAAATAGTTTTCAACATTCATTTTTGTAAAACTTACCTCTTCCCTCTCCAAAACAGCAAGCAATCTGAAACAGGTTAAATATGTGTGATTCTTTTAAACATAATTCCATACTTGTCATGTTATGCAAGAAAAATCATACCAAAGGGAAAAGAACTACCAGAAAGAAAAAAACAAACAAAAAGGTGAAAATGCTCCGTTTTGATCCACATTCAGTCGTCCCCATTCTCTGGACACAGATGGCATTTTCCATGCCAGGTGTATTTGAATTGCCTTGAATAACCGCATTGCTGAGAAGAGCCACATCCATCCTAGTTGACCATCACATAATTTTGTTGCTGTGTCCCATATTCTCTTGGTTCTACGCATAGTCTTTCCAGGCCTTTCTGAAATCAGCCTGCTTATCACTTCTTATGGAACGAGAATTTTCCATTACTTTCATAGGCCACAATTTGTCCAACCGATGGGCATCCCCTTAATTTCCAGTTCCTTGTCAGCACAAGTACCACAAACATTTCTGCCCATGAGGCTCCTTTAAGATCTCTTTGGGATACAGGCCCAGGAGAGACACCGCCGGATGCAATCTGACAGCCTTTTGCTTACTTGCAGCTTGCTCTCCAGAATGGGTGGATCCGGTGGCAACTGCACCAGCAGGGCCTCAGTGTCGCAGAGTTCTCACAGCCCCCCCAACATTCCTCACCTTAGCCCACCTGAGCGGTATGAAGTGCTACCTCAGAGTTGTCTTAGTCAATAGTGATTCAAAGCATTTTTACGTGACCGGAAATGGCATTAATTTGTCGGAAAATTGTCTGTTTATATCCTTTGATCATTTATCCACCGGGAGATTGTCTTGTATCCCTACAAATGAGTCGGTCCTCTATAGATTTTAGAAATGGGGTCTTTATCAGAACCCTGGGGTGTAAATTTGTTTCCCCCAGTTTCTGCTTCCCTTCTGATTTCGTTTGCACAAAACCTTTTTAATTTGATGTAATGCAAACGACCCATTTGCCTCCCATGGCGTTCTCTGGCTCCGCCGGTGGACCCTCTCTCGCTCTCCAAGGCGCTCCGAGCACTGATGCGGTTCACCACGTGGGGGTTGCTACAGAAGTTGGGTCCTGTGAGAACTGACCATGGCCCTTCTCTTGGGCAGACACCTAGTATTCAAAAGTAGGCGGAGGGGCCGGGCAAGCGAGGGGAGACCTCAGACCCAGGAAGGGGAAACATGGAAGCGGGCGAGCCCCTGAAAGGCACGGGCCTCAGCGAGCCCCCAGAAGGTCAGGCACGCCCTTAGCCACAGGCCCCCCAGAAGAGGACTCGTCCCCTCACAGGCTCAGTTAGCCACAAAGTGGGGGGGGGGAGGGGCTGGGAAGCGCAGAGGAGTTGGGGCGGAAGCGGAAGGGTAAAGACACTGGCGGCGGACCCAAGGGAGAACAGCGGCGTGGGAGGGCCCAGAGGAGACTCTACGGGGACAATTGAACCTGGGCCCCGGATTGGGATTTCTGACCGGGCCTGGCGCCGGGGAGGCTGCCTGGGACCTCCGAGGGGGGGAGGGGGGTCTGAGAGGGGCTGCCAGGGACCATCCCTCAGCTAGCCACACCCAGCACCCGAGACGTCATCGGTGTCACCCTTTGCGCCTGGACCCGGCAGCCATCTTGACTGTGTCTCGGTGCCGGGCGTTAGACGGGGGTTGGCGGAGGCCGCCGGACTCTCTGCCAGTTTCCCGGCCACGCTTGTCCAGGCGCGAGCCCTTCTGTGGGGACTGCCGAAGGTGGGAGTGCGGTGGTCCCAGCGCCCCTCACGGCTCCGCCGGCCGAGTCTCCCGAGGCTTCCCCGAGAGCGCCGCCGACGCCTTGGAGTAGTTACTGCGGCTTTGGCGGGATGATCCGGGACCTGGACGACGTCTCCCTGCACGTCACTGTGACGCTGCGGCGGCCATCTTCTCCTGTTCATTCTTCAGCGGCTGCGGCCGAGGTCGGTCCGGGAGGGCTCAGTGTCCGAGGCCAGAGGTGGGGCAGGATCTCGAGTGTCCAGGCCCGGGCCCTCCCGCAGCCCCGCTCGGCTTCCCCGGGGATGACCGGCCGCGCGCCTTCCCACCGAGTTTTGGGAAGAAGGCTTTTCAGCCAGGCTCACGGACCCTCGCGCCAGGCGTGGCAGCGCTTTCAATGGAGACAGGACCTGAGCTCGAGCCCCTGCCCTCTCTGTGGCTTCTCGCGGCTCTCTGGCTCAGCCTCCCCATCTGCCTGATAGCTTATGGGAGGTCCAAGCTCTGGCGGGGTCTGGCCGGTGACCAGGCCAGCAAGGATAACTCCAGCCTGCAGCACGAGGCAACGCACCCGGCGCAATTGCCACCCCTAAGCCCAAGCACAAGTGGCTCTGAGGCCTAGTCTGGGACTACGTTTCCCAGGATGCTATTTGGCCATCAGCCGCTGTTGCCATGGAGCCCAAGGGAAGACAGAAAGAAGGCATCCGCCTAGTGCGTCACGTCCTCTTTCGACTTCGCATCTCCTCTCAGACGCCCGGGGCCGCTTCGGTTCGGCTCCGTATTCGGCCGCCACCACTCGGCCCGAGGCGTGCCTCCCAAACCAGGGTGAGTGGGGAGCCACAGCGGGCCGGGACCCAAGGCCGTTTTCTGGGCCCTGGAGTCGGCGCCTGGGGGGGGCGGACGGGGGAGGGGAGGCCGCCCCGAGGGCGCATGCGCGGGGAGCCTTGGAGCCCCGCTCGTCCCCGCCCCCCCTCCATCATCGAGTGCGTCTATTGGTTGCCTCGGGAGGGGCGGAGCCTCCCGGCCAATCAGAGGCAGTAGCCCGAACTTAGGAGAGCGGGAACGCCCAGTAGCCTCCAGGCTCCGCCCTCGGGGGGGGGTACTCTCTGGGGAGTGGGCGGGGGAGCCTCCCTGCGCGGCCCCTGCACCTGCTGTGGCTCCCACCCTATTCTCCTTAACGATTCAGGGCGAGGCGAGCGAGGCGGAGGCTCGGGCTTTTTCCGGGCCTTCTCCCCGCTCCCAAGCCTTCCCCCCGGCCTCCTCGGACCACGGGCTCAGCCGGCATCCTCGGCCGTTCTTGGAAATCCTTTCCTCCCCCTCTCTTTGTCCTCTCCCTCCTGCCTCTTCCTCCCTCTCCTGGTTTTTTCCTTTCCTAACCCTCCCTTTTCCTCTTCCCTCCTCCCTTTGCCTTTTCCCTCCTCCCCTGTTTTTTTCCCTCTTTCCTCCTCCCTTCCCACCTCCCTCCTCCCTTCTCTTTGTCTTTTCCCTCCTGTCTCCTCCCTCCTCCTCCCCACCTTTTCCTCTTCCCCCCTCCCTTTGCCTTTTCCCTCCTCCCTCTCTTTGTGTTTTTCCTCTTCCCCCCTCCTCCCCCTTTATTTGTCTTTTTTCCTACCTCCTCCCCACCCCCTCTTCCCCTTCCCCCCTTTGCCTTTTCACAAATCCTTTGTCTTTTGCCTCCCTTTCCCCTCTCCTCCTCCTCCTTCCCCTCCTTCCTGTGTTTTTCCTTTCCTATCCCCTCCCCCTCCCCTTGCCTTGTCCCTCCCCCCCTTTCTCTTTTTCCTCTTTCCTCCTCTTCTCCCCCTGTTTTTCTCCTCCCTTTTCCATCCCCTATTTTCCCTCCTCCCTTTGTCTTTGGCCTCCTTCCCCCCTCCCTTTCTCTCTCCTCCTCCCCCTTTGTTTTTCCTTTCCTCTCTCCTTCCCACCTCCTCTTCCCTTTGTCTTTTCCCTGCAGCCTCCTCCTTCCTTCTCCCCACCTTTTCTCCCTCCTCCCGCGCTCTCTCCCTCGGCCTCCCCCAATGACTTGGCCAGGCCCCACAGCGATCGTTTGAGCTGGGCTCTCCAGACTCCAGGGTGGGTCAGTGGCCCGGGCCTTTAGTTGACCAGCTAAAAGTCCCTCCTGTGTCCTTGGCCTTTGGGCCCTGAGGGCCTCAGAGTGACCGGAGACGGCGAACGGGGGCGGTCCCCCCCTCCCCGGAAGCATCACCAGCAGAGCTGCCTTGGCCTTTCCTGGGGAAATCTCTCTGGATCCTCACTGCCCCTGGGGGGGGGCAGGTGCTCTTACTATCCCCGTTCCCCCGGGGGACACTGACTTGTCCAGGGTCACTCGGCCAACAAGTGTCTGCCCCTGAATTTGACCTTGGTCTGTGGGGTTCCTTCCTGGCCTCCCCCCTCCCCCCAGGGTTTATTTGCATAACTCTTTACATTCTCCTTCTACCAATAGAAAACCAGCTCTGGGGGGGGGGGACACAAGGGAGAGGCTTATTCGTGCGTTAGTGATTAAATATCCCAGAGGGAGTGACTCCGACGGTGCCACGGAGCCCATTTTCCTTATTTCTTTTTTAAATGGCATTTTCTTTTTCCAAACACATGCAAAGTTAGCTTTGGGCCCTCCCTTCACGAGCCCTGGGGCCCAGTTCCCCCAGCCCTAGTCAGCAGGCAGCATGACGGGAACGGGAGCAGTTCTCGGATTCCACAGTCGTCACATGGAGCAAAAAACAAAAATCGGCTCGAAAGAGAAAAAACGTGAGAAAAAAAGATAAAAGCCAGCTCGCCAAGGACAGAAAGGGGAGAATCCCGGTTGAGGCCCACGTTGGGGGGGGCCCCCCCCTGCAGATGGCGCTCTGCACCCCAAGTCCGGGGGGCGGGGCCAAACCCCCTCCCGGCTGAGGAGCGGACCCCCCTCTTGCCGCTGTGGGCGCAGCTCCCCCTCCTTCGGCTTTGGCAGCACTCCCGCCTGGCTGATCCGCCGCAGGCTGGGCTGACTCCCGGCCCCCCCAAGAAGGAGAGTCTGTCTTTGAGGGGCTTGGGGGACCCAGGACCCCCTTCATGGTGCCATTTTCTTTCCAGCCAGGCCCCGTGAGAACGCTGCTCTTCCCCCTGAAGACACTTCAGAGACAGGATGGCCCCAGTGCTTCCGATGGCTCGGCCCTCCCCGGTGAGTGGGCTTCAGCCGAGCCCTGAAACGCCCCCCTGCTTTTCCCCAGGCGGGTCCCAAGGACCGAGGGTGTCCTTCCCAGCCCCCCAGGGAGGGGCTCTTGTGACCCCCGTGTCCTAGATGGGAGCGGGAAGCAAACATTGAACGTCCGAGATGGGATTGGGACTCAGGTCCTGGGCCCCCCGGCTGCCCCCTCGGAGCTGCTCCTGGGGGAGGGCTGCCTCTGACACTCTGGGCGAGGCCCTCCACTGGCTCAGTCCTCAACCCCAGGGTTTCATGCCCGTCGCGAGCACCAGATCTCCCTTTGGTACGTGACGATGCTCCGAAAGCTCCTCTGCCTTCAGTGCAGGTGGTTGTGTTCCCATTTTGCAGAAGAGGAGACTGAGGTTGACAGAGAAAGGGATTGTCCCTGGACTGTGGATTTCTAACTGTCCCCAATCTTTCCCTTTTCTAGGCCAAGCCCAGCAGGGTAATTCAGGGGGTCCCCAAAGTCTTAGGGCACTTTTACGCTTTGGAGCTTTGGGGTGGTTTAGGAGAGCAGGAGCGGGTCCCAAATGATGTGATTATGGGCCCTGAATGTTGGGAAGAATTCAGGAGCAAAGGTAGGTTTCTTTAGGAGCAGAAGTGACAGACACGTTAGACACCGGCCGTGGAAAAGGGGAAGTCGGGCGAGCGCGGGCAGCGCCGGCCAAACACAGCCTTTGGGCCTTGTTCATCTCTGAGTTTTAGTGGCAGTTTATTTTCCCAAACCGGGCAAAGAGAGTTTGCAGAACCTCGGGTTGAGATTTTCCTGCCTTTCTCCCTCTTCCCCAAGATGGCAAGAGGTGAAACATGTGCAGCTCTCCTGAACCTCAGGGGAAGGGGTTCTAACCTTGGGAATATCAGGGGAGGGGATCTAACCTTGGGAATATCAGGGGAGGGGGATCTAACCTTGTGAACATCAGGGGAGGGGATCTAACCTTGGGAATATCAGGGGAGGGGGATCTAACCTTGTGAAAATCATGGGAAAGAGTTCTAACCTTGTGAACATCAGGGGAAGGGGATCTAACCTTGGGAATATCAGGGGAGGGGGTTCTAACCTCGGGAATATCAGGGGAGGGGTTCTAACCTCGGGAATATCAGGGGAGGGGTTCTAACCTCGGGAATATCAGGGGAGGGGTTCTAACCTTGGGAATATCAGGGGAGGGGTTCTAACCTTGTGAAAATCATGGGAAAGAGTTCTAACCTTGCAAACATCAGGGGAGGGGGATCTAACCTTGCAAACATCAGGGGAGGGGGATCTAACCTTGCAAACATCAGGGGAGGGGGATCTAACCTTGCAAACATCAGGGGAGGGGTTCTAACAGTTAACAGTGGAGAAGACAAGTTCCCTAGTAGGACTCGCAAGTAAGCAGGAGAAAGGGAGTAGCCCATGAGATGGGAGGGCTCCATTGACGGGCAGGCCGGATCCTAAGGGGGATTCAGCCCCCTAAAAGGGGGACGTTAGCTACAGGAAGGAGGAGGACACTGAGACGAGGGGGAGCAGAGTGCCAGGAGCTGGAGCCAGATCATGGGGGGGGGGCTTTCTGAGTGGATGGGCCAAGGTGGGTCTGCCCACGACCTCCAGTGAGGCTGAGTGATCCCCATCGGGCCCCTTCCTGTTGGGGCGGGGCAGAGAATTCCATCAGTACTTGGGGCTTTCTCTGCCAACTCCACCTAGTGACTTCCATTTCCCTGCTTGAAGTTTGCTCAGTCTTGGGTCGGGGGTCCGTACACAGAAGGGGGTCTCTCAGACCAATGCTGAAATTTTAGAGGCCCAATCCAGAGACGCTTGTTACGGGGAGTCCAGAAGCTGGGAGGGAGTCACCGTGGCCTGGAGGGCTGAAGCCACATTTTGGAGCTGCCGGAGTGGGTCACCAGAGGCTAGCACTGGGCCAGTTTGCCCCTTACCGGGAGCTCATGCAGACACCGGGCGGTGTTTTGCTGGGATGGGCTTCCCCCTAAACAAATGGGGCCCAAAGTCCTCTGGGGTAAGGGGTGCTGACCTTGGGGGACAAAGACCTCTGCCTGGAATCAGGAAGATTTCTCAAGGTAGAAGCAGAAAGGGATTTTGTTAGAGTCTCTGGAGAAAGGGCGGCCCCCTCCCAACAGGCGAGGAGAGGCACGTTCCAGAAGGAGACCCCCTAACCAGGAGGTCCCCCCACCCCCTGCTGGCCTCTGACCCCAGTGACTGCGGGGGCGGGCTCACAATCTGGACTATCCCAGGGAGAGAATAAGGAAGCAGGGAGTGACCCTAAGAGCGATCTTCCCGCTGAGGGGGCAGTCCGACAGCGGACTCAGGCTGGGGATCATAGGATTTCTGGTCCTTGAGACGGAGGCCAGGGTCTGCACAGTGACCCTAGAAAGGCTCTTCTACCCCAACAGGAGCCTGCTTTGATCTCTAAGAAACTTTATCCTGGCAGGTCCTCCAGCCTGGCCTTCCATTCCAGGCATCTTGAATAATACATGTTGGGGGGAGGAAGACCCCGTGAGTGCCGAGGAGAACTTGGGCCCAGGTAAAGGGCCACCTGCGGATGCCCCCCACAAGTCAGCAGCAGCAGAAACTCTGGGCCCCTAGCTGCAGGCAGTGGCCAGGCTCGAGCCTCGCTCACCTGCCTTAAGATAAGCGCATGCTCGAGGCTTCTGCTGACCACTGGCCACAAGGGGGAAAAGCGGGGACGGGGTTATAATAGCCCCAAAAGTGCCCTTCAGGCCTCAGGCGACAGGAGGAAGCGTCCTGCACTCAAGGAATTGTCAGTTTGCAGTCATTCAGGGAACAGTTTCACCTTATAGCCAGACTCAGAAATCATCAGCTGGGGGCTTATTCAAAAGAACACTCCTGGGAAACTGAGTCAGAAGGATCCCACTAATAATATCCTCTAATAACTAAATAATATCAGCGACGGTCCAAAGAGATTTTTATTTCAAATAGCAAGTCTCATTCATCAAAGCTTCAGGTGAATCTTGCTCTCAAGGATCACCTATTTTAACTCAGTATTGACTATGATCTTGCATTGATAACAGGAAGAGATTTCTCCCAGAAAGTCCACAGCTCATCTTTCGTATCTAAGTAGATGGTTTTAAGTCCAACATTACCCAGATCACTTTGCTTTAGAACACTCAATAACCAAGGGCTCAAGTTTTAGAAATACACATAAAAAACTCAGCAAAAACAGGTTCGAAGGGACAAAGGGATAAAATATTTTCAGAGTCCCTTTAAATAATGGGTACGGCTTTAAGAAGACTCAATAAACCAATTAAAACAAAGTTTGCTAAACTTTCTTTGATGCCTTTGTGGTAAAAACTCATTCTCGGATAGGGGTAAACATTAGAAATCATTTTTACATAACAAACTGGTAGATTATCCATAAACCCATTCCTTGTTTGGAGACTAAAACCTAAACAAACTTTTCCTGGGGCTCACGAGATGGTTTCAAAAAACAGTAATCTTTCAAATAGAGGAATCAATAAGGGTCCCAGTGGTGGGGCTGCGCTTAATGTTCCTGCCTGTGGGATGTACTCTTGCATATACCTCCCTTTCTCAATTTTAATTACCTCAATTTTTAGAGGTTTAAATTGTTCTTAACAGTCCATTCTCGAGTTTCCTCCACAGGTCCTTTAACCCTGGAATTCTCAGCCTCCAGACTGCAGTCTGTAACGTCTGGTAAGGCCCTTTCCACTCTCTGCTTCCAGGACTCAGTAAGCACCCGCTTTCCTGGAAGTGCAAACTCCAAGGCTTTGTCTGAGTCTGTAATCCTTGCTTCCTAAGGGCTAAAAGGGATAAGGACACTACCAGTATATCATTCCTTAAAACCTTATTCTTTGTTTCAAAAGAGTCTTTCCCTCTCCTCTCCCTCTTATGTGGTAAACCAAACAACATCTCATATGGGGAAAGTCCCGGATATCTCCGAGGGACAGGCCTAATTCCTTAACAAAGTGATTGGCAAACTTTTGGTCCAAAGCAATTTAATGTCTAACCTCAAATTAGTAATCTATTTTTTAAGACCCTAATTCACTCTTTTCACTTTCCCTGATGAAGGCAGACCTCAATTTGCAGCCCTCCCCTCCCTTATTTCTTTACAAAAGCTTGAAAGTGAAGTATGTTCCATTATCAGAATTCAGGGGTCCCTAGCAGTCCATACCTCAATATAATTTATTCCAATATTCTTCTATTACCCTCCCAGCCCACTCTCACCATTACTACTCAATATTGTATTAGAAATGCTAGCCTCGGCAATAAGAGAAGAAAAAGAGATTGAAGGAATTAGAGTAAGTCAGGAGGAAACCAAATTATCACTCTTTGCAGATGATATGATGGTATACTTAGAGAACCCTAGAGAATCAACTAAAAAACTATTAGCAATAATCCACAATTTTAGCAGTTTCAGGATGCAAAATAAATCCACATAAATCATCAGTATTTTTATACATCACCAACAAAATCCAACAACAGGATATAAAAAGAAATTCTACTTAAAGTAACTATCGATAGTATAAAGTATTTGGGGGAATCTGCCTGCCAAGGAAAAGTCAGGAACTATATGGAAACAACTATAAAACACTTTCCACACAAAGTCAGACCTAATCAGTTGGAAAAATATCAAGTGCTCATGGATAGACTAAGCAACTGTAACAAAAAGACGATATTACCTAAATTAATCTATTTAGTGCCATGTCAATCAAACTCCCAAGAAATTATTTTACAGATCTAGAAAAAATAAGAATGTTCATCTGAAGGAACAAAAGGTCAAAAATTTCAAGGGAAATAATGAAAAGAAAATGCCAATGAAAGTGGCCTAGTAGTACCAGACCTAAAACTCTATTATTCTATTACTTCCCTATCTCCCCCCCCCAAAAAAAAAAGGTTGCAGAGTTCAGGGGAAAGTGTACACAAGTCTTATCACATGGTCTATTGTAATAAATACCTTAGTTTTCCTACTAGTGTCCTTTCAGTAAAATCCAACTCAATCCCTTCTGACGCTCTCTATAACATGTCACTAACTTGTTTACTACCCTAAGATCTAATATTAATCCATAAATCTCATCTGATTTCTTAAAGGGCAAAATAGGAATATTGGAAAGGGACATAACAAATCTATTAATTACTGATTACAATTTTATTTTTCCTTCCAATGATAATAGGGTGATGATAAGGTGTTGTTGAACAGACACCACATCCTCTGGATTTTCCAGATTGATTTAAACCTCCCCTTTTTTTGCCATTCATATTCTATGAAAAGAGGGTACATTTTAAATCTACCTAGTAGTTCAGCACCTTTAATTCCAATGTCAATTGTATAATCTAATCTTTACCTGACAAATTATTACATCTATCCCATATACAGGAGTGACTTCTATAATAGGTATGCAGAGATCCTCTTTACTCCCATCTATTAACAATTCCTGAAACTCATGACTAAATTACAGCGCAGGGATCTCTCCACTCCAGTAACTAAAACTTTTTACTCCTGTTCTATACATATAGTAATTAGTAAAACCTACAGTAATGAACAATGTTTAGCCAAATGGCCTATAATTTCCTTTTAACTCACAAGCAAAGGTGGAAATAACAAATCTCCTAAATTACATTTGCTGAGTTAGTAAAGCTGGTAATAACAGGTTCTTTAACACATATTCTACTTCCTGTTAGTTTTTCAGTTTATGTACCTAATAACATTCAGGATACTCGATAACAAAGCAAATCTGAGTTCTGCTATCTCATTGCTCATGATTTACATAGAACAGAATCAATCTATGTCAAAACCAATTAAGTTTCCAATGTTATAACATGTATGTGAGATAATATATAATTTAAATATATGTTATAAGGATCCCCGTTTAAAGTTAATTTATTTTATTTTTTTCCCTGAGGCTGGGGTTAAGTGACTTGCCCAGGGTCACACAGCTAGGAAGTGTTAAGTGTCTAAGACCACATTTGAACTCAGGTCCTCCTGAATTCAGGGCTGGTGCTCTATCCACTGTGCCCCCTCGCTGCCCCCGTTTAAAGTTATTTTAAAATTAACTAGTACTTTAATTGTAAGATTCCTTAAAATCTACCTATATGCTCCATTCACTCAGAATTGCCTTTTGGTGATTTTCCTAATTGACGTAAGCCTCTTGTTTTTAAGTTAGGAAAGAGTTAAGTCTCAAGGTAGTAATAGAAAGTGGTTGAGCAACTCTGAAAGAATTATTAGTCTGAATGAATTCCAGCAATTCAGCGAGGTATTTCTCCAAGCAGAAATACATACAGACACATAGAAATCCTATTCCAGCTTTTACTTATGGATTTAAGTTTGACATTCCCAGTTAGCCCTGAGAGCATCCTCTCCACACAGAACATTTTATTGTTTTCTTTTATCTCTCCCTTTATTTTTATGGAGTTTTATTCCAATTCTAAAGTTTTTATTCCTCAAGTAGCTGTGTACTGGTATCTATTGGTGATCCCAAGGCCCCATTCAGCTTGCCTTAGGCGCAGCCCCTTTTGTTGGCTTGCTCTCTCTAAGTTCCCCAGAGCCTCATTCAGTTCACCTGCAGTTGTTTTATATATGCTCTAGCAGGGGATTTTGTACAATTGGAGACTTTTCCTGTTTCTTCTTCACTGAGTCTCCCCTTCTGGGTAGTTTAGCACAGCAGAAGACTAGCCACCTTCCAGTATGGGGACTGCCAAGGTGCACCTATCCCAGTCACGGAGAGAGCTCCCCTTTCAGGTGGGCTTCAAGATCTCGGACAAGCCCCCATCTGTGTGGGACAAAGAGGTAGAAGAATTTTATTGCAATCTTAGTCAGGCAAGGAGAGGAGAGCAGCAGATTATAGAAGCAGAGAGTGACCAATACAAACCGATAAAAGCATTGACAAGCTTATTTGGGATAACTTATGCAGTCTGACAATAGCACTCCGGGGAAGGGGACTCGGAGTCCCTGTTTTTAATTCAGATGATTTCTGGTGAGATGGAGACTCAGGGTCTGGACAAATGGAGTGACTGAGAAGTCTTCACCAATTCCACTCAACCTCATCTCATGAAACTCTGTTCTGCTGGGAATGGACGTAGAGCTGAGCCATCATTTGGGGGGGGGGCGGTGCCAGAAGCTGACAGGTTCTGAGTCAGCTCTCTAAAGCTGATAGTTATGGCTGTTGAGTACAGATAGTCAGGTGAGGGGGAATTACCTAAAACCTAGAAAATCAGAAACTAGAAAATGAGTGGTTATTGGGGGGGGGAAGGGGGAGTCCTCCAATCAGTGATATTGCTCTTGTTTGGGTCTTGCAGAAGTGTGTAGACAAGTCTCATCCTGGAGCCCACAAGATGAGGCAGGGAGAGACAGGAAGAAAGCACTTATGGCAGAGCTCTGGTTCTTGGCCAGGCTCTGTAAAGAGCTGGTTTTGATAGAGACTTAATTAGCTACTAGGAGAGACCTTGCCCTCAGCTGATAACAGGGTGGACTCTCCAATGATGTGTTTCCAAAGACTTCCATTAAAAGAAAGAAAAAAGTCTACTTAGGAACAAAAGACCCACTTAAAGGGATGATAATTAGAAATGGGGCGCCAAGCAAAGAGATCACCGGGAAGGAGATTGCTTTGGGGAGCTGAAGATTTATTTAACCTAAAAGCAATTTTCAGAAAAGGGGGTCCCACCAAACCAATAGGTTCACAAAACCCTTAACTGGTTTTGTTCATTCATTGGCTGTGGAGCTTGATTGAGTAATTACCTGTCAAAAAGTTTGGATAGGGGCAGCTAGGTGGCCCAGTGGATAGAGCACCAGCCTTAAAGTCAGGAAGACCTGAATTCAAATTTGGCCTTAGACACTTAACCCTGGGCAAGTCACTTAACCCCAATTGCCTCCACCAAAAAAAATATATATATATATAAATTTGGAGAGAGAGAGATTAACCCAAACCCTCCATGAGGGATATGTGTTAAACTGACTTGCCAGTCTTTTCCTAGACAAGTTATCCCTCCTCTGAAAGAGTTTTAGAAAAGGGGCTTTAAGGCATCTTCAGGCGTCACTTGGGCACAAAATATCAAACCTTAGGCATGTCTGATAATCCTGCCTAATAGATTAGTTTCTCCTAGTTTGCGATCACTGAAAAGAGATTTCAGATGGAAGGGCATTTTTTGGTAGCTTGGCAGAGGCCTAAGAGAAGCTGGTGTTTCTCTGGGATTAGAAGCTGGCCTGAGGGTAGTTAATACCACCCCAGAGGAGGTGTTATTTGCCAGGCTCTGTTGTAGGATAGAATATAAGAATTGAAGCTCTGGGGGAGTAAGAAGGCCAGAGCAATAGACTGGCTAGCTGCCTCTTTTTGTGGCTGCATCCGCCATCCTGTTTCCTGGGCATGTCAAATGTTATTTCCCACTACTTTAAATAAAATCAACTTTTTTTCATGAATGTTTACAGAATACTCCATAAGTTACATCTCCTATGAAGATTGCACTAAAATTTTCTATTCTGTCACACTGTATGAGAATAGCAGCTACGTCTCAAATAGTTACACTTAGATGGAAAACTTTGCATTTTGCTTATTTAATTTTATTTATTTTGCTTATTTAAGCTGAACACTTGCTCCAAATGTAGAAATTTTCTGGAAGAGAAAAAACAGGGACGTAATAACAGGACAAAGCATCCTTACCTCAGTTTGATTTCAGATAATAGTCACAATAGACAAGCAATGTGACAATTTTACTGCATAGCCAGGCTCGGGAATAGTCAGATGGGAAACATCTGTTCAAAGAAACGCAATGGGAAACTGAGTCAGAAGGGTTCAACCCTTAAGCAGAGACCAAGTGTGTCCTCTAAGATAGCATCCCTCTGAGTAACTTAACGTTGCTCTTGAATGGTGGATTATTGATTTAATTCCAAATTCAAAACTCAAAAGAATATCAATTATAGTCCCAGGAGATTTTACCTCAAATAGAAAATTCTACTTACAGCTTAGGACTAGATACTCATTTTTACTTTCATGAAGTTGTAATAACCAATAGAGGTTTGCTAGGACTCATACACGAGAAATTAAACAACTTTGTTTCACATGTTTTTTCTTGAGTTGAAATATCCTAGTGCAAAGACCAAACATTAGAGATCATTTCTATATAATAAATAAGCTTATGGAATCTCAGTAAATGCATTCCTTGCTTGGGAACTTTATAACCCAAACAGGCTCATTTCTCAGGCCTGATGACCTTACAAATTAAGGGGAGTTGGTGGAGACCCTAGAGAAGGCACTGAGCTGCTTGTTCCTACCTGCCCACCCCAATTATCCTTTGGGCTTACCTCCATTATGTGAAGGGGGGAGAGAAGGCCTTCCACACTCCATAAGGGGGGAAAAGTGGACTATGCCCTCATATTCCAAGGCCAACTGATCTAAAAAGGGAATTAAATTATGCAAATAACTCATATACAGTTTCTTCTCAATTTCAGGTTAACAGCCAGAAATTCTAATCAAGCATTTTGGAAATTTGAAAATGAAAAGATTTCAAAACTCACCTGTGTAAGGGAATTTTATCTCTAAAATCACACTGGGCTGATGATGATAGCAAAAACGGTTGGTTGCTGGTTTCCCCAACTACTAAAGGGAAAGGAAAGGGCTAGCCGTTAGATCCCCTAATAAAATCTAGATAAAGTCCTCTCTATCCTATCCATTGTAGTTTAGCCAGTTTTAGGTTTTAAAATCATCAATTTCAGAACATAGGTAATAGCTAAATAATTTTGGTCAAAACTTAAGAAAACAACGTATAGCGCATGTTCAGCCGGACTCTCAGTTTTAAAACAAAGCTCATACAAATTTTACAAATGATGCTATATGTAGTTTAGAAAGCAACATAACACTTTAAATAGATTTCATCTAATTAGAAGAAATATGAACATGTGCTCTCTTTGCCTAAGTTACCAGAGAACTTTGTTTTAATGGCCAGTTTTGGGCTTAAAATAAAATATAAATGGGGCAGCTTGTTGGCACAATGGATAGAACACCAGCCCTGAAATCAGGAGGACCTGAGTTCAAATCTGGCCTCAAATACTTAACATTTTCGGGCTGTGTGACCCCATCAGTGTCCCTCCCCTGGGAAGGGGAAGGGAAAGGAGAAATAGAAATTCTGTCACCACTTCAGTCTCTCTCAGCCAACCACACCTAGTGACTTACTCAGGACCTCATCCACTTCAGAAGTACAAACTTACCTACAAATAGGAAGAGGTAATGACGAATCTAAATGTTCAGGTGCTGCTTATTTAAAATTCAACATAATTGTCTTGATCCCCAATCTCCAATGGCTTTTCACATATCTGGAACGTGTCCGAAATAAAACCTATGATCTTTTCTCCTAACCCTTTCCCTCTCCTGGCTTCCCAATCACTGTCAAGGGCACACCACCTTCCCAGTCACTCAGGTTCCCAACTTAGGGTTACCGATGTATGTCTCTCATCTCCCAGATCCAATACATGCAAAGGCCTACTGATTTCACTTCTGCTTCTTCTCTCATACATTTCGCCATCTCTGGTCCATGTCACCCCTTGCTCCGTCTGCTCCATCTCTGTACTATTTCTGGTCTGTCTCAGCATCTCTTTAATATACCCCCTTCTCTTCTTTTTCATCTTCCCCATCCTTGGGCACTGCCTCATCAGTCCATGTCTGGACGATGGTAATCTGGCTGCTTTGTGTCTTTCCCCACTCCATCCTTTATTCAGCCCCCCAAGTGGTCTTCTAAAGTGGAGATCTGATCATGTCACACTTCCTGTGGCTCCTTATTGCTCCCAGGAGCAAATCCAAAATGACTTGTTTGACTTTTAGAGACATCTCAAAACCTGCCCCCTCCTAATTTTCCTGACTCGTACCCTTTGATCCAGGGCTCTCCCCTGGCTGTTCCGTGCATACAACCCTCCATCTCTTGTCTCGGGGCATTCTCTCTGCTCACCCTCTACCCCTGGAATGTTCTCCCTTCTCATCTCTGTGTCCTGGCTTCAAGTTCCAATTCAAATCCCGCTTTCAATAGGAAGTCTTTCCCAATTCCTCTTTCAGTTATTTCCTAATGATCCTGCACATATTTGTTTGCATCCCTGTTAGAGTGTGAGCTCCCCCTGTCTCTTTTTGAATTTCCAGCATTTGACATAGTCCTTGACAAATAATAGGCATTTATTAAGAGCCTGGCTAATTGAACCAGGAAATGGAGTCTGCCTGAGAAGCCCTTTTTTCTCTCCACTTACAGTTTTCAAATCCCTTTATCTTTATCTTCCTTGATCCCATTCTCTCCTTTACTTGGCCTTGTCCTAAGAAGTAGCTCTTTCAATGCAGAGGTCATTCTCTTTCCTTGTACCCTTTATCGAATTCCTCCCATCTCTTCCAGCAGATTGCATCCTTACTCCGTTCATTTTTCTCTTTTCATCATCTGTCTCTCCTCACCAACACCTGCAAACAAGCCCCAGTCTGTCTCGGTGGACCCCGTTCTCCCCTTAAGCCGTCTTGCTACATCCCAGTCAGACTCCTAGGAAAGTCTGACTTCTCTCCCTGCATCTGTCCGGTTCTGACCACAACACTGAATTTGTTGCACCAACATTGCCGGGTAGTTTCAAATGTAATTTTTGTTAATATCTCTTTGTTATAATGTCACCCACGTCTCCCAATGTGGCACTTTCTTTTCAAAGTGCCATTCTCTCTAACCCAGAGTGAAAGAGAAAATTCAATTTGGGAAAGCAGTAAATGTATTCAAGCAGCTGATGTCTGTAGCCTTCCGCATCAACAGCCTCTCTCCTGTATAAATAAACCCGGAAGATGGCTTTCATATCTTCTTTGGGGCCATGCCATTATAATTTCCATAACAAGTTCACAGCTTTCACTTTCATTTTATTACAACCATTTTAATTCAAATTATAGCCACTTATTTTCTCCTGGTTCTGCTTAATTCACTGCATCAGTTGAAAGAAGTTTTCTCATGCTTCTCTGTTCCTATTCGTCACATCTTACAAGACATAATTGTACCTTAAACACCTATATCGCCCTTGTATTTAGCCATTGCTTATTCTGTGTTCGTGTACTTTGATTCTTAGAAGGTGCTGCTGTGTATATTGTGGTTTCATTTTGATGCATGAGACAACATGCGGATGCCCTGTATGTCCAACGTAGATCCAGGGCAAATGGGAGGAACTGGGAGGGCCTTTTCTAGGAAGTGCAGCCGGGGAAACTGCGCGGGGGGCAACGTGCTTGGAGGCCAGATCTGTGGAGGGGGTAAAATGAGGGCGGGCAGGCCCAGGGCATTCGAAGCCGAGCAAGGGGTTTGATTCCAGAGGAACAGGAAGGTACTGAAGTTAAAGGAATGAAAGAATGAAGCATTAAATGCTTGCTGTATACCAGACAGTCCCTGCACCCTGGGAGCTGCCTTCCTTTTAGATGAGAAGGCAAGCAGGGAAGGTTTCAGCCACCCTTCAGACGGGCGTTTAGGGGGAGCACTAAGGCCTCTTTGTTACTGTCATTTCCCCTAGTAAACGATACTTGTTTTTGATGTAGAGCCATTGGGCAGAGTCCAGAACTTGGATGGACAGAGCTTTCCTTTCTAGGCCTGCAGCGGCTGAGTCCTAGGAGGATGCTGAGGGCCCCTCCTGAGGCTCTCGGGCCTGGGCTCTGAGGGGAGGTAGTGGTAAAGGCGGTGGCTGTCTCTTAAGGAGTCCCAGGCTCTGGCTTGTCTGCCCTGTGGGAGCTGGTTTTGGCAGGGAGGGTTCTCCAGAGAAGCTGCTTCCTCAGTGATGACTGAGAGCCGGATGCAATTCTGTGGTCTGCAGGACGTGGCTCCTGTCCGTCTGCATTTGTCGGCATTTGTTGCTGGTGGAGATGGAGAGTGAGCCAAAGAGCCTTCCTGCACCCCCCCTTTCTTCCCTCTTCCCTCCCCCCCCCATTGATGAGACGAGTGATACGAGTTTTTCTAGACTAGACGTCCAGCCATTCCAGCAGAGCTGGACCCGATACCCTGAAAAAGCCAGAGAAACGTCAGCATGTCCGGAGTTGGGTAAGGTGAGAGACATCTCGGCACAGGATGGGCAGGCTCCTCCTTGGGTTGTGTAAGAGGAAATGGCACAACCTCCAGTCCGTGACTTGGGGGTGGGACAATGGTCACCTCCTCCTGGACCCGAGGCTGGGCCGGAGGGACTACAGGACTTTGAGGGCCTTCCCGGTAGTTGTGAGCTCCGCCTGACTGGGCATGATCACCACAAGGCAAAAACGGCTGGAGGGCCTGGCTAACGTCCCATAACTCAGCATCTGCAGCCCCAGCTCTGGGCTGGGATGTGATCCTCTCAAACTCCTCAATACGGATGAGACCAGAGGAGGGGCCAATCACTGAGCCTGTGGCCCCCCCTGCTTGAATTTCACTCCTTTCCCGGCTCTCTGGTTCCCTTAGGGTGCTGGGGGAGGGGAGACCTTTCTGAGCTCCTCGGAGCTTCCAGGTTGCCATGGTCTTCCTGCCTCAGTCAGGGGGCTAGAGTGAGGTCGTAGGCCAGCTGTGAGGGCCGCGGTCCGGCTCACTCCGAGGCGGCCTCCGGCACAGCTGGGTAGGCCAGCAGGGGACGTCATGGGGTCTCCCCTGCCCCTCCTGTGTTCCAGATGGGGACACGATTCTTGTCCCCGGTCCAGGGCAGCCGTCTGGGGGCTCGGGGAAGCAGGAGCAGCGTCTCGGGCATAAAGAGCAGTGCTGAGTGAGCATGCGCTCCACAGAAGCCAGTGCTCCCCGATTCGCCAAACAGGGAAGATGTCACAAAGCGTATGGATGATCAGTGCTTGCTCAGCGCTCCGGGGTACTGCATTTGGTGCTCTAAGGGCAAGAAAGCGGCCTCCCATCTCAGAGAGCCCAGACCCGGGGAGCCCCCCACGGGGAGGTCCCCCGGGCTCCTGGATAAGCAAGCTGCCCTGCACGGTAGAAATGGCCCATTTTGAAGCTTAAGCCGGGAGGAGGTGAAGCGGCCGGGCCACTGGCCGCGCTTGGGCTCCGCTCAGCAGCTCTCTCCCGATGGCTCCCGCGGGGTCGGCCCGGGTCTTTTTTCGGTTTTTTTTAATTGTTATTTTCACATTTGAAGTTCAGATTCTCTCCCCCCTTCCGTCCCCGCCCCTCCCTGAGACAGAGCTCCTGGACCGTTACACTGGCAGTCCCTAAACCGCTTCCCATTTAGCCATTTGGTCCAGTGAGCCTGGAATGCCTCAGGCCGGGCTGGGAGGTGAGAGCGCTTCCCGCTGGCCCTGGGGTCGCCTCCATCACTGGGGGAAGCTTCTCCTGCACTTGCTCGTCCATCAGCCCGCTCCACTGCGCCTCCGGACATGGAGGGGGAGCTTCCTCCCACGCCGTCCTTGACCCAACGGCGCCCTCCTGCCGGCCGCTCTGTGGCGCCTCAGGTCCCGGGGTCTGTCCCGGTTTGTCCCCCGTGACCCTGCCGGCCATTTCTTTGAGCACCAGACGCCCCCTTACAGTCCCGGACCAGAGCTTTTCGGTCGTCCCTCAGCCGGCGGGTGGCTTGGCGGGTGTTGGACAGACGGGTGCTTCCCCTGCTTTGGGGGTCCTTGGATTACAGGCCTGGCAGGCGGGAGAGGTTCCAACTAGAGGTGCCGGTGTGCCAGGGCTCAGTCTGTGCCAGCTTGGAGCAGCCAGGTCCTTTGTCTGGTCCTCCTCCGGGCCTCTCTCCTTGGCCTTGCCCGCCCACTCTGGGCCTCCCTTCCTGGAGTTCTCCTCCCCCTCTGTCCTCTGGGACTCGGCGCAATTCCCCTCCCTTCTTGCCCACATCCCCCTTGTCTTGCCCCTGGCTCCCTCTGAGATCACCTCTTGCAGGTGGTCGCCATCTTGCCTGTTCACGGGGTCTGCGTGGAGTCGCCTCATCGCGGGGGGATCCGGAGGGCAGGAAGCCTGTGTCTTTGTGGCTGCAGCGCTTGCCCGGGTGCTGGGGACCCCCGAGAACTTCCCGAGCACATGCATGTGGGACAAGGACGGGGTCTGCCTCTCCTCCCGGTCCTTCCCGGGCTGATCCCTCCCTGTCCATGTCTTTCCTGTTCCAGGGCTCGGTGACCTTCAAGGACGTGTCCGTGGACTTCACGCGGGATGAGTGGAGGCACCTGGACTCCTCCCAGAAGGAGCTGTACCGGGAGGTGATGCTGGAGAACTACTGGAACCTGGCCTGCCTGGGTGAGGGGCTCCCCCGGGGCCCACACTCCCTCTGGGCCCCTCCCCATCAGAGAAGTGTAATTGGAGCCAGAGGAATGGGGGCGCCCCGTTAGGGAGCCTTTCGTGACCAAGGGGAGAATCCCTGACTGGACAGGGCCTTCAAG
Organism: Sminthopsis crassicaudata; assembly: GCF_048593235.1. Taxonomy (NCBI): domain Eukaryota; kingdom Metazoa; phylum Chordata; class Mammalia; order Dasyuromorphia; family Dasyuridae; genus Sminthopsis; species Sminthopsis crassicaudata. Next base: position 6,988,627 of record NC_133617.1, on the reverse strand, counting down.
GCCTCAGGCCAGCCTGCAGGTCCCCAGCCTGTGTGCCCCGGGCCTGCCCTCCCCTGGCCGTGGATCCCCCGCGTCCTCCTCCTGAGTGACACAGTGCAGTGCCCCCTTCAGACCTCATGGGCCTGCCCTTGCCATCCTGCGCCCGGTGCCCTCTGGGGTGTGGGACTGTGGCAAGCCACCCCCTCTCTTTCCCATTTCCCCCGAACAGGACTTGCAGTTTCCAAACCGGAGGTGATTGACCGGCTGGAGCGAGGGGAGGCGCCGTGGATACCCGAGGCCAATGGCGGAGGGCACAGACGCCGCCTGGGTGAGTGCAGACGCACCCGCTGCTGTGGCTGGACTCTGGCTGGCAAGGCCTTCTCCGGCCGAGAGCAGGGAGCTCTCCCGTGTTCCAGTGTGGAAGTCAAGGCCGTTCCTGGCCGCCATTTTTCAGTTCCCATCAGTCAGCAGGGTGGGTGATAGGCCCCAAAGTGTGATGGAGGCAGAGGAGGAGACCCTTCCTCCCTCTAAGCAGCCTGTGTTCCCACAGGAAAGAGACATGTGCATGCAAAAATAGGGACCCATAGGTGGGAGGGGCCACCAGCCCTGCCCAGGCCTGGGGACCGGGAGGGGCTCCTGGAAAAGGGAGTGGGGCTTCCTTTTAAAGGAGGAAGGGAGCTGGGGAGAAGCAGGGTGAGGAAGGGGCTGTGGGAGGAAGGGCATCGGGGTCCTGGGGAGCAGTGTGGAGGGGCGTGGCTGGGGCAAGGGCCGGAGGGGGCCGGCCAAGCTGAGTGCCACCTGCTCTGGTCCCGAGGCTGGTCCCAGAGACACCTCAGGGTCCCCACGGGGAGCTCGGTTGTACCCAGTAGCTTACACGTGGTGTCCCCCCGCCGGCTGAACTTTGGCCATTGCCCGCTGAATGTCACCCCTTGGTTTGTAGTCTTGGGCCACCACCAAGACGAAGGTCCCGGTGTTCACGCTGGGATCAATGGGATTGGGGGAGGTTCCTACCTTTAAATATACATATATATATATGTGTGTGTGTGTGTGAAAAGCAGAACAGTCTGCGGCTTGTCAGCTCCACCCCCCCCCCCCATGGCGGCCTGCCTTCCCCAGCTCTTCCCCTGCCCCATGAAGGAAAGAATCGACGTTCTCTAAGGAGCTTCTGTGCCAAATGCCCAAGAACAGCACAGGCCCAAAGACCAGAGGCGGGGAGGGGGGCGGCCTGGAGACAAAATCCCGGAGACAGAGCGGCAGGAAGCGGAGAAGTGGAAGCCAAGTGGGTGCCCTCGTGGGAGATGCCCCAAGACTGGGGGTCGTCAACAAAAAGTGAAACATGAAAGGGAGATTTAAGAGAAATCCGTCGGAACGATGCACCACCAAGTGGACAGAACAAGGAAAATGCATCCGGTGACCCCGGAAACACAAAGAAGCTGCCTTGGGAAGGCTTCAGGACTCAGACTGGGAAGAGCCCCCGGGCACCGGAAGGCCTCAGGGTCCCCCACAGCCCCCTGTGCCAGTCTGGACGGGTGTCGTCAGCCCCAAGGTGGGACCTCCGGGGCCGACGGGGGATTGGGAGATCCAAAGACAGAAGGGGCTTCTGAGGAGGGCCCAATTCAGGAGGGGACACAGCAGGGCTGAGCCACTTCTAGGTTTAATCTGCCTAATTACCGTGTTCTCCACCTCTCAAGCGTCAGCAGTCAGGCAAACAGTAAAACAAAGTCCTCCTTTGTTCACCCTGAAAACTTGACAGCTCTCTGGAGCCGGCACCCGACAACTGAGAGGGGAATGTCGCTACTGTCATGTTAGGCTTAATTTTCACTTTCTTTTATTTAACAATAAATATTCTTTTCTAATAATAATTTTTTATTTTTAGAAATACACGCAAAGGCAATTTTTAATACTCACCCTTGCAAAACCTTATGTTCCACGTCCTTCTCCTTCCCTCCCTCCCAACTCCCCTTGCCTGGACAACAGGCAATGCAGCATAGTTTAAACACCTGCAGCTCTTCCAAACGCATTTCCACATTTTGTCATGCTGCACAAGAAAAGCCAGGTCAAAAAGGGGAAACATGAGACCGGAAAGAACAAGCAAACAGCAACAGCAAAAGAAGAGTGAGAATGCTGGCGTCGTCCGCCCTAGTTCCCACAGTCCCTCTCGGGTGTAGGGGGCTCTTTTATCACAAGATCGTCGGAACTGACTTGAATCACCTCTTGTTGAGAAGAGCCACGTCTATCTGAATTCGGATCAGTTACAACTCCACCGACAATGTATTAGTGCCCAGTTTCCCCACCTCCCCTCCAATGTGTATCCTTGTTTTCCTGTCATCTCGGTGAATCTGAGAGGTGTGAAATGAAACCTCTGAGTTGTCTCAATTTATATTTCTCTAATCAATAGTGATTTAGGGCATTTAAAATGCTATATACTGTAAAGAACCAAGCCATAATCCCAGAGATTTATGACTTCATCTACAATTCTCTATTTTTTTTTTTTTTTTGCAAATGGAAATGTTTGTGCTTGTTAGAGTTTGTCCATGAAAGAAAGAACATTTGAAAACAAAGTAAATTGCATTCTGTTGCCTCTCAGAACCCATCCCTTCTCCAGAATGTATGCTCTTTTTCGAGGATCCTCCTCCTCGTTACCCAGCTTCACAAGCTCAGCGTTCTGGCTTCATCTGCCTCATCCCCATTTGACGACGGACCCACTTTGAGGGGTCTTCCGAGCCCCGCAGCATTCTTCCTGGCCTGGCCCTCAGACCCTCTCCATCTCTCTGCCAGGCTGATTTCAGGAGGAGATTCTGGAAAGGCCCTAAGACGAGCCCTCAGCCTAGCCCAGCTCTGGCAGTGAGCGGAAGCCCACCCTGATGCGGTCCTGGGCCCAATGGCATATGGGCAGTGGGTGCCCCAGCGGAGCACCCAGACCTCTGGGGGGGACTCAGCCAGCAAGCGGCCTTGTGGGCAGAAAGGTGCCAACCTTGTCTACCCCTTCCTTGTCTTTGCTTACCTGCTGATGCTCCTTGCCTGAGGGAAGCTGAATAAGCCAGGTGTGGAGGATGAAGGAACTTCCCTGAGGATGGGAGAGTCATTTGCAGCAGACTGGGAACCACTGCAGCCAACAGGCCTCGTGGAATGGCCCTGTCACCCTCCCCCCAACAGATGTTCAGTGGGTCCCTCTAGAATAAAGCCCAAGAGCTTCAGGAAGACTGGAAGGTCAGCTGGCATCTCCCATCACTTCCCTCCTCGTGCCACTGCATTGTGCCAGAGCCTGGACCGCCCTCCCCATTGGAGCTCCCCATTTTGAATCCTTAGCATTGTCCAAGGGATGCTCTTCTTCTGGAAATCATTTTGGTTTTTGTTTTACTCTCTCCCTTCTCACTTCCCCACTATTATTGCCCTTTTTGTCATTTTTAGCCATTTGCAGGGTGGGAGGTGAGACCTTGGTGGAGGCTGGTTCTCCTGTTATTTGTGATTTGGAACATTTTTTAATGTGCTTGTGAATATTTTGTGGTGTTTCTTCTGGGAGCTGTTTGTTCCTGTCTCTCTGTGGGTCGTTGTTTATAGTTATTATATTTCTGGAGCTAAACCTTTATCAGGAAAATTTGATGCAGAGATTTTCCCCATAGACCCCTTCCCTTCTGGACTCTGGAATATTGTCTGCAAAAGCATCTCAATTTCATTTGGTCAGAGTGATCTGCTTTCCCTTTGGCCATTGCCTGGTTCTTGCTCATGGCTAGGCTAATCTTCTATTTGTTGTCATAGCAGGATCCTTATATTAAGGTCACGGTTTGCAAGGTTTTGTGGAGTGTGATGTGTGTTGCTCTCAGGCTAGTGTCTACCAGGCTGCTTTCTAGTTCTCCCAGCAGTTTTCATCACATGGAGACGGTTTCCCTAAAGAACTTAGGTTTTTAAGAGATGCTGTTTTGTTACTGAGTTCTGTTGTTTGCAACGCTCGCTCTCTAGTTGTTGTATGGGTGCATCTGTTTTAGCTGTTGGGGTGGGAGGGATCATGCTGTTTTTTCTGACGCAGTCAGAGTTAAGTGACTTGTTCAGGGTCACACAACTAGTAAGTTGTCTGAGGCTGGCTTTGGGCCCATGCTCTATTGCCTTTGCCACCTTTTTTATTCAACAGGCAAACGAGGATTTGGCATACGCATTTCATGTCACATCCATTTGCCAGTTCAGTAGACTAATCTGCCCTCCCACAAAACCTCCTGAATGAGGAATTTTCCAACATGTGAATATTCAAACTGAACAACATATCTCAAACAGAACACATTTTTCTTAAGTTTTATTTTACTGATATATTCCAATTACAAATAAAGATGGTTTTCAGCATTTATTTTTGTAAGATTTTGAGTTCCAATTTGTTTCTCTCCCTATTTCCTTTACCTTCCTCCTCTCCAAGGCAGCAAGCAATTTGATACATGTACAATTAATTTAAAAAATATTTTATTTGAAAAACAGTAAAAAAAGAAAAACAAAACAAATACAAAACAAAATAAAAGAGAACATAGTGATTTTCCCAGCAGAACACCAAGGAAGATTCAAAACATATGACATTCATTAACATATCAAGAAAGTATATATATTAGTGGAAGAAATTATATTCATAAATTTCCATTTTTTCTTTACTTTTTTGTAAGTTGTTCTTTAGTTCTCTGCTGTACATATTACTTATTTTATTCTTTTCCCCCCTTTCATCTTCTCTCCAAGCAATATACAGTTAAGAAAAGATATATATGTAGCTATATACCTACATACATACACATACCCCACATATACACGTTTTTCCTATTCCTGCTGGCTCTTTAAATATTGCTCCATCACTTGCCTTACTATTACTTAACCTCCCCCTACCCAAGAATCCCTCTCTTATTTTCTTCCCTTATCCTTTACTTTCCCATCAACCTATCCCTCCTCCCTTATTTCTTTATGGATGTTGGAGGATGCTATACTTTTCATCGTATATATGTAGTGTTGCCCATTTAATCCATTCCCAATGGGAGTAGGCTTCGGGAACTACAAGCCCTCCTCCCCCCTCTAATGCCTCTGTGTCTATTCTTCCACTGCACATCATTTGTATAACATAATTCCTAATTTAACCTTACATCTATCAATCTTTCTTTTGAGTTTCCTATTATTGATGTGAACTTTAAACATTTAATACATATATGTAAAAAACACAATTTGTCCATGTTTAAACAGTTTGTCTATGTTAAGTTCCTTTAAACTGATTTTTCATATGGGCTCTTATAAGTTAAATGTTCTGTGAAGTTTGGGTTTCATTGACAGAAAGTCCTGAAAATCTGCAGGTTCACTGAATGTCCATCTTTTTCTGGATTTGATGTTGTTGGCCTTAGTCCTAGCTCTTTTGCTTGTTTTGGTAGATATTTTCTTGTAGCTGCTGCTGATTCTTGTACAATTCAATGATAGTTCCAGGGTATTTGAATTGTTTTTTTCTTGTTTCTTGCAATATTTTCTCTTTTATCTGAGGGTTTCAAAGTTTGGCAATAATATTCCTGTGTGTTTTCCACAAAGTATCTCTTTGAAGTGGTGATTGATGGATTTTTTTTTCCTGCTTTCCCCTCATGTTATGTTGCTGAGGTTCAGAAGGAGATCCCAAAAGGTGGGGGGTGGCAGTCTGGTGTTGGGAGGTGTCTCAAACGAATTTGCAGGCTTGAACCCGTCTCCAAGTCAAGAGGCAAAGTTTATTGTAATTGAAATGCCAATGGAAGTGGGCTAAATTCCAAAAAAAAAATCTAGCAAAGAACCAGGAGCAAGGAGCCACATTTATCCAGTTCTTCATGTCATTAATAGGCTCATTTTGTGGCCCAGAGGTAGACCTGAAGCGTGGAATATTCACTGTTGTCTCAGAACTTGGTTATCACTGACCAGCAGATTATCTGTGGGTCAGCCACGTTTATAGGACCACCCTGAGGCCAGGAGACTTTAGAATCACTGAGATTGTTAGAGCAGAAGCACCCCAAGGGCAGGGGGGGACTCCTTATTCCTGTTTCCCTAGAAGCTATATTCCATTATTTTCCCAAGCCCCCTAAAGTTGAAAAGGCATTAAGCCCGAGGGGAGAGGAGATAATCATTAGTCTTCAGTGGGTTTATCTCCTTTAGAAAAAGCCTGAGCCCTCAGGCTTACAAGGGAAGGCTTTTTCCCAAGTTAGTAAAGGTGTAGACAAAGACCAAAAGCCATTGGAAGCCCCTGCCAGGGAGCATGTGGAGAATCCATCTGCCAGTCCTCCCCTGGGTATGTCCCCCTCCTCAGGCTTCAGGATGGGGGGGGTTAACACTCTGGGCCGGACAGCTTGTGACCTGTGAAAATAGGTTTCACAAGGGATTGGAGAGCCTGGTTTCCCAAGGGAGTAGTTTGGTGGGGGCCACAGAGAAGCTTCCACTGGACTAGGAAAATTATTTTTTGAAAGTTTACCAGAACTTACTACACATAGGAGATTCTGTTTAACTTGCTTAAACTCATCCAGATGCAAAGGATTAATCATTCAACAAGCTTATAGGTTCTTGGTAAACACATTTCTTTTTTAGGAACTTTATGCCCCGAACAGGCTCATTTCTCAGGGATGATGACCTGGCTTTCCCTGATGGTTAAGAAAATGGCAAGCTTACAAATTAAGGGGAGTTGGGAGAGGCCCCAGGGAAGGGCTGCTGCCCACCCCAACTATTCTTAGTGTTTTCATGGGCTCTGCTGTTTGATACATCCCCCCATTCTGTGAAGGAGGAAAGGGAGCTGCACACCTCCTCATTTGGAGGTGAACCCATAAAGCTTTCACCTCCTCCCTCTGGTTCCATTCAGAGTCGTTACCAATTTTAGGTTTAACATGATGACAGTAACTCCAAATAACTTAGTTAACAATTTTAGGATTTTCCTAAGTAGTAACCAAATAGTTTTGGTTGTAGTTTCTATTCCCTTAAATAAGTTCCCCATGTGTTTTAGGCAGAAAACAAGGCAATTATTAAAACGGAGATAATAGATTTGAAAATCGACTTTAGTTCATGAGATACCCTAAATTCTAATTAAATGTTCTAGACACACTGAACTGCCATGTGGTTATTTCCCAATTCACACAAACCATTTGTTTTGTGAGGCAGGAAATGGTTAAGGGTCCAGTTTTCACTGACAGAGCCCTCAGAAGTCTGATTCTCGATAACTCAAAAATAGGCTGGCTGTTGTCAGAGGTTGTAAAGTTGTTGCAAGCTGCTTTTCTGGCTCCCTAAAGTTCCCAAACTCTTAAATCTTCTGTTAACTCTATCAGTGCAAATAGATTACAATTTACATATTCTTTTAGTGGGCTTTAATTAGGCCTGCTTTAAAATGGCTTTTACTATGGTATCTCAAATAACAAATTGCGCTGAACTGAGTGTATTTTCTTTCCCTACCTCTCACCCTTCCATCCATGTATTCCTGCTGCACTCAGGGAAGGAAATAAGGGAAAGAAAGAGAAAGAGACTCTCCTTTATGCACTATCTTCCTAGACCTGGGGAGGCCTGAATTTAGCTGACTGCTTCCAAGGTATTTACACATACAGCGATCACTTTTCAACACTGACATTGTTTGCTGGTCACTCTAAAAACCCAGGCAAAGTTATCAAACATGAAGCGATTGTATACAAAACGGCATTCATAGAGCATTTGGTTTATGTAAACACTTTTGAAGTGTTTTTTGAAGTGATCTTCGCAAGTCATTAGTAGTTCTCTCTACTAATCAGAAAACTGGGCAGATAAAATGATTTGCCATAAATCACATAGCTGATACACATCCACAACTGAAACAGAGAATGGTGGGCTTATCCCATGCAGGGGCTGACCGGCTTTCTCCATTCCCACTGCTATGCTGGGTGCTGCTAGGGGCACCTGGATCCTTCCCACGCACTTCCTGGACAGAACCCATGGGAGGCTGGGGTGGCTGGTGCCAGGATCTCCCTTGGATGGTGTTTCAGGTGCCAGGGCTCAGGGAAAGCTGACCATGGAGCCTGACCCCCACTCCCCCAAGCTGGGTTGGGGAGGTCTTGGCAAGGTTGTGTGGGGTCCTCATGGCTTTTGCTGCTTCCCCCATTTCTAAAGATGGGCTGGAATTTGAGTTTCCCTACAATTCTTCAGCATTCTCTTAATCTGATCTGAGATGAGAGGGGTTAGCAAACCGAAGGACTTGAGCTATACTGATCTTGTTAGCAGTCCCCCCAACTGAGATACACTCAGGACTTTGGAGAATGGATTGGAGAGGGTCCCTTCATACCTTCTGGGGGCTTTCCCAAAGGAGCAGAAGGGGATTTTGGACAAGACAAGAGTCAGGGGTTACAAGAAGTTGCTATTTACCTCGGATGTTTTTCTTTCTTTTTCTTTTCTTTCAGAATGGGGTGAATTCCTGGAATTATTCCCAATTTTTCTTACAATCTCAAAATGACTAAATTTCCAAACTTCTTAATCATTGCTCTTTAAACCTTGAGAATTTGCCAAAATGTTATTTAAAATTTAATTGGCTAACTTGATTTCTTCTGTAGCCCCCAGCTTAGTCAGAGCTGAAGTTCACAGGAAAAAGTTCACAGCTCCACCAACAATGCATTAGTGTCCCAAATAAAACATTTCTTGGAAAGAATGAAGCACAATTTTGCCATTTTATTTCCATATACAACACTAGTAAAAATATTTTTCTTAAATATTTAAATAATGAAAAACCACTTCCTTTATTCCTTGGCCCCATCTTTGATCATGACTTTTCCTTCTCTGATCTCTGGAGTCATTTCGCGGTAAAGAGAAGACTCATTTTTAGAATTGAATATCATACCTAGTACTTATATGGTCCCAGATGACTTTGGAGGAGCTCTCCCTCCCTGTGTTCTCACCAAACTTGGAAGTGCCACTTTACCCTGGCAGGCTAATGACGGGCATGTGATGCTGTCTCTTGGTTTTGGTGACTTTCGGCTTGTTCAACTCTTCGTGACCCCATGAACCACAGCTTGCCAGGCCCTTCTGTCCTTTTGGGGGTTATATTTGTTGCTTCCATGACACACTCTACATCTCATCCTTTGCTCTCCTTTTGTCTTCAATTTTCCCCAGCATCAGGGTCTTTTCCAGTGAGTCCCATCTTTCATTATGTGACCAAATATTAAAGCTTCAGCTTCAGTATTTGACCTTTCAGTGAATAGTCAGAATTAATTTTTTAAGCATTGACTGATTCCATCTCCTTGCTCTTCAAGGGACTCTAAAAAGTCTTCCCCTGCACAATTGAAAGCCTCATAGTGCTCAGCTTTCCTTACGATCCATTTTTCACTGCCTAAATTACTAGTGTATGACTATACTTAGTCAGCAAGGTGCTATCTCTGCTGGTTAGTCTACTGTTCAGACTCATCATGAATTTCTTTCCAAGCCCCAAGTCTTTTCAATTTAAATTAATGGCTGCAGTTCTCATCTGCAGTGACCTTTGAGCCCAAGAATATATAATCTGATCCAGCTTCCATTTCTTCTCCTCCCTCTGTTTGTCTGGAATTGATGGAGATCATTGCCAAGATCTTAGTTTTTCTTAATATTAAGCTTTGAGCCAGCCTTTTGAGCTCAACTCTTTTACTCTCATTAAGAGCCTTTTAAACTCCTTTCTTTACTTTCTGCCATCAGAGTGGTATCATCTGCAGATCTGAAATTGTCCACATTTCTCACAACCTTAATCCCAGCCTTAGATTCATCCAGTCTGCCTTTTTTCATGATGTATACATGAGTTACTACAAGTTAAATACATTCAAGTTAAATAAATAAGGTGATATTATAAAGCCTTGGCATTCTCCTTTTCCAATCTTAAACCAATTGGGTACTCCATGTTTGGCTCTAACTTTTGCTTTGGTCTGCCTACATCCTTGGGAGGCAAGTAAGATTGATGAGGTCTAGATTTGGGGTAGCCAAATGAAAATGAGGTCTAATGGTCGTGCAAGCAGTTCTCTGTAAAGGAATTTACAGACCCGAAAACCTAGATTGATAAAAGAGGTTTATTATGGGGATTGGAAGTTAGGTTAAAGTCTAGTTAAGGAAATAGGTGAGGGTAAAGAGGACACTGGAAACATTCCAGTGGGCAGAGAGTCCTTGCGGTCCCAGGCATGGCGCTGGCATGTTTAGACCCTCTGCAAAGAGAGGTCTTTTTTAATAGGGAACTTTGGCTACAAGCTGAAGGGGGCTCGTGGGTGAAGTCCCAGGTTGATTCTTGGCTGGGTTTCAGCCAGGGTTAGAATTGGAATTGAATTCAATGGGCTTCTGGACTGAGCCATCCCCACCCAGATAACAAAGAAGAAACTGTGCTTGGGGTGGAGTCCCCTCCCTGAAGCAGAATCAAAGGAGGTTTTCTCTTTTAAGGATTTTCATGTTTGGGGTTCCCTTTTCAAGATGATCTCTTTGGGGATGACTTTGCTTACAATACAGTTTGAGGTCTGGAAGTGTTATTTCCCCCTTTGTTCCTACTTCTTTTCATCATTTCCCTTGATCCTGGGGGGGGGGGGGGAATCCTGGATCTTTTGTTGCAAATCAACTTTATTATTTTTTATTTTTTTGTGAGGCTGGGGTTAAGTGACTTGCCCAGGGTCACACAGCTAGGAAGTGTTGTGTCTGAAATCAAATTTGAACTCAGGTCCTCCTGAATTCAAGGTTGATGCTCTATCCTAGCGGCCCCAAACTTTATTATTTTTATAATTTCCTATAAAGTATCCCTTTGATAATTTAGTTAATATAGCATTAAAAGTGTAAATTAACTTTGCTGGCATTGTCATTTTTATTATATTGGCATAGCTTAACTCATGAGTTATGAGCCACTGAATATTCCTTCAGCTATTTGGGTTGTTCTTTGGTTTTTTAAGGAGTTCTTGTTGTTTGATTATACAATGTTTTGTGTCCTTTGGTAGAATGGTTCACCAGATTTTTTCCATGCATTTCATATTTATTTGGCATTAGATTTTCCTATTATAGCTTCTTATGTTTTATTATTATTAGAATATAGGAAGGCTTTTGATTTCTAAGAATTTTTTTGGTAGCCTGAAGCTTTGCTAAAGTTGTTAGTTTCTTCAGTTAATATCTTTGCTGATTCCCTGGGGTTTTTCAAGTAAACCTTTGTATTGTCAGCAATTAAGAGTTTTTCCCCCCCTCCTCTCCACCAGTTTTAATGCCTCTAATTTCTTCTTAGTGCTATTATGAGCATTTTCAAAATTAATCCTATATTGGGCAACCCGAAGACTTATTTTATTATTTTTTAAAATTTAATTTCATTTTCAATTTCAAAAAAATTTCCCCTCCTTGCTTTCCCCTACCCATTGAGAAAGCAGGAAAATCAAATCCTGTCACAAATTTGTATAGTTAAATAAAACTTGGACTGGAAATAAATAATTCCAAAATGAATGAACTATCACTGATTGAGTGCTTGCTGTCCCTCCAGTCATCTCTGTCACATCCCCTTCATCCCTGCCCTTTGATCTCTCTACTGGTTCCTTCCCCCTCATCATCAAACAGCCAGTCAGGGGACCATTCACTAGCACTATATCCAGGAGCTGGGCTGCCAAGAGAAAGCCCAAACAATCCCTTCGTGGGGGAGTCCCTCAGGCCCCTCTTCTCCTGACTAGACTCATTCTGTCATCCCAACAATTTGTCCTATTTGCCTGTGGCTCCAGCCTAGACCCCAGCAGCCTCTTTGCCCAGCAACTGCTGCCACCAGTGCCTGGGCAGTGACTTTTTGTCCCCGTTGGTCCCTCCTGAATGTCCTAGGACTGCCACATTCAGGTCCTGACCCCTCCCAGCCAGACTCTCCTTTGTTCTGCTTATTATATCACTCTCTTTAATCTAAATTTTGACCTCATCTTGGGATTCGGTATTAGCTGGGGGTCAATGCCTAGTTCCTGTCGTACTATTTTCCAATTTTCCTGACAATTTTCCTGAGTTCTTATCTCAGAAGCTGGGGTCTCTGGGTTATCTATCAAACACTAGACCATGTCTTGTAAGCCCAAACTATTCCACCACTAGATTACTCTATTTCCCAGCCAGAATCAAATGGTTCCGATGACAGCTGCTTTATAGTGTAGTTCTAGGCCTGGTCCAACTGAGGTCCTTTCTTGAACTATACTGTCAAGCATTCCATTGACCTTTGTCAGATTGCTGGCTGGTTGGAGGAGGGCATAGGGAAGGGAAAAATGGAAAAAATTCAGAACGCAGTTTTACAAAAGTGAATGTTGAAAACTAATTTTTACACGCATTTGTGAAAATGAAATACTATCAATCCCTAGCCCAGTTTGGCAGAAATTATAACATTTTAATGATTCATTTCTCCTCTGGGATGGCACAGAGTTGTTTCAATAAAACGTAAGTTTTCCAGAAAAAATAAACCGGGCTTAGAGTATAACTGCCACTTGCTGGTTTATAGGCTTTAAAAGCCGAGCTTTCTTGGTGTGTTCTCTCTGCAGGTAGCGTTGCTCTCTCTCTCTCTCTCCCTCCGATCTTCATCTAACACACGTGTTTTCAGCTGTGCTTCCTCTCTCTGCTCCTCTTCATTCCCTTCTCCCTGCCCCACACCTTGCCCCCTTGTGCAGCCTGTGTCTCCTGAGCTGTCTCAGTGATCTGGAGGAGGTGGGAGCCTCTCTTTGCTTAGCAGGGCCAGTTTACTCTGTCTCTTGCCCGGCTTGGTGCCCAGGGCATTGGCGACCAGGAATTTTATCACTGGTACTTTCCTTTTGTCTCCCGTGGATTTCGGAATGTCTGCCCCGCTTTATTACTTTTTATCCACCTGGTGCGTGGAAATGAATGCCGGGCTCTCCTTTCCTTGTCCAGTGAAAGCGTTTAAAAAATTAGATTCTTTTTCCCATCCTGGTGTCTGCGCCCCCATTTCACAGGCCGGGAGCTGTTCACGTGGAGCCGTGATGTAAACACTGTCTAGGCCCCTCAAGTCTTTCTTAGCTGATGTTTGTCACGATTACCGGCGATCTGTCGGGTCCTTCGGAGACTCTCCTGGGAGCCCACCCCGACTTACCGGAAATGTGGGATGGCCAGGGGATATTAGAGTGTCACAAAAAAGCTGACAAGGCATTCTGGAGGGATTGGGGGAGGGGGAGGCCGTGGGAAGGCTCTTCGAAATGCTCCCCCTGGGAACTAGGACTCATAGGTGGTGAAAAGACCGAGACCCCCTGCTGAGAGGGCGATGATGGAGACCCCCTGCTGAGAGGGAGGAGCGTAGAGAGCTCCCTCCCCCCTGAGAGGCCCCCTGCTGAGAGGGAGGTGGGTAGAGAGCCCCCTCCCCCCTGAGAGGCCCCCTGCTGAGAGGGAGGAGCGTAGAGAGCCCCCTCCCCCCTGAGAGGCCCCCTGCTGAGAGGGAGGAGCGTAGAGAGCCCCCTCCCCCCTGAGAGGCCCCCTGCTGAGAGGGAGGAGCGTAGAGAGCCCCCTCCCCCTGAGAGGCCCCCTGCTGAGAGGGAGGAGCGTAGAGAGCCCCCTCCCCCCTGAGAGGCCCCCTGCTGAGAGGGAGGAGCGTAGAGAGCCCCCTCCCCCCTGAGAGGCCCCCTGCTGAGAGGGAGGAGCGTAGAGAGCCCCCTCCCCCTGAGAGGCCCCCTGCTGAGAGGGAGGAGCGTAGAGAGCCCCCTCCCCCTGAGAGGCCCCCTGCTGAGAGGGAGGAGCGTAGAGAGCCCCCTCCCCCCTGAGAGGCCCCCTGCTGAGAGGGAGGAGCGTAGAGAGCCCCCCTCCCCCTGAGAGGCCCCCTGCTGAGAGGGAGGAGCGTAGAGAGCCCCCTCCCCCCTGAGAGGCCCCCTGCTGAGAGGGAGGAGCGTAGAGAGCCCCCTCCCCCTGAGAGGCCCCCTGCTGAGAGGGAGGAGCGTAGAGAGCCCCCTCCCCCTGAGAGGCCCCCTGCTGAGAGGGAGGAGTATAGAGAGCCCCCTCTCCCCTGAGAGGCCCCCTGCTGAGAGGGAGGAGCGTAGAGAGCCCCTCCCCCTGAGAGGCCCCCTGCTGAGAGGGCGCTGGTGGAGTTGTCCTTGCCTCCCACAGGATCCTGCTCCATCGCCACTCCCCAGTGCACTGCCCCCCCTGCCACGCCCTCTGGGGGGCCTTGGGATAAGGGCCCACCTCCCCTTCCCCTCCTGGCCCTGTGCCCTCCGGCCCCAGCACTCGGTTCTCCCCAGCGGCCCGACCTGGTGGCCTCTTCTCCGCACTTCTCCGCCTCCGCTTTTCTCCCCGCCCGGCTCTTCTCTGGTCCCTCCGCTTCCCGCCTTGAGGCAGACGATTTTCCAGCCCTCCTCTCCCTGCGCCCTCCAGGCTTTCCTGGTACTGGGATGTCGGACCCCAGAGGGAACTTCTGCAGGCCTCCCCTTCTCCCAGCGGCACCCCCTGCACGGCTCTCCCTCCCCCCCTTCTCGTTCAGGTCTGCGCCCGATCCGGTAGGGAGGCTTCAGGGGTGCTCCCAGGCCCTCATCTCCTCCCCCTGCCCCTAGCGGGCTCCCCACTCCAGGCCCGCCCCATCAGCCCCCGCAGGGATCTTCCCGGAGCCCAGGATCGCCTTCCACCCCCTCCGGCCCTCTCCGGGTTTCCCTGCCAGCCCAGACACAGGGCCGTTCCCCAGGGCATCCCCCCCTTCCCCTCCCGCTTCCCGCCAGAGCCTCTTCTGCCCGCCCTGGCTTCCAGAGCCTGGTGCGCAGTTGTCAGCCCGTGGTGGGGAAGAGCTGGGGGTCACAGCTGGCCACTTGGTGCTGGGTACCACGTGCCCCTCGGCACCGTTCTCGTCGGCCTGGAGCCTTACTCGCCAGGCGGAGAAGCCTTGGGGGGCAGGAGGCGACTCAGGCCGGTCTGGGGAAGATGGGGGCGTGGCTGACGTGGGGAGGGGAAGCCAGCGAGCAGAGAGCTTGGGGGAGAGGGGGTCCCGGGCGGGGGAGCCCCCTAATCCAGCTCCCCGTTCTAACAAGTGCCGCTCCCTCTGTAGGAGGTCAGGGCGGGCCAGCCAGCATCGATTAACCCCCTACTGTATGCGGGGCTCGGGGCTAAGCCTGCAGTACAAAGAAACCCGCCCTCACCCGGAGCTTGCGGCTTCAAGGCAGACAGCAGGGGGCGCCGAGGCTGAGGGGGGCTCCAAATGGAGGCTGGGGGCGGGGCTTTCCTCTGAGACAGGCCGTGCTGGGGGCTGCCGGAGCCTCGCTGTCCCTCAGCCTGGTGGCCCCTCTGGTCGCTGTGGGGGATGGGCCCCTCCGAGGGGCGCCAGAGGCCCGAGCGGTGACAGGAGAATGGGGCCACTTGTCCCGCCCCCTGGAGCCCGGAAGCAGGACTCGGCCGGGCGGGAGAGGTCACAGGCGGGGGCTTGGCGCTCTCTGGCCATCCGGTGGGCCCCTCAGGAAGGTGGAGAATCCCTTTGAGGGAACTGCGGGGGGGCAGGGCTCCCGGGCCCATGGGGGCGGCTGGGCACGACCCCACGACCTACGCGGGTCCTGGGGCAGCCTCAGGGGCCCTGGGCGGGTCGGGGGCTGGGGTCAGGGACCGGTCTGCAGAGGTCAGGGGGTCAGGCCTGGTCCCTGGGTACCCCCTCCGGGCCTCTTGCTCAGGGAGGCTGGCCTCCCGCGGGGAGGGGGAGGGGTCACCGACGGAAGGAGGCAGGTTTGGCTTTGGGATGGGACCTTTGGGTGCAGGGTCTAGAACGTTCCATGGTGACGACCGCGGAGGAGCCCAGACGCCCTGTGGGACGAGCCGCGGACGCCCCTCCCCCGACCTGGCCTGAGGGCGTCTCCTGCGCCCCAGCTCCAGCCCCTGGGAGGCATTGGGGCCCAGGGAGAACCTTGGGAGGCCGCCGGGCGGGGGCAGGCCGAGGCGGGGGAGACTCGAAGAGAGGCCCGAGCTTTGCCAGTCAGCAAGCTCAGGTGCTGGGCTCCCGCGGCGGGAAAGCCCCAAGGCCAGGCTGCGGCCTTCTCTGCGGGAGGCCTCGGGCCGCATGGGGCTGGGCCCCGCGATCCTGGGGAGAGGACAGGAAGATCCCCTGGGGCCTGCGCGGTCCGGCCGGGTCCGGCCTGAGCTCCGGGTGCCCATGGGCTCGCTCCTGAAGCAGCTTCCCCTTTGGCTCTGGAGGAGAGGGGCCTCCTAACAGCCCGGAGCAGCCTGGGGGCCGCGCCTGGAGTCGGGCCAAGGGGGGGCCCGGTGGTTCTGCGGATTAGGAGGCCCTGTGGGGCTTCCCCGTCAGGGAAAGAAGAATCACGTTCCGGGTACCCGCGGGGAGGGGCGCTGGGAGTCTGGGCTGCGCTCTAGGCCCTGAGCAGGCTGCGGTGAGGGGCCCCCAGAAAGCAGCCGAGGGGCGATCCCTGCATTGAGGGGCCCTGGGAGAGGCTCCCGCTGCCGCCTCCTGCAGCGGCGCTCTTCCAGCCCAGGCTTCCCCCCTGCTTTTTTATATTAAGCAGTTAGTACCAACTTGGCACTTAGTAAGGACTCTCCTGTCTTTCTGTATCCCTCCATTTACCCGTCTGTCCTTACATCCCCCTCCTCTCCGACCCTCCTCCGCTTGGCTTTCTGGGCGCCGCCGGAGTTGCCAGCGTTATTTCTGGCTGTTGACCCTTCACCCTGCCCTCTGCGTGTAAATTACATCTAGGGGCGCTCAGGCAGCCTCCCCGGGCTCCTTTCTCAGTCCTGGACTCGGGTCCGCGTTTTCGTCACCATTCTGACTCTACACCCCGGGGTCCACGAGAGCATCCGGCCCTCTGCTCCCATTTTGGGGGGAGCCACAGAGTTACAGGCCTTGGGGTGGGGGCCGGTGGGCGTGGCTTTTCTGGGACTTGCTGCTTTCTCCGTAGTCCAGCCAAGGCTGGCACTGCCCCGAGTTCTGGGTTCGAGTGTTGCCGAAGCCCTTGTGGCCATCTGGTGATGGGAGCGTCCTTGGGCCCTGCCCTTCTTCAGTGGAACTTTCTGCAGGCCCCTCTCCTAGTCAAGGTCCCAGGAGGAGAAGGGGGATCTCAATGGGGGCTTAGGAAGCCCCTGGAGGTCAGTATTGAGAGCGGAAGGAGCCACTTCCAGTCAGGAGGGATGGCCATAGAGGGAGGGACGGGAGAGCCGCAGCCCGTGTCACAGAATAGGAAAGGATGTGCCCGGAGAAAAGTGTAAAAAATGCGGAAGGGGAGGAGGGGAGGAAAAGGCCGGACAGAGTATTTTGTGTTCGTTCTGGAGACTGTGGAGAGCCGCCAAAAAAAATAAGGACGTGACATGGTCAGATTTAGTTTTAGGAAAATTAGTGGAGTAGAGATGCTTGGGAAAGGCAGCGCTAACTGCAGGCTGTGGCAGGGCTGAAGGAGGGCCTGTGCCAGGGGGCGGCAGTCAGAAGTACTTCGGAGGTGCTGCAAAGGGGAAATCGGCAGGTGGCAGACTGGTGAGAGATGCAGAGAAATCCAGGGTGACTACTAGGTTGGACCGTGTTGCCCTCCACAGCTGGAGGGGAGGGGAGGGGAGGGAGGGGGCAAAGGTCCGGGTGAAGAGCTCAGAGTGCACAGAACTAGAGAGCAATTTCGCTCGTGAATATTGGTGCTGAGATTTGAACTGAGATGTTGGATATTCCAGTTCTTTTTATTATGGCTGAATTGGATTTATGCCAAACAGATGAGCATGTTTCAGTTTAATGTAACCAGAATAATTAATCACATTAATAATGAAAATCTACAAGAATTTATCAGAAACGTAGCCTTCAACAAAATAGTAGAAATGTTGAAAAATCTTTTTTTAAAAATAGTCACTGAAGGATCTTGTCTTAAGTTAATCCACAGAATTCATTTATAGTTGAGAGCTAATTTCATTTAGGTGTGTGTGTATGACTGTGTGTGTGTGTAGACAGTTGGGGTTAAGTGACTTCCCTGGGTAACATAGCTATAAGTGTCAAGTGTCTGAGGCCAGATTTGAAGGTGCTCTATCTACCGTACCAGCCAGCTACCAAAATCATTTGTAATGTAGAAACACTGGACAGTTTGCCAGGAGGACCTGATGGGAGGCCAAGGCTGTGCCTCATCTTCATTCTGATGTGACCTTTCATTAGAAATGTTGGCCGTAGCAGGAAGCATGCAAAATAAATTGAAGAAAGGAACATTGTTAAAATTGGCTTAGAAAGTCATTTTTCTTGACAGAGAGGACACAGAAGTCAGAAATTTGTTATACAGCAGTGGCAAGGGGATAATGACCAAGTTTTTTTTTTCTTCTTTTAGGTTCGAAAAAAAATATGTTTGAAAGCAAGGAATCGATTCAAAAATCAGAACAGTCATCCCGGGAGAGACTCCCAAGAGATGGTCTTTCTGGTTCTAATTCAGAGGAGGCTTGGAAGTATGACTCCTGGATAAAGAAACAGCAGAAAAATCATGAGGAACATCCTCAGCAAGTAAAAGCTACTCAAAAGAAACCTTCCCAAAATGTCAGTGGTCAGAAAGATAATGAATGTGATAGAAGCATAGATGTGCAATCAGTCATATTGTCCCAAGAGAAAATATCAGTTGAAAAGGATTTCTGTAAATGTGATACACACAGAGAGAACTTTAGGCTGTATACACACTTGTTAAAATGCAACAAAATGTACCCCAAAAAGATATTTTCTATGTGTACCGAATGTGGGAAATCCTTCAGGTATAACTTAGCCCCTATTGAAAATCAGAGAATATGTTCCAAAGCGAAAGAGTATAAATGTAATGAATGTGAGAAGGCCTTCTCTTGGAGATCGCAACTTATTAAACATCAAGCGATTCATACTGGAGAGAAACCTTACGTATGTCCGGAATGTGGGAAGGCTTTCCGGCAAAGCTCCCACCTTACTCAACATAAGACAATTCACACTGGAGAGAAGCCTTATGAATGTGATGGCTGTGGGAAGACCTTCCGCCAGAGGAAGGGACTTACTGAACACCAGAAGATCCACACTGGAGAGAAACCCTATGAATGTAATGAGTGCGGGAAGACCTTCCGCCAGAGGAAGGGACTTACTGAACACCAGAAGATCCACACTGGAGAGAAACCCTATGTCTGCAATGAGTGTGGGAAGGCCTTCAGTCAGAGGACAGATTTTATTCGACACCAGAGGATTCATACTGGCGAGAAACCATACAAATGCAACGAATGTGGGAGGGCCTTCTCCCAGAGGAAGGGACTTACCGAACATAACAAAATTCACACCGGATTGAGACCTTATGACTGTAAAGAGTGTGGAAGAGCCTTTGGTCAGAAGACGGATCTTATTCGGCATCAGAGAATCCACACTGGAGAGAAGCCTTACAAATGTAAGGAATGTGGGAAAGCCTTCTCCCAGAGGACCGGGCTCATTGATCATCAGAACATTCACACTGGAGAGAAGGTGTACAAGTGTGAGGAATGTGGGAAGTCTTTCCGCCAGAACAGAGGACTCTCTGAACATCGGAAAATTCATAGTGGAAAGAAAGCTTTTGAACAGAATTAATGCTGGAAATCAATGTTTACTCAGCATTGGAAAATTTACACTGGAGAGATTGCTTATGAATGCAGAGGATTTATTCAAAACCAGAGAAAAGCCGTAGAGATGACATCATGTGGGGTAGCTTTCTTCTGGTCAAAATCGGAAACATCTGGTCAACATCTTCCCTTCCAGCCAAGCTGGACTCTTTATTGTCCCCCTAACTGATATTCTTCCTCCCATTTCCGTAGATTTGTGCACCCTCTAATGATTTCCCTCCCCACTGTCCCTCTTAGGATCCCTACCTGCCTTGAGTTTGGTTCAAGTGTCATCTTACCCCAGAACCATTTCCTGATTTCCCCAGTTATTAGTCCCCACCCTCCCCAAGAAATTTAGTGTGTACTTTGTCCATATTTTAGACTTATTTAGCACATAGTGTTGTTTTCCAGTAGCAGGAAGCTCTTGCAAGGCAGGAATGATCTAAATCCTCAAGGCCTAGCAAGTTGCTTGGAAGATAGAAAGTGATAAATGTTTGAGTTGGATTGAATATTTGGGAGAAGGCTTTCCTCCAGGAAGAAACAGGATCACAGAATGAGTTCTTTGGGACCTCGGCAACCAAGACATCAACAAGTGGTCATCCCATTTCCACTTAACCTATAAGGAGTTGGGACCTGGCCCGTCGTGACAGTTCATTCCACTTTTTAGCAAGTTTTTTCTGACATCAACTTTCCATCTACGACTCCTGGTTCTATCTCTGAGGTCAAACAAATCGAATCTTTCCTCCACATGATAGCTCTTCAAGTACGTGAAGACCCCTCTCATACCTCCCCCTTCCCTCTCAGTCTTCTCTTCTCCAAACCAAATACCCCCTCCCTTCAGCTAATCTTCCTAGGACATGGACTCTAGCCTTTTATCATCTGGATTGTCCTCCTCTGGAGGATGGATGGTCTATTCTAGTCCAGAACTTTCCCAGGAATCAAAGTCAAGCCCTCTGGCCTATAGTTTGTGGATTCTGTTTTCTTCCTTCATTTGCCTTATCAGGACATCTAAACCCGCTACTCCAGATGTGGGCCGATTAAGGCGGAGCACAGTGGAGCGGGCATTTCTCCCATTCCGGGAAGCTAGGCCTCTGAAAGGGGCCGCCGATTCCTATGAGTTTGTAGTTCCCCGAAGCTCCTGATAGTTTTTCCTAACTGTTCTCTTGCTGTGACTCCCCAACTTGTACTTGTGAAGTTACCTTTTTAGCATCCAAGTGAAAGATTTTATAGTGATCTCTATTGAATTTGATCTTAGTAGATTGTCTAGTGCTCTAGCCTGCCAGGATCTTTTGGAATCTTGACTCCCTCTTCCACTGTATCGTAATAACTATTCCTCCCGACTTGGGATCATCAACAAACCATCTTTGCCTTCATTCACGTCATTGATGAACATATTGAATAGCCCAGGGCCAAGCATGGATCCTTATGGCACTCCATCCGAGACCTCCTCTCATACTAACACGGACCGCCACCAACCACTCAAGTCCAACCATCCGACCAGCTCTTAACCCGTGTGATTGTATTACCATGTGATGAATATCTCTCTGTAAGCTTCATAAGAATTTACTGGAATCTTTTATCAAAAGCCTTGCTGAAATCTAACTGAACTCTATCCACAGCATCCTCTTGCTCTGCTAGTTTATTCTGTCTCCTTTCCCTGTCAGAAATGGGAATCGTCTGGCACGATGCATTTTTGATGGAGCTCTTGGTGATCACTTTTCACTTTCCAGATGTTTGTCATTTAATGGGTGTTCTATCCAAGAATTTCCCCAGGGACTGAAGTCAGGCTCTATGCTCTATCGTTTGTGGATTCTTGGGCTCCCTTCTGCTGCTTTCTGTTTTCCATGAGCGCAGACCAGTGGCTGACACGTCTGCAGAGCAAACACCTCCACAGCGAATGTCTCCAGTCTGGGAAGACCTTGAGAATTCTGGAATTCAACTTTCTGCTCGCTGCTCTGAAGGAAGTAGTTGCCCACAATTGCACCATTTATCCCATAAAATGAACATCCAAACTCCCAGTCACTAGGAGATCACTAGGAGAACACTGCAGCTGAAGTGAGAGAGGACGCCCTGCCTGGCTGGCCAAGAGATTCAGAATAATTCGGAGATGAAACAGAAATAGCTGTTCCACTCGTGCAAGAAAGTTGTGTGTTTAAAGTGAAGTGTAAGTGTTGTTCATTTGTGAATGCTTGCCTTTTAATCTGTTATCTGAAGCAGTTTCTGTGGTAGAGGAAATAAAAAAGCTGTCCTATATAGCATGCCCATTGTGTACATCGAGTCCTTTGTGGGGGGAGAGCGTAGACAGAAGCTGCACCCTGGCGTGGAGTTTCTCTAGGAGCAGGAAAGGAGAGATTCCTGATTCCTCTCATTGTGGAGCGATGGGCCCTCAGCCTGGTGTCCCTTCTGTAAGCCTCCTCAGAACTGAGCCATCTAGGATCCAAGCTCTTCTCTTCCCGTCCTCACTCCCCCTAGCCAGTGCCGTTAGTGGGGTGATGTTCCCCCTCATGTAACTGCTGTCTGGGGGTAATGTGGTAATCCCCTGCCACCCTCGTGACCAGTCCAAGACCTCAGGCCTCTACCACTTATGTGGCACAGGTGACCCCAGCCACCTGGGGTGCTCGGGCCCAACTTCCCCCCACCTGCCATGTGCAGAGTGGTCACCTCTCCCCCCGACCAGCCCAGTCCCCTTGTCCTGCAGGTGAAGAAAAGGGGGCACAGGTTGGCTCTGGGGTGAGTGGGCCGTGGCTGGTGACGCCAGCCCAGACCTAGAGGGGCACTTCCTCCTCCTCTTCAGCCTCAGAGAGCAGCTAGCTTCTCGGTCACCCCAAGGCTTGCAGAATGAGGCAGGTGTATGGGAGCTTCTAGCAACTTGGGGGGCTGTCCCCACTTCACACTGAGGAAAATGCATAGGAGGAAGGTGTAAAGGGCTAGAACTGAGCAATGCACTTGGATAATGAAGCAGTGAGACTAACTGCCAATTGGACGGTTCCCTACTAACTTGTTTGAAGGCTGGCCCTCCCCAGCTGTTCTGTGCTGACTTGATTGGTGGGACAAAGGGGGGGAAGTCGCTTGTGTGGGAGGAGGAGGAGGAGAAACTTGGGTCGTGGAACTCCCGCTCTCTGGCACTCGTGACCTGGCGTTGGAGGGTGATGGTAAAAGATCTAGAATAAAGACGTTTAGTGATCCTGACTCCGGCTGATTTCTGGGAAGACAGAGTTCCAGCATTAAGGTCCCAAGGCAGACACCCCAAGAGTGTCTGAGAACTCTGCGCGGGCCAGCTCATGGAGAACCGTCAGCGAGACTCGGCGAGTTCTGTCATGGGCCAGACTTCTTCGCCCCCATTACAGAAACCCTAAGTGGCCAAAGGGGGGGGACAAGCTTAAATGTAGCCTTGACTCGACCAGGGAACTGGTTAGTCACAGACTGAAAATCAGAGCACCCACCCCAGGCTAGTTCTGGGAGTCAGAGCGGGCTTGTAGAAACCACTTGGAAGGCCATGGCGCCTCAGCTGCTCTCATTGTCCACTGGAGAATGGGACTTAATCGGCCCCACACGGACTTAGTGGGGAGTTGTGGCCAGCCCGATGGCCCACCCAAGCTGGGCAGCAGCATCTCCTTCAGGCTCGGGCCACGCCTGGCTCCCGGCGCCCGCATCGCCCTCTGCTGCTTCTCTCGGCCGCAGATTTATTCTGGGGGGAGTCCTCTGAACGCTGTGGTTTAAGGTTTGGGGAGCCACAGCTGTCCGTGTTCATCCATCGGCCTTTCCCCAGTGTAGAAGCACTTGCTGTAGGGAACCCGGGCAGGGCGAGAAGACCGTTCTCATGGCTGGGCTGGCCCCGGGTGTCTGTATCAGCCTTAGCTGGGAGGACCACAGTGGGCGGGGAGGGAATGGGGCGGGGGGAGGTTCGTGGAGATCCTGAGCGCTGGAGGAGGGCCCCTGAGCAGTGGCAAAAGGATCCAGCTCAGCAAAGGAGCTTTAAATGGTAAAAGGATAAAAACCCTATAGAGATGGGGAAGAGAAGGGCCGCCATGTCACCAGGGCACTAGATCGGGAAGGGCACTGCTCCCAGTGGGGAGCGTGCCGCTGGCTGGGGAGGGGACAGGCGGGGAGGGAGGACCCGTGGGCCCCGCAGCTGGCACTGCCCCACACCCATGCCCCGTCCCTGCTCTCTGTGAGACCATTCAGACACTGAGAGCATCTAGTTTTGTGAGCCCAGGCTCATCTAACTGCCCATGCCTGGGTGCCATCCTGGCCTGTGCCAAAATGGGGTGCACTGGCCGCATGGTTAGTGGCCAGCAGCCTGGTGAAGCTTATGTGCAGGAGAATTGGGGGTGCAGACCCACAGGGACCAGCCCCGAGTGGGGGTCCAAGCAGGGCGCAGCTCAGGCTGCATAATGCCTTTCGTCCTCTGTGTATCCCCCCTTCCTTTTGTTTCCCATCCCAGATGCCCCCCACCTCTCCCTGTTCCACAGCCCCGGTCTCTGCTCCCTTTGCAAGGATCCTCCCTGGAGCACTCTGCTCCCTCCCCCAGCTGGGTGCCTGCCGGTCTGCAAAGTGCCTTGTTTGGAAGCCGGAGTTGGGGCTTCGTCCCGGAGACGCCGAGGCTGCGAGGGGGCGTTTCCTGTGCCAGGAGGGACCTTCGAGGCTCCCCAGGTTGACTCAGCTCCTTCCACATTCCTTCCCATGCCCTCCCCATGTCCCCCGTCCATCCTGAGCTCTCCCGCCCGCACCCCTCAGTCACCCCGCTGCCAGCCATGGGTCACCGAAGCTCCAGCCGAAAATCCCCCCGAGATTCCTCATCCTAACTCTAAGAGAAAGACCCCTCCTTGGGGGAGCTCTTGGAAGTCCCTAATAGAGGGTTGTTTGGGTGGAGTCTCACAAGCTGGGTTGGGAGGACGTTTCGAAGACGTTTCCAGGCCGTGCCCCTGGCAGTGCTCAGTCCTTCCCGACTCCATCTGCCGAGGAGCAAGGAGCCTGCTGAGGGTGGCCCGACGCCCCGCTGCGCCCTTCCTGGTGGACCAAAATCCCAGACTTGCAGAGGTGGGGCACCCGAGGCTTGCAGCAGGGTGCCTCTCTGGGCAGTGCCCGCTAAGGCCTTTCCACTCCAAACGTGGGATCTCGATCCCTGGATCCCCAAACCTGAGGTTCCCCAAGAGCCCCAGGCAGAACCCCGGGCGTGGCGCTCAGCTGGGGGCTGGGAGCAGAAGGGCCTTGGCCGACGTTGGGCCTGGCAAGTGGGAGAGGCAGGCCTGAACCCCAACTCCCCGGAACTGTGGTTTGCTCTTTACCAACGCTGATCCACAACAGCCCGTGAGGGTAAGTACTTTCATTATTCCCAGGTTGCAGTTGTGCGACTCTTCATGACCCCATCTGAGGTTTTCCTGGCAGAAACACCACTGGACGGGTTGGTCACGTCCTTCTCCAGCTCATCTGACAAATAAGTAAACTGAGGCAAGCCAGGCTAAGTCACTCAGGTGGCCAGTGTCTGAGGCAGGATTTGAACTCGTGAAGGAGAGTGCTCTGGGCACTCTGACATCACTCGCCTGTAAGCCCATTTCACAGACGAGAAGACTGAAGTAAACAAGTGAACCGGCCCCCAGCCACTGTGTTTGAGGCAGGGTTGTCCCTCTGCTGGCTCGTGCGCTTAGTCCTCCCTGGCGTGGGCTTGGCCCGTCACGGCTCCGTTCAATAACTTCGACTTTATTACTTCTGGGACCGAATAGAAGCCTTTGTTGGACATCTAGAATCCCTTAGGAACCGCCTCCACTTTTACTGACAGGATTCACACTGCCTGTTCAAATCTAACCCCCCCACCCCATGCTAGTACCTGAATGGCCGCCAGGGCCATATGATCTTCCTCTTCAGTTCTGGGCTCAGAAATCCCTCGGCTCAAGTGTTTTTCCCATTCCCCAAACTGCTATGGATGGTGGCGCCAAGTCAACGTCTGCTTTCAATACAACTCTAAGTCGTCCCTTGGCATAAGCCCCTCAAAGGCAGGGAGCCTTTCTTGGGTATGCCCAGGGCCTGCCACACGCCAGACTTACTTCATGAATGCTTATTGATTGACCCTATTCCTTCTTTGATCCCCCCTCTCCCTCCAAATTTGATTAAAACAAAAAGTGTGGCTTTGGATTTCCTTAAAAGTCTCTACTTGGGGGCAGCGAGGGGGCGCAGTGGATGGAGCACCAGCCCTGAATTCAGGAGGACCCGAGTTCAAATCTGGTCTCAGACACTTAACACTTCCTAGCTGTGTGACCCTGGGCAAGTCACTTAACCCCAGCCTGGGGGGGGGGGTGTCCTAGACTCATTCTCAGCAGGAGCACACGGGCCTTTATTCTTTTAAAAATATTTGGTGCTTTTTAAAAAATAATAGCTTTTTATTTTCAAAATACATGCAAAGATAGTTTTTGACATTTACTCTTTGTGTTCCAAACTTTTCTCCTCCCCTTTCTCCCACCCACTCCCCTAGATAGCAAAGAATCTAATATAACATAAACATTTTATTAAGGTTTTTTATTTTCAAAACATATACATGGATAATTTTTCAATATTGACTCTTGCAAAATTTTGTGTTCCAAATTTTCCCCTCCTTCTCCCCACCCCTAGATGGCAGGTAATCCAATATATAACACAAACATGCAATGCTTTTTTAATAAACACAACTTCTGAATTCAATGAATTAGAGTTTAAAAATTGGAAAAAATGAATAAGATTCAGTAGTTTAATTCAAAGTTGGGATTTAATATAAGTAAATAAATGAAGACCTGGGAACACTTTTGCTTCTGTCATCTATGAATTAGACCCCCACACTGACTTTTCCAACTTGACCAATGAGCCAGTGAATGAGGGGAATCAGGGGATTCTACAGCCTGGCCAACTGACTGACGATTGAATGGCTGGTAAGTGCTGCCTCAGAGCTGTTTTCATTTGGACCTCAATCAATGCTAGAATTTTGGAATATTGGGAAAATCGCTTTTCAGTGATTTGTTGAAAACTGCCTGTTCACATTTAGGGAAGTTAATTTTGCTGCCCAATACTTGTAAATTATGTTTATGTGATTTCTAACAGAAACATTTTCAGGAAAAATTATTTCCTAATCGATTTTATTCCTTTGCTTTTTTTGGGACAGATTTTTTAAAGAGGGAAAACGCAAATCATTCTGTTTTGTGTTTTGTTTCCTCTAAGTTCCATTTATTTTGTGATTAAAAATTCTCTGCACACAGTTAACTACATTTTCTTTGCTGTGAACTTCATCATCATAAGAAAAAAATGAATATTTCAGCAGAGAAAAGAGCTTTGAGTCCTTATAGGTTGGTTTTTAAAATTAATATTTCAAATTAACTTAATAAATAGGACCAATTCTTATCATTTTGTCTGTGCCAGTCAGTAAACATTTATTAGGCTGAATATACAAAAAAGATGAAAAAGACAATTCCTGTCTTTGGGAAGGCTTACAATCTAAGAAGGAAAACAGTGAGTAAACACATCTATATGGACAATATACATCCCAGAAAATAGGAAACAATCAATAGAGAGAAGGCACTAATATTAAGTTGGAAAATGCTTCCTGTAGAATATGGGATTTTATTTGGGACTTGACTTAAAGGAAGTTAGGGCAATCACTAGGCAGAGCTAAGAAGGGAGAATTCCAGATCTCAGGATGGCCTGAGAAAATGCCTGGACATGGAGTGTCTTGTTTGGGGAACAAACAGAGAGCCATATGACTGACTGAAGAGGATGGGATGAGGAGCAGGGAATTAGAAAGGTGGGAGGGGACAGGTCAGGAAGAACTCAGACACCTTGCCTCATATTTTGTGGGAAAAAAATGACATTAACAAGAGCTCTCTATTCTCCCTGCTTCCTCATGTCATCTAGACGCTTTGGGCTACTATGGCATCATTTACCCTTATCTCACATGAAGAGATGGTTTTATTCCTTGGCCAGGCCAACTCCTCCACCTGTACAAGTGATCTCATTGATCCATCCTGTTTCTTCTAACAAATTTATCCCCTGTCCTCCCCACACTCTTATTTTCTCTCCCTCTCTTCATTTTCTACTTCCTACAAACACACCCATGTTTCCCTAACCCTCAAAAACTCCTCCCTTGATCCTTCCATCCTTACTAACACCCTCTCCTATCTGCTATCACCCTAACTATCTCCTCTGTACTTTGCAGCTAAACTTCTCCAAAGGGCTTGTCTACAATAGGTGCCTCCACTTTCTCTCCTTTCTTTCTCTTCTTAATCCTTTATAATCTGGCTTTTGACCTCATAGGTTCATATTCTCTGAATTGTTCAGTCACCAGTGAGCCCCAAAGCAGTTTTCATCAATCAGCAGAGCCATTTTCTCCTCTCCGAGCCACTGTCCCATGCCAATGGCACATACCCCTCTAGGGAAATCAAATGGCTGAACAGATAAAGACATCAGGAGAAGCCTGGGGCAGGTGACAATCAAACAGCTCTGACTGAACTCAGTCAGGCTGGGGCTGCAGGCTCCTTATAGGTAGCTTACCTTCCCATTAATGCCATTTAGCCCAATCCTTCTAGGGCTCCCCCCTTTAGGAGTGCACTTTGCAGAAGGAAATCCACACAGGAAGAAATCTTCTCTTGCAGATAACCACCACACATTTCCATGACACTTTCCAGATTTCTGAAGCATTTTTTTCCTTTTAAGATAAATAGCCCCACTCTATAAATGAGCCTCCTAAAGCTCAAGAAAGATTGCACAGCTAGTCAATATGAGAGCCAAGACGGACCCTCAGGTTTTCTAACCTTAGATCTCCAGCTACCTTTTAATTAATTTTTTTTTAATTAACACTTCCTCTTTAACTTGCCAGCTTTAATCATCAGTAGAATTATTTCCATGAGAAGCCGGGTAAGGAGAGGAAAGAGCCTGTGCCGTTCATTTCTGTGGCTGATCCAGAGCAGGACCCTGGACAGCTTCCCTTCCTTTGATTATAGTCTCTCCATTTATAGAAAGGGAAGATTGGACAATTGGTTCTTTCAACACAAAGTTTATAAAAACTGTATCTGAATTATGTACAAGCTGGGATAAACCTGCTTATCATAGGTAGGATGTTACTTACACAGCTCAAACTCCTCATGCCACTGTTATCTTAAGGTACTATGAAGGGCGATGGGAAGGTGCATGGTGGGCACGAGCTGCTGCCACACATTACAAGCAAGTAATAAGGAAGATGCTGAACAAATGGAGGCGTCAAAGAAATGTATGAGTAAAAAACCCAAAGGACCGGGCCCATGGTGAGTCTTTAGCAGGGATAGCACCAGGCACGGAACCCTGGCACATCCCTGCCACTCTGGACCACTCTTTGGGCCCTTCTGGGAGGACAGGAATAAGAAGTGCACAAGGTGTGAGATGTAGGTGGGCTGTGCCCTAGGCTGGTGGCTAGAGCCTGGGACATGGGTGCCCCTTCCTCTGGACACAGAGGTAACTTGCAGTGGTGTCTCCCAGCAGAGGCGGCCTGGGCTTGGACTCGGGAAGGGCTCGGTTCTCCTTCCCCTCTGACGCTTGCTAGTTGGATGACCTGGTCCAAGTCACTTTATGCATTGTAAGTCGGCCATGTGCATTCTGCAAGGGGCTGGGCCGGCTGAACTCAGGATACCATGCACTCTGTAGCCCTTTGATGGGTGTTTGAACCCGCGGCTGGACTTGCTGGGGATCTGATGAGTTGGATCTTTGGGGCTCGACTCCTTTGTCTTCTCAGACCCATAAGGGCGGCTTGCCGGGGCCTTGGAGGGGTTTTCCTAGTGCTAGACAGCACACGAGCCTCCACACAGGAAGTGTACTTTCAGCCCTGATTATCAGCTGAAACCCATTTGAGCAGCTAGACTCGGTTTTTAAAAGGCAGAATTGAATAACATATGACAGGTAGCCCAGGGCAGCTAGGAAGCCCAGTGGATAGAGCACTGGGGTTGGAGTCAGGAAGTCCTGAGGGCAAATTCAGCCTCGGACACTAAGTTTGTGACAGTTTCATCATCTCTAAAATGAGCTGCAAGATGATGGTGACAAAGATGGGGGTGGTGACATCATGATGATGGTGGTGATGGAGATAATGATGATAGTTACCATGGTGATGGTAACAAAGATGGTGGTGATGGTGATGAGTTACCATGGTGATGGTGACAAAGATGGTAGTGATGGTAGTGGTGGTGATGTCATGATAATGGTGATGGTGATAATGATGATAGTTACCATGGTGACAGTCACAATGAAGGCGGTGATGATCTCATGATGATGGTGATAATGAACATAGTTACCATGGTGATGGTGATGGTGGTGATGGTGATGTCATGATAATGGTGATGGTGATGATAGTCACCATGGTGATGGTCACAATGAAGGCAGTGATGATCTCATGGTGATGGTGATAATGAGCATAGTTACCATGGTGATGGTAACAAAGATGGTGCTGGTGATGGCAGTGAGTGACGATGATGGTGGTTATGGTGCTGATGGCGCTGGTTCAGCTGCGCCCGATGGAGGGATTGGGGGGGGGCGCCCGGGGCCGGGCTGTGGGTGACTGCAGCCCGAGGAAGAGCCACCTCAAGAGCGGAGTTCCCATCCCAGCTCCTTCCAGCCTCTTCCCGCCCCTCAGATCTGCACGTGGGCTGCCACACGGGGGCGGGGCGTGGTGGCCACTCGAGGGCGGGGTTGGGGCGGGCCAGGAGGAAGCGTCACTTCCGGCCTCCGCCTAGGCTTCCTGGTCCCGTTTGGCCCGGGCTCCTCAGTTACGCCGCAACCGGGCCGGCTCCTCGGGCCAGGTGAGTAGGGGGTCGAGGGCCCACAAGGCCTCAGTGGAGGCTTCATGGGGGGAGGGGGCCGAAGCAGGAGGAGGAGACGCTCCCGCCAGGCAGGAGGGCGCCACCCGCCTTGGCTTCTGCGCATGCCCCCTCCCGCTCTATCTTCCCAGGGCTGTCTGGAGCCTCAGTTATAGCAGGGAGAGCTGGGAGGGGGTGAGCAAGACTGGGCGCATGCGCAAACGGCTCCTACGAACTACATTTCCCGGAAGGCAGCGCAGCCCTCGGGCACCAAATAGCGTCACCTCCCCCCTCCCCCCCATTGCCAAGGCCTTACCTGGGGTTACTGGGGGGGGTCACGCTGGAGCGAGAGCGTGGAGTCTCTGGGCGAGGTGGGGGCGGGGGTCACCTGGTCGAGGTCTCTGCTCTAGAGGGGTTGGGGGTGTCCTCCCACGCATGCGCCTCGGGCTGCTCCTGAGGCCCTGCCTGCCCTGGAGCCTGCTGGGGCTCCCCCTGTCCCCGCCCTGCTCCTGGCAGGCCCAGCCCCTCCCCGCTCCTTGTACCCTGCCCCCTCTTCTTTGGACCCTCGTGCATCCTCGGGCTTTCTTAGTCCAGGCCTGTGTCCATTTCCCCGCCCCGAACACTGGCTAGAAGCACTGATCCTCCCCCCACATCCGGTGCCCGCCCGACCCGCTCTCTTTCTGTTTCCCCCAGCCGGACGTCCCGGTGCTGCCCATCCCAGCAGAGAGGCCCCGGGGAGGAGGAGATGGCCCCCGTGTTCCTGGCGGCCGGCGCCCAGCGGGTGAGGGGCCTCCCGGTCCGGGCTCTCCCATGATCCTCAGCGGCGCCCGGGGACAGCCTTGGAGTCCTGTGTCCGGGCAGGAAGGGCCCTGGGCGGTCCCTTGGTGGGGAGGGGGAAGGAGCCCTGGGCGGGGCCTCGGCTGGGCCCTGCCCTCCCCGTGACTCCCTGCTCCCCTGCCCCATCCTCACAAAGGGAGCCTTGGGAGACCAGAAGTTCTAGGACGTCACCGTTAGGGGGCGCCAGGGACCCCCAGCGCCATGTGCCAGGCAGGGTCCCCGTGGAGGGTCCTCCCGAGACCCGACACTCCTGCTTGTACTTCCGGGGTCAGGCTGCATTATCCCCTTTTAAAGATGGAGACGCTGGGGGTGGGGCTGCCCCGCATCTGTACACGAGGCTGGGAGAGGGGGCAGGCGTGGTGGGAAGGGGGAGTCCCAGGCAGGACACAGGCCCCGGGGCGGAAGCGAGAGCTGACCCCTAGGAGGCTGAGCCCCCACCCGCCCCTGTCTCCTTAGGCCTGTGAGAGGGGAGGCTCCCGCTGGGTCAGAAGCAGGTTCTCCCCCCAACCAAAGTGGGGTCAGTGGGCAGGGTCTTCCACCTGCCCATCCCCCTCCCTGAGCAGCCACGGGTCCTGGGTCTTGCAGGGGCCGGTGACCTTCGGGGACGTGGCCGTGGACTTCTCCCGGGAGGAGTGGGGGCACCTGGGCTCCGCCCAGAAGGAGCTGTACCGGGAGGTGATGCTGGAGAACTACCGGAACCTGGTGGGCCTGGGTAAGGGGCTCCCCCTGAGTCCGTGCCAGGGGGGCACAGGGGCCCCTGAAGCCAGGAATGGCTCCCAGGCTTTGAGGGGGGCCCAGGCCTGGGGAACGAGGCCAGCCCAAGAGCCGGGTGCAGACCCCCCCCCCCCCCCCCCCCCCGGTGGGGCCCATCTGTCCTGGAGGGGGGCCTAGGAGCGGGAGGCTGGGGGCTTCTCTGGCCCCAACCTTTCCCATTTCCCCTGGGCAGGACTCGCAGTTTCCAAACCCCGTGTGATTGAGCAGTTGGAGCGAGGGGAAGCGCCGTGGACGCCGTGGGGAGGGGTCCCGAGCAGCTGCGGTCCAGGTGAGTGGGAGCCCCCCTGAGCTGCTTGGCGGCCGTTTCTTCTCAGTCCTGACCTCGTTGGGGTCCCATCCGCCCCGTGATGTCTGTGCTCCTGGTGACATTATCTCTGATGAGGAAACTGAGGCAGGGGGTCGAGGACTTGGGCAGGGTGAGCCCTAGAAAGGGTGTGAGGCGGGCTGTGGATCCAGAACCTCCTGTGACGCTGCCTCCCCTGGGGAAATACTTTAAACATGTGGAAAGCAGATGCCTTGTCCCAGACCCCAGGAGGAGAGGAACAGGTGGGAGGAGCTTCTTGGTAGGGTCGCATGGGATTCTGGGAAAGCTCAAATGTTGATGAGTGTGTCCTTTGGGGCTGGCAGAGAGGCCCTTAGGAGGAACTGACCTTTTTTGCTCCCCTTCTTTGGGGTTACCCTATTGTTGGCAGCCCTTCTCTTTTTTTTTTTTTTTTTTTTTTTTGTAATCAAGAATTTCTTTTTCTTCCCACTGGGATAAAAAAAAAGGAAAAACAAGACTCATTCTGTGTGTGCCTTGTTAAGCGAAACCCATTGGCCGTTTGTCTCTGGCTGAAAGTGTGTTCCTCCTTCGGAGCTGTAGTTTGTCACCTCCAGGTGGGCCTCGTGATTCAGCTCGAGACTTGGGAATCCTGATTGGTCACAGTCTTTGGGTCTTTCACAATTCCAGTATAAATTGATGCCCTAGTTCTCTTCAAACTGCATTAGTTCATACAAGAATTTCTAGGGTTTTTTTCTTTTTTGAAACCATCTCTTCATTTTTATCTGACAGTAATATTCATATTCCATCTTTTTTTCAACCATTTCTATTTGATCTGTTTCCAGTTTTTTGCTCACAAAAGAGCTGCTCTAAATATTTGTTTCGATTCGTCCTCTTCATCTTTCTTTGCTCCTTTTGTGTACATGGGCCTGTCATTGGCTTGGAGGGTGAGCACAGTTCAGTGACATTGGGAGCCTCATTCCAGATTGTGTCCCAGCAGCTGCGTGGTCTCAGCTCTTCCAAGGTGGATTTGTGGGACCCTTGTTCTCCAGTTTTATTAACTTTAAAGAAAAGGTCCTGTTTCTCTTCTGAGGAAGAGAGCCACCTTCATTCTGTGTTTAAATTGAGTCTGTCTGAAACCACTTGGTTATCATGTAGCTTGCTTGAAGAAGCAATTTGTATCTCATTTTATAATCATGAGATTAAAAATAAATTCCAAAAACAATGGAAAGACATAAATGCCCAGTTTCCAAGGATAGTTTTGAGTTATTTATCCAACAGTCCAGGAATAATGTGAGTATCTTGCTATTTTAATATAGATCTTCATTTTTTTTTTTTAAACTAGTTCTTGGTTCTGATTTCCTGACAAGTAAAAGAAGATCCTTTTTTTTTAATCTGGTCACCTACATGAGGGACCTACATAAGGGAGGCCAAAGATACTGCTATGATGCTAGCCCCTCATTTCTGCAGCACGTTGTAGAGCAGGTGCTGTAGGGTCTCCTGGTTCCTTAGCTCCCTAATACTTCCTAGCTGAAATATAGGATCCTGTTTGGTATTTGGAAGTCTTCATTGTCTGATACCATCCTTCCTTCATAGTTTTTTACATTCTCACAAACACTATGACAGCTCCTGATTGCCGTTTCTCACACATGACACTTCATCTCTGGACTGACTAGGTTTTCTGACTGTCAGCATGTCTAGAAAGTTCTCCCTTTTTGATCTCTGCCTCCTGACTTCCCTGACTTAAATTTCTATTTATTTACATATTGTTTTCTTCATTAGAATGTGAGATTTCTTTTTTCATTTTTATGCAAGTATCAGATTTTTATGCCAGAGATCACTTGTAGTGATTTTAAAGTCTGAGGTTTGATACCATCTTTTGTGGGGGGTTGTTTTTTTTCCCGGGTGCCTAGTACCATTCCTGTTTCTCATAAATTTCTTGATTTTGTGCCATTGTATGGATAAACCTCTTGCATTAAGTAGTAATTTATTTTTAGATTATGTACTCTAAATTTGTTAATTTGTGTCATCCCTAAACTTTAAAGGCCTCTAATTCTTTAGGGCTTTATTTCAGCTATGGATCGTTGTTTTATATTTGTCATATAGAGTCACTTATGTATTTTTAGAGCGTTCAATTCCCCCCATATTTTTTGTTTTTTGGAAATTATGTTTCTGTTTAAGTTTTGTGTGTAATTTTATTACTATTAGAAATAAAAATGAAAGTAATTCTTATGTTTTCTAAGCAACTTGCCTCCTTAAACCTAAATAATGTTAGTAATAATATATATTTACTTGCATGAAAACATTCATATGTAAAAAACTTATGTAAGTTTGTTACATAATTTCCTTCACAGCTCTTCCCCTGTTATAAATTTAGGTTATTGGTGGGTTGTTGTTTTTTCATTCATTTCAAATATAATTTTGATAGAGGACACAGATAAGAGCAGGAAGATTGGAGAATATGTTTTTTAATTTCTTTCAGATTTGATGACTAGGCTGGAAATCAAGGAATCATTTCTAAAACTGGGTTTCTCTTTGGAAAACTCATCCCAAGAAAGATTTATAAGCGACAATACATATTTCTTCAAGTTGGAAGAAGTCTGTGAATTTGATGCCATGTCAGAAAGACAACAGAGCAATAATGAAAAACTATACCAGCAAATAAAAATGATCCAAAACAAACTTTCAGATGAAATGAGAGGTAATGAACATGAAAAAAATGGCAGATACTTCATATCAGGGCCAGTACTTTTTCCACCACAGGGTGGAAGCATAGGAAAAAGCCTCTGGGAATGTGATATTTATAGGAAAAGCTTAAGCCCACATTTAGACCTAAAAAAATATAATGGAACTTCTTCCAAGAGTAATATTTTAAAGCATAATGAATTTAGTGACTTCTTAAGTTATAATTCAGATCTTACTGAAAGTGATAGACTTTATTTTAGAGGGAAACCTCATGAATGTAGTGAATGTGGCAAGGTCTTCCGTCAGAGTACAACACTTATTCAACATCAGAGAATTCATACTGGAGAAAAACCCTGTAAGTGTAACGAATGTGGGAAGTTCTTCCAAAGAAGCAGAAATCTTAAACTCCACCAGAAAATTCATACTGGAGAAAAACCATATGAATGTAAAGAATGTGGGAAATTCTTCCACCAAAGTGCAGATCTCAGTGTACATCAGAAAAGTCACACTGGAGAGAAACCTTATGAATGTAATGAGTGTGGGAAGGCTTTCACTCGAAGTAGAAGCCTTATTCTTCATCAGAAAATTCACACTGGAGATGCACCATATGAATGTAATGATTGTGGAAAGGCTTTCTGTCAAAATACAGAACTTATTCTCCATCAGAGAATTCACACTGGAGAGAAACCATATAAATGCAATGAATGTGGAAAGTTCTTTCGCCAGAGTGCACATCTTACAGTACATCAAAAAAGGCATGCTGGAGAAAACACTTTTGAATGTAGTGAATGTGGGAAGGCTTTCTGTCGAAGTATAGAACTTACTCTTCATCAGAGAATTCACACTGGAGAAAAACCATATAAATGTAATGGATGTGGGAAGTTCTGCCAGAATTCACATCTTATTGTACATCAGAGAAGTCATACTGGAGAGAAGCCTTATGATTGTAAGGAATGTGGAAAGGCTTTCAACCAGAGCAGAAACCACCTTCTCCACTGTAGAATTCACATGGGAGAGAAACCTTTTGAATGTGGGAAAGCCTTTCACCAGAGTTCACACCTTACTCAACATCAGAGAATTCATAGTGGGGAAAAACCATATGAGTGTAATCAATGTGGAAAGGTCTTCCACAGGAGAACAGAGCTTACTGAACATAAGTCAATTCACACTGGAGATAAGCCTCACAAATGTTGTGAATGTGGGAAAGCTTTCCGACTGAGCTCACAGCTTAGTATACATCAGAGAATTCATCTTGGAAAAAAACCTTATAAATGTAATAAATGTGGAAAGGTCTTTAGTCAGAAAACAAACCTTAAGATACATCAGAGAATTCATACTGGAGAGAAACCTTATGAATGTAATGAATGTGGGAAGGCCTTTGCCCAGAGTAGAAGTCTTATTCTTCATCAGAATATTCATACTGAAGTGATACCATATGAATGTGGAAAGACTTTCTGTCAAGGTACAGAACTTACTCTCCATCAAAAAATTCACACTGAGGAGAAACCTTATAAATGTAATGAATGTGGGAAGTTCTTTTATAAAATTGCCCTTTTTGCTGCCCATCAGAGAAATCATGCTGACAATAAACCTTATGAATGCAAAGAATGTGGAAAGGCATTCCGGTTGAGTTCACAACTTAATATACATCAGAGAATCCATCTTAAGGAAAAACCTTTTAAATGTAATGACTGTGGGAAGGTCTTTAGGCAGAAGACAAACCTTCAGGCACACCAGAAAGTCCATTCTGGAGAGAAACCATTTAAGTGTAACAAATGTGAGCGGGCCTTCCGCCAGAGCTCAGACCTTTTTCAACATCAGAGAATTCATGCTATGAGAGAGAAATCTCATGAATGTAGTGAGTGTGGGAAGCTCTTTGTCCAGAACAGAAGTCTTACTCTTCATCAAAAGATTCACACTGGAGAGACACCATATGAATGTGGGGAATGTGGGAAGGCTTTCTGCCGCAGCACAGAACTTATTCTCCATCAAAGAATTCACACTGGAGAGAAACCTTACAAATGCAATGAATGTGGGAAGTTCTTCCGCCAGAGTGCACATCTTACTGCCCACCAGAGAAGTCATACTGGAGAGAAGCCTTATGACTGTAAGGATTGTGGAAAGGCATTTAGAATGAGCTCCCAACTTATACTCCATCGGAGAATTCATCTGGGAGAAAAACCATATAAATGTAATGAATGTGGGAAGTTCTTCCGGCAAAATGCACATCTTATTTCACATCAGAGAATTCATACTGGAGAGAAACCATATAAGTGTAACAAATGTGAAAAGGCCTTCCGCCAGAGTTCAGACCTTACTCAGCATCACAGAATTCATTCTAGAGAAGAGAAATCTTATGAATGCAGTGAGTGTGGAAAAGTCTTTGTCCGGAGCAGAAGTCTTACTCTACATCAGAAGATTCACAATGGAGAAACACGGTATGAATGTCATGAATGTGGGAAGATTTTTTGCCGAAATGCAGAACTTATTCTCCATCAGAGAATTCATACTGGAGAGAAACCTTATAAATGTAATGAATGTGGGAAATTCTTCCGCCAAACTGCACATCTTACCGCCCATCAGAGAAGTCATACTGGAGAGAAGCCTTATGACTGTAAGGAATGTGGAAAGGCCTTCAGAATGAGCTCCCAACTTATACTCCATAGGAGAATTCATCTGGGAGAAAAGCCTTATAAATGTAACGAATGTGGGAAGTTCTTCCGACAGAGGCCACATCTCATGGCACATCAGACAATTCATACTAGAGGGAAACCAAACGAATGTGGAAAAGAACTTGGCTAGAGCTTAAGTCTTATTTAACATCAGACAGTTCCTACTTGAAAGACTCCATACAAACATGGGGAGGCATTTCAGGGTCTGGAGCTTCTCTCTGACATTAGCCAATTCATTCTGGAGAGTTGATAAATATATTGGAGGTGAGTAGGCATTCCATCTGAGCTGACAACTTGGGATACCACATAGTATTTATGTTAGCGTAAACTCTGAAATGTAACGAATGTGGGAAGATCTGCTTGAGAGAAACCATAGTGTACTTTAGAAAACTCACGAGAGCCAGGCTTAGGGACTAGACTTGTTGCTTCATTGATGCAGGAAACTCGAGGAAGAAACTACAGAATTGGGCGTTTTGCCTCCTCTGCAAATGTGACCTTAGTGAGTTGCTTTGAGAAAACCAGCCGAAGTTTCCAGGTAAACACATGTATGTGTATCAGTGGTGGTACTTGTGACCAAATCTTTTTGACTTTGAGACAAGCTCTTTTTGCGAGGCCACATTAGCCATGGTGTTATCTTAGTTGGCATTTTGGCCTAAGCTTAAAATTTATTGGATATCAGAATTTATGTTGAAGAAAAGCCTTGCAGATGAGTAATGAATATCTTCAGATTTTTGATAAAAAAGGAAATCTATGTATATCAGCTAATTCATAGTGGAGAGAAACCTAAATTCATTAAATGTGAGATAGTTTTCTATTAGAACACAAAATTTATTCTCTAAAGAATTCATATTAGAAAGATAATGGGGGCAGCTAGGCGGTGCAGTGGATAGAGCACCAGCCCTGAAATCAGGAGGACCTGAGTTCAAATTTGGCCTCAGACACTTAACACTTCCTAGCTGTGTGACCCTGGGCAAGTCACTTAACCCCAGTTGCCTCAGCAAAAAGCAAAAAAGAAGTGTGGGAGAGTGTTTAAGGTGGGACTGCTATAGTTCATTCAGCACCATATGTTTCATACTAGATAGAAACTTTATGAATGTAATGAGCATCAGCAGTTTTTCTCAGCATACACCTTATTTTATAACAGATAAATACTGTTAGACAGCAGCCTAAATTAGTCCTCTCAACTGAGAACCTTTTCTTAACATAACAGTTCACATTAGAAAAACTTAATAATTTTTAGGGAAGGTTTTTCTTCCAGTTGCCTTATTTTCCCACATCTGTACTGGAGAGAGAAACCTGCTTCTAATGAATATGGAAAGTCCTTCAAAGCACAGAACTTGTTCATTTCAGTCATATCCAACTTTTCATGATCCCATTTGGGGTTTCCTTGGTAAAGATACTAGAGTGGTTTACTATTTGCCAGCTACTTTTTTAAAAAATAGATTTTTAAAATGAATTTTAAAAAGCAAACAGGGTTAAGTGAATGCTCCAGATCTCTCACAGTGAGTGACTGAGGCCAGATTTAAACTCGGGAAGATGAGTCATCTTGATTCCACCTAGCTGACCTATAGATCTTATTGTAAATCAGTTCTTACTGTAGAGAAGACTTATGAATGGGTAACTTCATGAATATAAATAAAGATAAAAGATTTAGGTAAAGATTATACATTGTTTGATGGACTATGATAAGATAATACTGATGCATACTTAAGGTAGATATGAGTTGGTCCAACTATCCTGGAAAGTAATTTGATATGAGTCTAAAATTTATTAAGCTGCTGATCTAGTCTCACTATCCCCCAAAAGTCAGAGATACATAGAATTTATATTTACAAGTTTTTACATCAGCACTTTCTGTTTTAGCAAAAAATTGTAACTCAAGCAGGTGTCCACCCTGTGGGAAATCACCAAATTTTGGAATATGAATGAAATGAAAATTGCTGTACTGTAAGGAATAATGATCACAATAAATTTGGAAAAAATTAGAAGGACATGTATGGACTCATGGGAAATGAAGTAAACAGAAACATGAAACCAATTTCATAATGATTATAATAATTCAAAATAAAACAACTTTAAAAGACACTTGTCAAAACAATGACCAATCATGACCATAGAAAACTGGCAATGATGTATTCAGAAAGGTGATAAACTACAGGTATACAATTAGATTAATTTTTAGATGTAGGCAATATGTTTATTTTGCTTAAATTACATCTATTATGAGGAAAGACTTTCAGGTTGGTGTGAGTTTGTGAGTAATGATAGTAGTATTTAAAAAAAAAAAAAGGTTAAAATATTTTAAAAGTCTTCCTCAAAAAAAAGATGTTTTAAGCAATTTTGTTTCTAGCATGTTAAATTTTGTGTATGCTTTAAAGAAGCAAACTCTGTTAAACAGAAGTTAATGGGCCCTATAAAATCATACTTTTTTGGTTCTTTGTATAATGAAATGCTTTATGAAGAATTGTTAAATTTTTTAATGTAAGTTAAAGAGAAAACCACAATGAATGTAGTGAATGTGAGAATTTCAGATGGAGTACACTTTATTGAAAAATCAAAGTCTGAATCAGTTTTACTTTGGTTTTTACTCACTGGTGGTGAGATCCAAGGTGAGTGACAATTACTGCCCTGCTGGTCTGTGCCCTAGTATTTCACAGTTGGGTAGTCTGTTTCCTCAGCCTCGACTTCTCTCTGCTCTAGAGCTGTAACCCATGTGAGCCCAAGAACCCCTCTATTCCTGAAACTGCTCCCCAGATCCGGGTGATGGGTACCAGAGCTGTCTGCTGGTGTCCATTCCTGTATCCAGGCTAGCATAGGATTCCTCGGTAATCTCTCTTTGGTCAGGTGTTAAGTGCCTTTCACCTCCTTGGGTCCTGAGTGCTCTCCTGCTACTGATTCTGCTGCAGCTGCCACAGCTTCCTCTGTGGCCCACAACTGGTGCTGTTCTGTGCTCCCAAGTCTCTCTGCTCGTAAACTGTTCTGTCTCCCTAGGTGGCCCTGGGCTGAAAAAATGGCTCACTGTCAGTATTTGTTGGTCTTCCCTCTTAGCATTTGCTCTGTTGTACTTTTAAAAAGTTGCTTAAAGAGGAATGTGGAGAGAAGTCAGTAAAAATGCTATAGCCATCTTGACTTAGCCCCTCTTCTGTCTCTTAACTCACAGGGGCCAAATCCAAGCCCCAGAATCACTGTTTCTGTTTCATATTTCAATTTATCCTGCATAAAATGGACGGATTAATCTTTCAAGGGTACAGGTCCGACTATCATTCCTCTTTACTTCTGAGAGAATATGAGCTCCTCACCATAGAATTCTAGGCCTTCCCTCACATGGCCACTCCTTACCTCTCCAACATGCAATTCAGTAACATTAATTAAGCACCATTTATGGGCCGGGCACTGTGCTGAGGGCTGGGCTACAAGTAATAGCCCCTGCCCTCAAGGAGCTTCCAG
Organism: Sminthopsis crassicaudata; assembly: GCF_048593235.1. Classification (NCBI taxonomy): domain Eukaryota; kingdom Metazoa; phylum Chordata; class Mammalia; order Dasyuromorphia; family Dasyuridae; genus Sminthopsis; species Sminthopsis crassicaudata. The sequence continues at coordinate 6,947,771 of NC_133617.1, read as the reverse complement.
TCTGTGGGGGTAGGACCCAGCTGGAAAGGAGGATGCCAACAGAAAAGGTGGCATGAGGGCACGAGGTGACCTGGGGCTTAGATCAAGCCTCTACAAAGAAGATGGAACTAGGTCCAAGAGCCCATCCAGTCTACTCTAAGAAAAAGCTGTGGGAGGAGTTGGGTGCGAGGAACCAAAGCGGAATTAAACAACGTGATGATGGCCTTTCAGCCATCAGGCCTGAGTGGGGCTTTGCGTTCCTGGGGTGCAGCAAGAACTGAAATGCATGAGTGCTGGAGCCCTTCCCATGACACGCTGTCCCTGATGGGCCCGAGGAGCTGATAACAGCGCTCTGACTCCAGCTCAGCCAAGGGGATGTGGGTGCGTGGCTCTCAGCTGCCCAGGTAAAATGTCACTGCTGAGCCTTACAGCTGAGAAGGAAAGACAAAAGAGAAAATGGTACTTTCAACGGCCACTTCCATCACTGACACTGGAACTATCAGAACCAGGAAGGACAAAAATTCCATTTAGAATTACTGTCAGCTTAAATACTTGGGAATCTACCTGAACAAGATATACCCAGGAAGCATATGAACATAATTACAGTACATTTTAGACAGATAGAGGAAAAACACATGCTTGGGGGAAGGCTGACCCAGTAAAAATGACAGTACCACCTAAAATAATTATTGCCATAGAAAAGTGCCAAAAATTATTTTCTAGAGCTACAAAAAACAATAAAATTCATTAAAAAGATCTGGAATATTAATGATTTTTTTTCTTTTTTTGGTGAAAAAAAGGGGTGGCCTAGGAGTACTAAATCTTAAATTACAAGAAAGTAATCTACAATATAATGTATTGGATGTGAAATACATTGGCTGATTAATAGGATAGATTACATACATAGTGTATAGAAATAAATGACTAATCTAGATGTTGGATAAACCCAAAGATTCAAACTATTGGACCAAGAAATCACTATTCCACAAAAACTGGGAAAACTAGAAAGCAATCTGCTAGAAATAAGGCTTATACCAACATTTCACATTATATACCAAGCTGTGATCAACAAGATTTATACATAGTGATAAAGAAATTGGGGTGTACCTAAAAAATTACCTGTCAGATCTCTTGATAAAAGGGAAGAATTTATGACTAAACATAAAATGAAATATTGTGGGAGATGAAATGGATAATTTTTATTAAAAGGGTTTGCACAAATAAAAGTAATGTGGGAAAATTAGAAGGAAAGAGAAAACAGGTGAAAAAATTATAGATTTTTGGAGAATTGGAACTATTCCCAAAGGACTATAAAACTACATATTCATTGATACTGGACTACTATTTCTAGTCTATAACCCTTAAAAAAGACCAAAATAAAAGATTTTTATATATAAAACAAGTTATATTGGCTCATTTTATGGTGATAAGGAATTGGAAACAGGATACCCATTAATTAGAAATAGGGGATATATGATTGTGTTGGAATACTATTGAACTGTACGAAGTATCTAAAGAGGTAATTTCAGAAAAACTTGGGAAGACTTGTATGAGCCAATACAAAGTGGAGCAAGCAGAACTAGAACATTGTACACAGTAACAGCAATATTACAATGATAATTATGAAAGACAGCTACTCAAATCAATATAATGATCCCTGACAATTCCAAAGGATTCATGATAAAAAAAGTTAACCACTTCTAGTGATGATTGGTAGACTGCAAACTAAAGCACATTTTTTCCACTCATTTTTTATTTGTAACGTGGCTAATGTGTAAATAAGTTTTGCATGTCTTCATATGTATGATGGGTATCATTTCAGTGGGTAGGAGAGGACTGGAGGGAGGGAGAAATTTGGAATTGAAAATAAAAAATTAAATAGAAATGAGAGATGTCATTAGGTCAGTGCTAGAAGAAATTTTTAGTTCATTTCCCTCATTTTACAATTTAAAAAACAAACCCAAGGAGCTGTTTCTCCCTAAGGTTAATTGCCCTGGCAGTAAGGGACAGTGTCATAATCTGATCCAGGTTCTTGGGCTTTAAATCCAGCACTCTTCCCATTGCTCCTTGCTAACTCTTGTGAAGGCAGAGTGGAAAAGTTTTTAATAAACCTGAGGGAAAATGGTTGAGGTGTAAGTGACTCCATGTGTAGATCTGTGTGGCTAAATGTATGGAGATGCTCCCAATAGAAATGAACTTTGAAGGATAAACAAATTTAGAGAGAAAGAAAATAAGTTCTATTTTGGACAGTATGACAGAGACTACCCCTTCCATTCACCTCTCTTACTAAGAGAGTCACTGCTTGTAGGCCATAGTCATAGATCCTATTCATCCCTGAGACAATTTGCCACCATACAAAGAAATTCTACTTTTCAATTTTTTACTTTTTAGATTACCCAGGAAGATTACTTAAAATCTACTTAAAGGGTCTCTCCAAAATGGGGAAAATATACTTAAATTTTTGAGGAGAGAAGGAGAAAGGTATTCAAATGCAATTTAAATTAAGTATAGGAGATTTATTTTTATTTCCTCCATACAAGAAACACTAAACCCCAGTTTTGAGCCTAAAGTTATATCTATTATATTCTGGGAGGCCGATATTTATAATGAGGGAAAGGAAAGGGGGAACCCCATCTTGGATAATAAGATCATCCCATGAGGCGCAGTGTCCCCTGTAAAATGAATTTACAGGCCCGAAAACCTAGATTGGTAGATAAAAAGGTTTATTGTAGGAATTTGGAAGTAAAGTTCAATTAGAAAGATGCCAGGGCCAGAGGTGGCCGCTGGGCGGGCAGGGACCCTTACATGGCTGGAAGGATACCATATGTTGACTGGGAGGGCTCCTGCAAAGAGAGCGCTCCGGCTCGTTTCTTTTATACCTAGAAGATGATGGGCGTTACCCCTAAGTTCTTGGTGGGCTTTTCAGTTAGCCCAGATCAGGTGAGGGCTGGGGGAAGCTGAGCTGATGGTGGGGCTGGGCCCAGATATTCAAAGGGCACCTTTGACCAGGATTTGTGAATCAAAGTCAGCCATGGATTGGGCAATTAGAAAGAATCTTAAAGGGACCTCAACCCCCATCATTTATAACATCAAAACAAAATATTTTTAGAATGAGTAACTGCTGAATTGGCATTTCACTGTCTCCGTCAAGGCCTTAGGCTTCTGCCAAGCCAAAATAGGATTATACTTCTGTCTGTTTTTTTTCTGAGAAAGGTCAGACCTGCTGCCAGTCAGCTAAAGTTGTGAGACCCCAGATCCCAAGACCTCCTGAATTCACAAAGCTGCTTCCTAAGAAAAGACCCCACTTTGGTGTTTCTCATCTCGGTGTTACCGCTGCTCAGGGAAGAAAACTAAAAGGAAAAGCCAGAACAAGGTCTTTGAAATCCAATTGTAGAGAGTCGAGTAAATAATATGGGTGTATGTATGTGTGTGTGTGTGTGTGTGTGTGTGTGTGAATGTGTGTCTGAGTGTATGAATGTGTATGTGTGTGTGTCTCTGTGTGTGTATGTGTGTGTATGGCTGAGTCTGTGTGTATGTGAGTGTGTGTGTGTGAGTCTGTGGATGTGAGTGAGTGTGTGTGTGTGAGTCTCTGTGTGTGTATGTGAGAGTGTGTGTGAGAGACTGAAATTTCCAAGGATGGGGGGGGGGGAGAGACGAAAACTCAAAGGCCTCGAACATAAACAGATAAATCAGTAGTAACAATCCTAACCACGGAGGGACACTCGGTCCCCAGATCTAGGGCAGTAACTGGGTACTGGGTGGGCCCAGAGTTCAGAATCCCGAGGGCACAATAAAAGCCCCTCCCTCCCGAGGTTGATGGAATCAAATAAGATAATACTTGAACAGGGCTTGGCCTAGTGCTTGGCATGTAATACATGTTAGGTAAATGATAGTTGACAAGAGCGATGGTAAATGAGTTCCGGCATCTGTAATAAAAATAGCAAAAGAAAGGAATGCTGAGACAGGATCCTGTGGGATTTGAGGCAATAGGGATGGGAATCACCATGCTGTCCCCGAGAAAAGAATTGACCCCCATAACAAAAATGAACAGCAGAAGCATTTGACTGCAAGGACAAGCTTCACCAAAGAAATGAGAGAACAAAAGATCAAGAATGCAAGTAAACAAATGAAAAGCAATCCGGAAGAAGCAAAAGCCAATTATCATTAAAATACACATACAGATACAGTATGTAAGCCAAACATACTGATCTCAAAGCCTGGATGAATAGAGACAACCTAAAGACTATACATCTCCCAGAAGAACACAATAGAGAAAAAAAAAAAAAAACCCTTAACACAACAATGAAGAAAATAACAAAAGAATTGGTCAGATCTTCAACATAAAATATAAAATTTTAGTTGGGAGAATTAACAGATTATCCTTTCCCCAAAATACAAAATCAAAAAAACTAAAAACCAAAGTTGCTAGACCAAAACACATAGTGATTAAAATTTTAACAATTCAATTAAATTCTAAGCCACAAGGAGAAAGAAAGATCCTCAGATACCAAAAAGGGGGTGGATGAGATGAGGTGAGATCTTTCAAGACACTTGTGAAAATCGAGTAAGGGGTCTTGTCTTCTACTTCAGAGTTTGAGTAGGCCTGAAGGACTCTGAACATGGAGTCAAGGGCATAATTGCGTTCCCCTCCTATGATATCTCCCTATTTCAGCCAAATATGGGCAACTATGTACTAATTGGTCAAGTTCAATTTCATGGGTAGATCTCGAGTTTAGAATGTAAGACTCTCAGCCAATGAGGATGAGAGTCAGTGGTGGGAGGGGGTCCTGCCCACTGGAGGGCTTCTAGAGGTCTGCTCCAGGAGTGGGACGCCCTTCTCATGAGAATGTAAAATAAACTTTGCTTTTCTCTAGAGCTCTCTCTCCAGCTTTTTTCTTTATTAAATGGTGACCCCTCCCCATTTCCGTACCACACAGGGGGAAGATTTGAGTAATACACCCACTAGAAAACAGGGGAAAATGGAACTATGTTCTGAAGAGCTGTGGAGCTAGGGATGCAGCCCAGGGTGACCCACCCTGCAAATCTTGACTTTAATCATACATAAAAAGGCCAATTTCAACCATAAAGGGGAGTTTGAACATTCTCAGAAAGAAAACCATAGCTGATAAGATCATTTCCCCCTCAAACACTCCATACGACATTAATGCAGGAGTGACGAAATTTAGCCACCAAGGACAGCGAATAAGACTTTTTTCTAAGTGTACACAAAGAGATGGGTTTAGGTGGAAATCTGGTGGAGGTAACAGTGAAGAGGCAGGTGGGGACATTATGGACAGAAGCTGGCAGTGCTGCTTATATGTGAAGCAGTGTTTTAGGGAAATGGCATTACAACAGGGAGGGTACAGGAAAAATGGGGAGAGAAGCAGAGGAATAGGGAAAACATGTAGTGGGCTAATGTCAAATCAAAGCTGGTGCTGAAGGGAAAGGGGTCTGAAATGATTGCATTAGTCTGGAAATGAAGCACAATTGAAAAGGGAAATTCCCGGGACAATGGATACCCTGGAAGCTTTGCTTGCATGAGCCATGCAGAGAAAAGAGAGAGACCAGATAAATGCAGTAATCCTAAGTCGGATAATAAGGGTCTCAAGTAGACACAGGGGTGGATAATAGATACAGTAAGAAATCCTTTTGTGGAAAGGGACACAAGAATCATGAAATTTTAAAATTAATAAGATTACCTGAAGAGAGGGAATGGGAAAATCTATTTGACAGAAAAAAATTGGGGAAGAAGAATTCCATAACCAGATAGAAGCAGGAAAGAAAAAGGAACTAACAAAACCTGAAGGCAAAGGAAGCTGGAAGAAAATATCAACCCAGCGCTTACAGCTTCAAATGTGAATGAATTATACAATTCAGTGAAATGAAGAGTAGGGTAGATTTTTAAAACCTTATAACTTGTGGCGTATAAGAAACACATTTTAAAAACAGACATTCACAAAGTGAAACTGAGGGAATAGAAAGGTTTTTCTCTTTTTAAAACCACGTATTAAGGTGAATACAAAAAACCAGGCGTTCCACTCGTTACATACAAACACCCAAAAATAAAAAGGGGTAAACAAAAATACCTATCGCTGAAAGGAGCCCGTATCAGTAACACGTGTACTCCGAATGCCCTCGCGCGCACATTCGCAAAGGAAACATCTAAGTTACAAGAAAATGTACTTTTCTCTCCTTTATGCAGTCTAAATACAGGGATGGAACCAGGGTGCGAGGCCACGGAGGCGGGGGACGGGCTGCGGGAGCACCTCAGCGGCTGAATGAAGGACGGGCTGCGGGGGGGCCCCGCCGGGGAGGAGGAGCCGGGTCTGCCCCAGGGTGGGGGCAGGGCCGAGCGGAGATCGCGCGTGGTCGAGAGAGAGCGAGGAGATGAGGTGAAATGGAGAGGAACTGGAGATGGGCAAAGTACTGAAGACGGGCTGGGGATCCCAGGCGCAGCTGAAGGGCCCTCCGTGCTCGCTGCTTGGAGCTGGGGATGCGGCCCTGTTCCCAGGGCAGGACCCGGGGAGGGCCCTGACCCGGCCCTGGAGACCCGGGGCTTGCCGGCCCGGTGACTCAGTTTCATCTGCCGGGAAGGGGGGCGGTAGGTCTTCGACGCGGGGACTACAGTGCCCAGCATGCCTTTCGCGACCTCGCCCCGGTTGCTATGGAGACGGGACCTATAAATACCGGAATGGGAAGTCGAAGTCGCGCCATTTGCGTCGTTTCCGCTTCCGCTTGTTTTGCGTTCTCAAGTGTTCCGCCCGCCGCGGGTCTGCCCAGACCGCAGTTTCTGCAGGGGTCGGGGTCGCGTCTCGAGCCGGGGTGAGTGGCGGCCGAGGGCTGGGACGGCCTGCACCCGGGGAACGGAAAGCACCTCTTAAGAAGCCGGGGGTGGGTTCTGAGGGGAGGGGCGAGTCGAGCGTGCGCAGTCCGCCTCCTAGCTCCTTGTGGTCCCGCCCCCTTTCAGGAACCGAGGCATCTATTGGTTTTTCTGGGAGGGGCGTGGCCTCTGAGCGGAGGAGAGGCTCCGCTGCTCCACCCTCAGGAGGGCCCTCCTCTGTCCTGCCCCTCACCCCGCCCCGCTCCCGAACTCCCGGGTTGGCAGCCCCTTCCTGCCCCGTGGGGTCCCGGTCTGCGGCTCGGAGGGGCGGTCTCCGCTGGCCCCGCGAATGCCCGTATGCCTTCCTTTCTGCGGGTCGTGCCCCCACACGTGCCGGGCTTGTGCGGGCGGGACATCCTCCGGTGTAATTGATTAAGGCTCCCCCTCCCGTTTGTTTAGGTTACGGCCTTGGGGGGCGGGGAGGAAAGTGTCCCATCCCAGCGGGGGTCCCTGGCCTCGCGGCTCCAGCTTCCCTCTCCTCCCCCAGAGGCGGCAGCCGCGGGATGGCCCCCGTGCCCCTGACAGCCTGGCCCCCCCAGGTGAGTTGGAGAGGCGGGAGCCCGGACGGGCAGGCCCCGGTGGCGCTTGGTCTGGGGGAGCATTTCCGGGGTGTTGGAGCCCCCGGGAGGTGGAGGGGGTGGGGTCTGTCCGCCGCGCCGTGTGGGGGTGATCGGGGAGGGGGGCGGCCCCTGCCGGGCGGTCCAGGACCTGCACGTTGGGGGCGCCGGGACTCCCACCCTCGGTCTAAGCGGGGGCAAGAAGTGGGGTGAGCCCGACACCGGCTCTTTGGGGAAGGGGGGATGCCTCGCCTCCCCCTGCTCCTTTGGGGAGCCTCCCCAGATCCCTGTTCCGGGGAGCAGAATGGGGGTCCCCACGAGGGCTGCAGTCCTGGGGGTCCCCGGGTGTCGGTGCCATGAAAGGGGCGGGACTTGCCTCCGGGGCTCAGACCCCAGCACTGAGCGGCTCTCCCCAGCTGCCCCGGAGGCCAGGGCCGATCCCCGGATGAGCCCCTTGCTGTTGTAGGAGTCCGTGACCTTCGGGGACGTGGCCGTGACCTTCACCCCGGAGGAGTGGGGGCAGCTGGGCCCCGCCCAGAAGGAGCTCTACCGGGAGGTGATGCTGGAGAACTACCGCAACCTGGCGTGCCTGGGTGAGGACACTGGCTGCCGGGGCCTGGGGGGGGGGAGGGTCAGCCAGGACCTCGAGCCAGTCTCGATAAACGTCCCACGTGGGCCCCATGAATGCTTCTGCAGCCCGGCTCCCCGAGTGGCCGCTAGGTGGTGCTCCCGCACCCTGTCCCCGGTTTCCAAAAGGGGCAGGGCTGGGACTGCATCAGGCTCTGGCTCCCATCCCCAACTTTTCCTGTTTCCAATGAGCAGGACTCAGCGCCTCCAAGCCGGCTGTGATCTCTCAGCTGGAGCGAGGGGAAGCACCGTGGAGGCCCGAGGGAGGCGGCCCCGGCGGCGGCGGCTGCGCAGGTGAGTGTGCTTCTCTGGGGGGGGCAGACCCCGGGGGCTCCTCCAGTGCTTCTTTGGGGGGCCAGACCCCGGGGGCTCCTCCAGTGCTTCTCTGGGGAGGGCAGACCCCCTGGGGGCTTCTCCAGTGCTTCTCTGGGGGGGGCAGACCCCCTGGGGGCTTCTCCAGTGCTTCTCTGGGGAGGGCAGACCCCCTGGGGGCTTCTCCAGTGCTTCTCTGGGGAGGGCAGACCCCCTGGGGGCTTCTCCAGTGCTTCTCTGGGGGGGCAGACCCCGGGGTCTCCTCCAGTGCTTCTCCGGGGGCAGACCCCGGGGGGCACCTCCCCCCCCCCTGGGAACAAGCCTCTGCAGCCTCCCCTGCCTTACCCACTCAGTCCCTTTCTCAGTTCGGAAGCTGCTCCATCCCAGTGAGCGGGTGGGTCCCGTCGGGCCCTCTGCCCCTTGGCGCACGTCCTGCAGTTCCCGCAGCTCCCCAGGGGCTGTGGTTAAATGAGGGCATTGAAGGGGGGCCGTCCAGCCACGACTTCTGCCACCGGCCCTGGGTCGCTTCTCCTTTCAGCTCCTTTGCCCCGGTGCCCCTGGGCCCACATCCCTTTGGTCCTTTGCTCACACTCGGCCCGGAAGCGCCCACCCCCCCCCCCCAGCAGGTCTCGGGGGCTCCCTCTCTGTGCCTGCCGCTTCCCAGCCCTCTGATATTTGGGCTCGCATTCTAAGCTCTCGCTGTCGCGGACGGCACGCTGGCGATGCGTCCTGGCCGGGCCATAGCGAAGGTGGGGACGCTATCCCTGTGTGCATTTTCTTAATTCCAGAAAAGAGCTCAGGGGAGAGGTCTGAGCGGATGTAGCTATTAATCGGCCTGGGGCCAGATGTCTCCCAGTGCAGGGGGGGGAGAGGTTGTACGTCAAAGAGTCCGGGCAGCATTGGGTGGTAGTGATTTCTAACTGGGGAGAGCTTGGGGCCCTTCCACGTTGGGAGGGGTGCGGTTCCCCTGATCCGGAAGGAGGAGCCCGGAGAATGGCCAACTGATCAGGTTGGGCCAGTTTTCAGCTAAGACGCAATTGTGAGAAAACTTGGTGCCGTCTTTGGATGGAGCAGGATTTCTGGTCAGAGTGATGCGAGGTTTTAGTGAAGGGTTGCTCCACTCTTTTTGCCTTCGTGCTGAACGAGGCTCAAAGGGTCATCCTGCTGCTGCATCCGAGAACAGCGTGTCCGGCTCGGGAGGCTGCCCAGGTCAGGCCCAGAGAGTCTGTGGGCACAGCGCCTTCTTTAGGGCAGCCCTCCTCGCGGGGCACCTCCCGGGCCCCATGGCCCAGCCCGGACACCTGCCAGTGACCACTTTGTGAGGCTGGCCCAGTGGAGCTGTGGCAGGGTCCAACATCTAATCCTGCAGATCATCTCCAAAATCTCTCTGACAATTCAGGGGGCGCGGTGCTGGTAGACTTGCCCAGGCTTCATGGGCGTTCACCCGAGGTCAGCCCTGCGGCTCTGTCCCTTCAGTTTGGCTAACCCCTCTTCTGTCCCCCACTTTTCTCCAGACCCCCCCAAACTCTGAGTTAGCTCCAGCAGGCGAGTGTGTCCTTGCCACGCAGGGCTGGAGGCAAACAGTGCCGTAAAGTTTTTTTTTTCCCAATTCCCATAATCTTTAAACTTTTCTTACAAGACGGATCTAAATTCAACTTGGATCTAAACTCATAATTGAATAGAAAGAGCTAGCTCCATTACTCATAGGATGAAGTTCCCACAATTCAGCTAACCACTTGCTGCCCTAATCCTCTCAACTCCCTCGATCTTCCCCCTGTTGAATTTCCCCCGTGAATCAGTTCTGTCTAAGCAAATCTATAAGGTTTTCCATGAATTCATCATCACAGGTCCAGAAGTCAGCTTACAGATAGAACTACTTAGAAGGGTCAGGATGAACCATTTTGGAGAAGGGAGACTCACATGGAATCCAAGGAAACCAAGAAAACTCAACATAAACCAAAGCAATACAATAACGATCACCATCAGTATTAACTAACATTGTGTCCTAGTGACCCACTCCCCAAATCCATTTAATCAGCCCGTTTTATGTCCCATGTCATCAGCTGGTCCCTGAAATCTCTTGGCCTTTTTCTAATCGGCTTTATTTATTATCAGGACAGGTATCAAAAGCCCTCTGCATCTCTAGTTCCAAATCATTTGTAGAAGTTCTTAGGTTAAAATCTGTGAATAAAATTTGAGCCAATGTAATAGTCTCTTAAATTTGGTTCTCCTATCCTGAAACTTCAGAGAATTTCAGTGTTTATATACCATTTGCTGTTTTTATCTTTACCTAAACTATCTAAACCGAAACTTTGTATTTGATATAAAAAGTCTAAAATAATTCATGAGGGTCTAAATTGTAAAAATGAACTCTTTTTTTAGTCATCAGACAAAAACTTAAAAATTGGGAAAATAATTTCATTTAAAAAATTTCTGTTGCTCACTCACCCTGATTACAGAAATTTGTTTGGAAAGAAAAAGGACAGACTTAAAACAGTATCAAGACTTGTCCCCTCAAGAGCACAGGCTAACTTGACATATATCATAACAGGAAAAAGAAACCCCAAAAAACTTTCTTAGCTCTATTTGATTCCAGGCTCGAGTCTTATCTGACAGCCAATCATGTAGTCACTGAGCACCAAAATCATGGGATTAACCAAGCGGAAAATTTCCGATTCAGAGAGGTATCCCCTGGACCGAGATCAGCCTCTAACCTGTGGGGAGGTTGGAGCCAAAACAGAGCAGGCTAGAGACTGGAGGGTCAGGCTATAGACAGGTTTAATTCATGTGTGGAGTGAGGAAGAAGGATGTTTGCAAGTGGAAGCCTCCCCCTCACAAGAAGGGCTTCGTGCTGCTGACACTGAGCTTATGAAAGGGGTTGGCCCACAACAGTCACTCTTAGGTCTTCAGAGTGGTCATGGCTGGCATTTAGGGTTAGTCCTCCTTGGGACCGTGCCATGGAAAGTCTGTCTCAAATCTCGGAGATTGTGACCACTTTTGGAGGCACAGGACCAGAATTCTGTGATGGAAACATGAGCGTGTTATTTATCATTGGTGAAGAGTTCTGATTGTGAGCATGTGATGAATTGGCGCCAAATAAGGGGACCTAAATCCCTCATTTTGTCCAAGAGCAAGATCATCCAGAGCAGAAAGGGTTGTTGCTATACCAAGCCTAGGGCATGGCCTGCTTGCTGCCTCTTACCTCTGAAAACAGGGCAGAATATTCTGACAAATATTCTCACAATGAAGAAACTGAATCCAGAGAATTTCACCTTAGGTCTTGCCAGGGTTGTCCTCAAAACATTTTCTAAGGACAGACACCCATGTGTCATTTTCTGCTGTTGACTCTAATAATTCAGACAACCATGTTTGTAAAACAAAACAATGGTAAATTATAATCCCAGAAGATCTTACCTCAAACAGCCAAGTGTCATTAATCACAGCTTAGAGCTAGAATGTTATTTTTTCAAGTTCTCTAACAATTAGCATTTCATTTATCTTTTACTTACAAATGAAAACTACTACATTTTGGAGTTTCAGACATTGCAAATTCCTGATAGTTGATCCATATGAATGTATTGAACTTACATCTTTAAACCACACTGTACGTTTTCATAATTTCATAAGGGATAGCCAAAATTTTTCAAACAAAAACTATTATAGTAAGTTGATTATCTGCTTTAAAACAAAATATACCCCACTAAATATGTTTTCAAATTATCTTTTTTTAATCATTCTTTTAACAGCTCAATTCACAATCTAATAGGTAAAGTTATTTGTCTAACAGCATTTCTGATACAATGATCTCTCAAGTTCATAATAAAAGAGAACTTAGAGACAAACATGCACAATATCATGTATTTAAAACAAAGCTTATTCTAATTAGAGGGCATCAATTCAACTGAATGCATTTCCAAATCAATCCCATATAAAAACCATGAGTTTTATTTCCTTTGGTATTTTATACAAATAACATCTAAAACCCTTCTTAAGGGGCCGCTAGGTGGCGCAGTGGATAGAGCACCAGCCTTGAATTCAGCAGGACCTGAGTTCAAATCTGGTCTTAGACAGGACACTTCCTAGCTGTGTGACCCTGGGCAAGTCACTTAACCCCAGCCTAAAAAAAAACAAAACAAAACATCTTAGAGGTTTCAAGTATGGAGTAATTGCATTCAATTGAAGAAATAAGAATAATCAAAATAACATTTAGTGCTTACCAACTGCCAGGCATTGTGTTAAGCCCTTCACAGTTATCATTCAGTCCTCATAACAACCCTGGGAGATGGTATATGATTAGTGTTTTCCTTCTTATAAGCATTTTATATGAGGCAAACAGAGGCAATTTAAAATCACAGAACTAGTAAATTTCTGAGACAGAATGTAACTGAGGTTTCTCTGTATTTTTCCAGTATTTTTTTCTGGCACATTTAATTGGGTGTCTGATCTGAGATGAGAGGGGTTAATAGGGTCAGAGTAAAAGGGTCTCTGAGCTGGGTTGCAGGGCTCAGAATGTCTCTGACTTAAAGAATCTTTTTTCATGGTCAAGGAAGTATTAAATTCAAGTATATTAAACTGCCAACTAATTTTATTTTTTCCCTTTCATTCTGGGTTTGCTTTCAAACTAGCTGCCTTCCTTCATTACACCAAAACAATAACATCATTAGTCTTTCAGGTGAAAAAGGGTAGGGCGTATTATTTACCATTTTTACCATTTACCATTAAAACTACTCCTTTTTTTTTTTTTTTTTTTTCCCTTTTTCTGAGGCTGGGGTTAAGTGACTTGCCCAGGGTCACACAGATAGGAAGTGTCAAGTGTCTGAGACCAGATTTGAACTCTGGTCCTCCTGAATTAAGTGCTGGTGCTCTATCCACTGCACCACCTAGCTGCCCCACCATTAAAACTTTTATGAATAAAATTTTTATTTTTCCTTAAATTTTAGAATGGTACCCCAAAACTCATTAACTTAGTTCAGCATATGTTGCTTAGAGAAAATGATTAGTCTCCAGACTCCTTAAGGATTAATCTCCAATCTTCTTAATCTTTAAATCTTTAACATCTACTAAGATGTGTATGTTTTTAGCAGTTCTACACAATTACTTGACTTTATTTCCATATTTTCAATGTGGACAAAGATAAGGTGACAGGGGAGAAAGTATCTTGCAGGTTTTTCACTTTTTAACTTAATCTCCCACTGAAAGCATAAAGTACAATTTAGTTTTGCTTATTGAAGCAGCTGCTTAAAATAATGAGACTTTATCTTTTTCAACATTCTAAATTCTATGTAGCTTTTTTACCAGTTTTTCTGGCTGGCTGCATTTTCTTTAAAAAAAAAAAAAATCAGCGTTATAGAATCTGCAAACACTAACTGAACAAAGCACATAACAGAGATTTTTCAGTAAGAACAATTAAAAAAAAAAAAAAAGATAACGGCAAAAATGTACTTGCCAGCCTTAATTTTTTCAGTTGGCAATAATGAGAAGAGTTGAATTGGAGCCAGCACAAATCACCAGTTAAATCTCCTGCAGATTTATGTCAGATGTCATATAATTCAATTAAATGTTGTTTAGTCATTCCCATAATTGCAAACATCCCCTAGTACCATGCTACCAAAATTTTATCCAAAATGGAACCCACAGGTGTATCTTACTGTTGCTGGAGTTCATCTTTTATCATCCCCTGAGGAGGAAAAAAAAAAAAAAAAAAAAAAAAAGTAAAAAGCCCTAAACCAACCCAGTCCTTGACAAACTTACTCCAAAACTAAATCACTGATCCCAAAAGCAAAAAATTTAAGTTGTAATTTTTTAAATAAGCATTTATTTCTTCTAGAAATATCAAAAGCAAAATCATTGCTTTGCGTTCATTTTCTATGTTAGCCTGAAAGCAGCTTTTCTGTTGTTTCCAACCATTATCTTTTATAATCATAGAAGAAGCAAATGAGCTTTCAGTGTATTGCCATTGACTCTTTGGGAAAGCCACTGTATCAGAATGGTTTTCAGTCTTTTCATTTGTAACATGTAACTAATGCACAACCACTTATAGGTGGATATACATTGTACTTAGAGTTGTTATGTAACATCATATTTTAAGATTTGTGAAATGCTGTCATAACCACTATAAAGCATAATTATGGTTTCATTTTATATTTTAGAATTTTTTTCTTCAGTGGAATATACAAAATATCTAAAAAACAGCAGAGTAATATGGAGATATATTGTACATGACTACATATATATAATTTGTAGAAAATGTCTTGTTTTCTCTAAGAGAGGCATGGGAGGGAGGGAGGGAATTTGGAATTCAAAATTTTAAAAAACAAATGGTTAAAGTTGCTTTTTTGTGTAATTGAGGGGAAAAATAGCAGAGAATAGCTATTTATAGCTTTTATTTCTTTCAGATTGGGAGACAAGGCATGAAATCAAGGAGTTGGCCCCAAAGCTGATCCTCACTATGGAAGAGTCATCTGGGGAAAGGCTCAAAAAGAATGGTTCCTGTGCTTCCAAATTAGAAGCTTGGGAATGGGATTCCAGGTTAGAAAAGCAGCAGAACAACGAAGAAACATGTGCTAAACAAGTGAAGATCAAGCCTCCCAGTAAGGTGAGAGGCCATGAGTATAATAAATATAGCAAAAGCTTTAGTCTAGGACCAGTCCTTTTCCCACAGCAGCGAGTATCCATAGGCAAGAATCCTGATAAATGTGGTACACATAGGAAAAGCTTCAGACTGTATTCGGACCTAAGAAAATGTAGTAGAGTCTCCTCAAAGAAAATACTTTCCAAATTTAAGGAATGTGTTAAGTCTTTTAGTTATAATTCAGATCTTATTGAAAATCATCGAATGTCTGCTGGAGAAAAGAAAACTTATATATGTAATGATTGTGGAAAAGTCTTCCGACAGAGCACTCATCTTATTCTACATCAGAGAATCCATACTGGAGAGAAACCCTATGAATGTAGTGAGTGTGGAAAGGCCTTCCGCCTGAGCACAAGACTTATTGAGCATCAAAGAATCCATACTGGAGAGAAACCATATGAATGTAATGAATGTGGGAAGGCCTTTCCCCAGAGCTCAAAGCTTACTCGCCATCAGAGAATTCACACAGGAGAGAAACCTTACGAATGTCATGAATGTGGGAAGGCCTTCTGCCAGAGAACAGGGCTTACTCAGCATCAGAGAATTCACACGGGAGAAAAACCTTATGAGTGTCACGAATGTGGGAAAGCCTTTCGCCAGAGAACGGGACTCAGTCGACATCAGACAATTCATACGGGAGATAAACCTTATGAATGTAATGAATGTGGAAAGGCCTTCCGCCAAAGGAAAGGACTTACTCAACATCAGACGATTCATACGGGAGAAAAGCCTTATAAGTGTAACGAATGTGGGAAGGCCTTCCGCGATAGCTCGCAGCTCATTCGGCATCATAGAATTCACACTGGAGAGAAACCTTATGAGTGTAATGAGTGTGGGAAAGCCTTTGCGCGAAGCACAGAACTTACTGTACATCAGACAATTCATACTGGAGAGAAACCTTACAAGTGTAACGAATGTGGGAAGGCCTTCCGACAGAGTTCACAGCTCACTCAACATCAGACAATTCATACTGGAGAAAAGCCTTATAAATGTAACGAATGTGGGAAGACCTTCCGCTTGAGCACAGGTCTTATGGAGCATCAGAGACTTCATACTGGAGATAAACCTTACGAATGTGGAGAATGTGGGAAAGCCTTCCGCCATAGCTCACAGCTTACTCGACATCAGATGATACATACAGGAAAGAAACCTTATGAATGCAATGAATGTGGAAAGTCTTTCCCCCAGAGCTCACAGCTGACTCAACATCAGATAATTCACGCTGGAGGGAAACCTTACAAGTGTAATGAATGTGGAAAGGTCTTCTGCCAGAGCTCACAACTGACTCAGCATCAGATAATTCATACTGGGGAAAAACCTTATGAATGTAATAAATGTGGAAAGGCCTTTCCCCAGAGCTCACAGTTGACTCGTCATAAGAGAATTCATACTGGGGAGAAACCTTATGAATGTAGTGAATGTGGAAAGGCCTTCCGCTTGGGGACACAACTTGCTGTGCATCAGACAATTCACACTGGAGAGAAACCTTATAAATGTAATGAATGTGGCAAGGCCTTCCGCCTGAGCAAAGGACTTATGGAACATCAGAGACTTCATACTGGAGATAAACCTTATGAATGTAATGAATGTGGCAAGGCTTTCCGCCATAGATCACACCTTACCCGACATCAGTTGATTCACACTGGAAAGAAATCTTATGAATGTAATGAATGTGGGAAGTCCTTCCCCCAGAGCTCACAGCTTACTCAACATCAGACAATTCATACTGGGGAGAGACCTTATGAATGTGGGAAACCCTTTAAATGGAGCACAGGACTTAATGAACATCAGGGTATTCATGTAGGAGAGAAGCCTTTTGAACTCAAGGAGCCTTTTCATCGTAGTTCACACCCTACTCAACAGTGGAGAATCCAAACTGAAGAGAAACTTTTTGAATGTAATGACTGAGGGAAAATTTGCCTCCAGAGTAAATACCTCACTCAGTATTAGTTCATATGGGAGAAAAGAGCCTGATAAATAAGCAAAGATCTTCCATGATAATTTGTCATTGATCATCAGGTTAATTCTTACTGGAGAGAAGCTTATGTATAGAATGAATGTGAAAAGGATTTCAGCCAGAGCTACAATCCTTTACTGAATATTAAAGGATTCAAATGAAAGGAAAACCCTGTAGATCAGAGGTTCTTCACTTTTTTGTGTCCTGGACCACTTTGGCAGTTTACTGAAAGTCTGTGGATTCTTAGAACTCTGCCTTTAAAATGCATAAAACATGGGATTACAAAGGAAATGAGTTATATTGGGATACAGTTATGAGTTTTTTTTAATAAGTTCATGGACTTCAGTTTAAGAACCTTTGGCATAGATGAAGCAGATAAATATTAATTCCCTTCAGTGATTATTTCAAGCTGTTTTCTCTCATCACCCTAGGCATCTCCTTCCCATATCTCCATAAGTAAATGGGATGACATGAGTCTAAGAAAATAGAATCTAAGCAGTTTTTGTCAACCTGAGGTCTAATGTGCCCAAATCACCCCTTCTTCCCATTCTTTTTATAAATCCCTTACTTCCTGGTGTAAATAGTGCCTGGGGTTCTGCAGAGAGTATTCCTGTGTTGTTCTCCTGCAGTCTCTTTTCTCCTAAGCTAATAGGATTCCTTGTTATCCTCACCTACAATCACCAGACAGGTCACAGGGATTCCCCAATTTCATTTCCGTCCCTGAACCTGATCAGAACTTTCCAGATGTTATACTCCTAGAGTAGCAACTCCAGCTCACGTCAAATCAAGTTTTTAGGTGCTAACTTTTTCTATCACTTTCATTCCTTTTTGGGAAATATACTTCTAAGCTATTATCAAAAACAAAATCTTTGTTCAAAACTTTTCATATCAGTATTATTTGTAATAAAAAAATTAATGGAAGAAACTTAAGTGGCCAACTATAAGAGATAGGTTATACTCATTCTCTTAAATTCCATTAATTTAATGGAATATTTGAAAATGGTTGAGAGAAACAACCTTGAGGAAAATGATAAAATCTTGAAAGGTCTTTGTGAAATAAAGGAGAAATCAGAAACTAGTGACCAGAAGAGCCATTATAATGTGTTTACAGTAGTATGAGAAAAAAAAATAAATGGAGAGTCTTAATAGACTTGCAGGGGAGTAATTAAAAGATTGTCATTTCATGCTTTGAAATTTATTTGAGTCTTAGCAGTCATATAGTCTGCTTAATTGTACTGTTGTTTGTATTACTAAGTTTATAAGTCAGAGAAAATGATAGTATTATAATATGTTTTGTTAAAATTTTTAACAGCAGCATCTGTTCACCTCTTGTCTCACAGAAAAAGTTTCTTTACTTATTTAAAGTTAATTTTTTTTTCAGTTCTATCTCCTACTGTCTACTTTAAGATATCACTCTGGTAATCTTATCCTCTCCTTCAATACTTCATATTCAATTTAAACCATTTTTCTCAGCTGCCTACTCACATGTTCTGCTCTCTGTAATACTTAAACAATTTTTTTTATCCCATCTAGTTATCTCCCCTTTGTTCTGTTTTTCTCTTCACTTCCAAACTTAAAAAGAACGATGTTTGTACCCACTTTCAGTTCTGTAGCATACTCTGAGAGTTGTATTCCTTCTGTTTCTGTTTCTTTTCATCTAACCAAAAGTTCATTTTCCACCCCTTCCTTTTACCTGTCCTGTACCTTGGGGATAGGATTTGCCTTCCAGGGCCATATTCATCCTTTCAATCCTCAGGGATGCCTCTAAAATTAGATTTGCCTACTTCTTTCAGGATTCTGCTTTACCCTTGCCCATTCTTGACTACTTTTGAGGTCTTTTTTTATTCCTGTCCTAGATTTTTGTCATATTTGAATTTGTGCAGTTTTCCCCCTGTGTTAGCTGGCAAGTGTTTGCTAAATGCCTAATTCTTAGGTTGTAGCTGTTCTCTTTGTTAGGTATACACAGTTCCTGTTCATTTAAAGCCCTTTGGATTACATCTGCAGGGTGCCAGCAGGGTGTCTCTGGCCGAGGGCTCCTTCCTGAATTTTAGGCCATGGTCCAGAAGCATAAATTCTTTTTTTCAGATGCTGCATTCTTATTCAGCTTGTTCACTTCCCATATTTGCCTTTCCCTTCATTGTGTTTGATGGGCTACAGTTAGGAAGATCTCATCAGCATCCCTTCTGTCCAGCCTTCCATTCCCTAGTGCTCCAAGGTGGACAGGTGGACGGCCGTGGAGAAGCTGATGAGACACTCAGACCCTTTGTGAGCTCCAGCTCCCTTACCTGCTCACCTGGGCTGTCTGAGAATCTGAGAGGTGATGTTGAGTGTTTGGCAAGACCCAAGCACTTCATACATGTAATAACGGTCTTCATCTCTCACCCTATGAATGGAAGGTCCTGCCTGGGGCTGGAGTTCAGGTTGCCCATGGAAAGACCCCAAGGATCCCTTGGTCTTCAGTTGGGCAGCAAGGGGGGGGGGTCGGCTCTTACCTTGGCTGCCCCTGCGCACACTCCAGAAGTGCTTCTCAGGCCTGTGCAGGCTGAAGTTCTTGTTGGCTGGTGGCTGCTCTTGGTTAAGGACCAAATGACATCACTGTTAGAGCCAATTATGGCATGCCTGACCAGCTGACCAATAAGAGCTCGGCACACAGGGCTCACAGTCCGTGTGAGCGTTTTGAGGGGGAACCTGCACTCCTGAGCTTGGCTTTTAGAGTGTGGCCCCTTCTGGGATGAGGGCCTGCCGTGCTGGTCACCTGTGTCCAACAAATGGTTCTAAAGTTCTTTGGGAGACCTTGAGGGTGCCCTCCTTGGGCCCACATCCCAGTGAGGTGCCATTGCAGCCAATATTTGAACGTTGTATCTCTGGGGCTGAATCTAGTATTACTACTCTGTTTTTTGAGACACCTCTTCCCACCACTATAAGTAAAAAGTACCTTTCCCTCCCCTTGTGGATGGATTAATTTATTATTTAGAGGAAGAATTTCACTCTGGATCCTTCATGGACATTCACATGTTTACTCATGAATTTATCGTGGGAAACTTTCAGGAACATTGGAAGTTGGGGTCAGAAATCCCTGTTTGTATCAGACACACAGATTTAACCATGTCATTAAATTGTTGGTGAGCCCCCAGAAGCAGGTGGGGGATACCCTCCTCCAAATCTCCCACCATGAATTTAGGAGGTTTTCATTTGGCTGTCCCCTCAAAGGCCTCTTGCCTTGTCTCTCAGTCCCTGAGCAGGTGGGGTCACTGTTACCTGGGTATAAAGGTGCCTGCTCCCCAACAGATATGTAGAGGTCTGCAGAGGGTGCTCAGAGTTGTTTCTTCCTCTGCCTGTGTCTGATAAAAATGTCATCCAAATTGTGTAGGCAACAGGTAGAAGTCTCTACACGGGGCAGAAGATATGGACAGACAATTCTTGGAAGAAGCAGCCAGAATGTCCAGTAGCCACCCAGAGACTTGTAACAAGGCAGATTTAAGTCCCTTGGGATGTGGGGTGCCATTTCTATCCACTTGGTGACCAGACTTTATTAACGATGAGGAAGTGCTGGCAGTTGTGCAGAACCACTCTGGTACGTGGCTGATAGAGGTCCAAATCGGCGAATTTCCAAAAAGTAATATGGCAACATTTGCTACCAGATGATCAAAGGCTGGCTTCTGATGGGCCTGGTGGTACCTAACAACTCTGAGGTTATTACTGGGGCGATAGAGGACCTTTCTGGGCCAAAACGTTCCTGGAACCCTAGAAGGTACTTGGCACCAAAGCCTAGGGAATGGCAAAGCTGATTGTCTCCTGTGGAGGTGAGCTGCAAGCAAGCATATTTATGAAGGGCACCAAGAAATGTGGAAAGTCTTACCATGCACCGGGAACCAAGATAGGAAACGCTGATGGCAACGGTTAGGATTCTTACAAGGTACTTCTGTACTTAGTTCACACCTTTAAAGGAGTTCACTCATTGGTCTACACACTAGACTCACACCTTTAGAGAGCATGTAAAAGCCCACACTGTGGGAGGGGATTCCGAGTCAGGATTCAGTCAAGGAGAGGCCTTCCCTGGAGAACTTCAGGGGACTTTGGAGGAGAGGACTTCGGGAGATTCACAGCCAGGACTGACTTCTGGGAGCTTCCACAAGCCCACTGTAAACGCCACTCTCCGAGGCGGAGTCTGATTCATTCCCACTCTGATGTTTGTGCTGGCTGGAAACATGAGCTCTTGGGAGCCAAGAACAGAGATAAGCCTCAATTAAAGCTAACTGGGCATAGAAAAAGATTCAGGATTTTGAAGGTGACAATAAAGGATCTGGACTTTACCTCCTGGCTGCATTTTGGGATTATTGGAACTGAACCGAAACTAAGGCTGCCTCCAGAAGCTCCCCAAGAAACCTGCTCCCAGAGAACGATCCCAATTTAGAGAAAACAGAACATTACAGGAACTGTGGATGACGACAGCAGCAATGTCGTGAAAGACAAAGCATGCAGAAGGGGATATGGGGCAAAGAGAAGACTTGTCACTGTGGTCTGCTTCAGTTCGGCACATGCATTTTTTTTAAAACCTGCAAAAATGGAAAGAATAAATTATGATATTTTCCTTTGTATTTTGACAAGTTTGTTGTCTTGGTTACCAAATTTAGAATAAACAATTTAATAATGTTGTATATTTGATTTTTTTAAATTCCATTATTGAATTGTAGAATGTTATTGATAATCAGCAGCTTGGTGGTGGAATGGGTAGAGTTCTGAGCCTAATGTCAGGAAGACGTGAATTTAAATCTGGATTCAGATACGCCCTAACTCTAACTCTGGACAAGTCATTTAACCTTTCTCAACCTCAGATTCCTCAACTGTAAAATCAGGATAAAAGCATCTACTTCATGGAGTTATGAGAATCTAATGAGATAATATTTGGAAAATGCTTACGTCAGTTCTTGGCACAAAGTAGGTATTTAATAAAAGTATGTTCCTTTCCCTATTTCCCTTCATGTCTTTTGACATAAAAAAAACTTAAAAATAAATGCAAAAAAAAAAAAAAAGCAGAAACACACCCATTCTTTACTGACCCCAGTGTCATTAAAAATACTATTAAATTAAGGACTTTGTAAACGTATTAAAAATTGACAAGTAATTACTTGATTTAATCCTAAAGATTCAGTATGTCGAAGAATGAATCATAAAAATGGTGGGTGATTTCATTAAAGATGACAAAAATGAGAACTTGCTAGTGCCTTGGGGATATCAGCAAAGCAGTCCTTAGGGGGAATTGGAAAGTTTTATTTCTGAGAACTTATTACTAATCACTACCATCCAGAGGGGTCAGGGACATGGCCCCAGCAATGAACCCTATTACAGCATGCTACAGAGTGGTGGGGGGTATATACACATACACCTTAATTAGTAGATATCTGCAATCACATACATATATACCCAATGCACCTTCACATGCATCTATGTCTACACTTCAGTTTTCTGTTTCTCTGAGGGTGGCTGACATCCTTCTCAAGTCCACGTCCCCCCCAGCTCATTTTCTACCTCACAGCAACATTCCAACCTTATATCATCTAGTTATTTTAAATAGTTTGTAACAACATTAATATGTCTGACAAAGCATAGTCTCCCTATTTTTTTCTCTTTTGATTAAATCTATTTTAACTTCAACTTTGTCTGAGGTCATTACTACCCCTGCTTTACCTAATAAATTCGATTCCTGTTCTGCGTCATTCTGTTTGAGGGTAGCTATGATTTCTATCACTCCTGACTCCTTTGCTGTGTCTTTCACCTAAAGGACATGAGTGGGATTTCCTCGGAGGAAAGATTGAGCAGTCTGGAGAGGAAGTCCAGTTAGACTCGGACCGTTAGAGGGTGGGACCAAAGAATCAAACAGAAAACAGCTTCTTTGGTTCCTGATGAGGATGGACTCGGGAGAGGAAAGAGATAAACCAGACCTGGAGGGATTGGAGACTGAGAACAAGATGGCTGAGAAAATGTAACAAACAGGGAGTGAGGGGTCCTCCAAGGTTAATAAATAAGGAGGAGGCATTGAATGGAACAAACTGAGGGAAGAGCTCTCATAAAAATGGGGTCTCCACCAATGTCCCCTAATTGTGACTTGAGACTTTTCTATAACAAGTGGAGCTGGAGCTAAAAGCCGCAGGGGTTCAATTGTCTTAGATAAACAAACATTTCCCTCCTGTCTCCCCCACTCCTTTTCATTAGCATTTAAGTACTGAGGTCCATATTTAATCTTTGGGTAAATTAGAATTCTCCAGTAAGAGAAAGTTGCCCTTTCTCTTGAGATGACAATACATCCCTTTTTGCTTTATTCTTATTTCGAGAGTCTCTCTTTTAGTGGCTGATATAAAAAAGAGGTGAGGTGAGAGGAGAGACCCCCTGAAGCATAAGAGGGAAGAGGAGAAAGAGACCACAGGGCAGCCCGCCACCCTGGCAGGTAACCCAGAAGGGGGTCAGCAAGGATGGCCAGACTGATAGGGGCAGCTTAGCCTGGGGGGGGGATGTAGCTTGGATTTCTGACTGGATATAGCAAGGTGGGGGTACCCATAATAGAGGGGGAACCCATTCCCATCAGTTCCCTTCCTGCTTGCCTCACGGAGTAATTTAGCCCCGTTCCTCGGCTCTCTGCCAGCAGGACCAAGTTCCTCAGGACCTCTTTACCCTGAGTGACTACAGTGTGTGTTTCTCCTTTCCTCCCTCTGGCTTAAACAACAGTGAACAAGCAAACCTTTGAGTAGCTGCCCAGGAGAATCTCCTGGACAACCAGATGTTGGGCAGTGGCCGAAGAAGGGAGTGAAGGAGAGAGAAATTCCCCATTCTCCCTCATCCACCATGTCCTGCACAGGGTGCTCCCGGTCTCCAATCCCTGGGGTTCCCTGGAACCATTCTTGCCCTTCCTAAGGCTTAGCTATGGAAAGCCTTCAAAGACGGTTCATTTCTGTTTGCTGGTCGGAAAAAAGGAGCTCACACACGCCACAAGTGGAGGCTTGAGGCTTCCTGGCCTCAAGTGTGACTACGGGGACCAGCCCAACTGGGTGGAGACGAGGAGGACGGAATCTCATCTCCTCCTCCTTAAGAAAAGGTTTCCTTGCTCGCTTCTTGCCACAAGTCAAAGCCAGAGATTGGCAGAGAAACCGCAGTGGGAGCAGCTCAAGCATTTTATTTTTCTCAGTTATATGTAAAGCTCGTTTTTGATATTTATTTCTGTAAGATTTTGAGTTCCAAATTCTCCCTTCTTCGGCAAGACAGCAAGCAATCTGACATAGGATATATATATATAATCATGTTAAACATATTTCCAAATTTGTCATACCGTGAAAGAAGAGTCAAAACAAAAGGGAAAATCATGAGAAAGAAAAGGGGGAAAAGCAAAAATAGTGCACTTTGAGCTACCTTCAGACTTTGCTGGATGTGATAACATTTTCTGTCCCTAGTCTTTTGGAACTGTCTTAGATCATTATATTGCTGAGAAGAGCTAAGTCTGTCATAGTTGATGATTGCAAAATGTTGCTGTTAAGAACCCCCAAGTGTACGGGTCTTCAGGTAAGTTGTGTGTAATGGGCTTAGAAAGTATTCTTCCTCCCTTGGTAGCTAGGCTTTAGGCTACTCCCTGAGCAGCAATCCCAGGGAAGAACACCCTGCTCTCTGTCACAGGGCGAGAGCGTCCCCTCTCAGGTGCTCTCTGCCTCTCCTCACAGCCCTCCCATCAGGCCCCAAAGCACCTGGAATGCCTGGCGATGCTGCCCCATAAAGGGGCAGAAACTACCTAGTTCCTTAATTAGCTCCAAGGCCCCGCTGAGATCTCTTTCCCACAAGCTTTCTCTCTTTTGGTGTCAGCCCCCTTCCCCCCCCCCCAGCTGTCTCCTAGACTGAGACAGACATCAATGGCCCTGGCTATGTGATTTATAAAGGGTGACATATTTCAACAGTACATCCACTATGAGAAAGGTCATGGTCACATATATATGCATACACACACTATATGTAGTACATATAAATTATACATATATACTTAAAGACAAGGGTTTTTTGGGTTTGTTTGGGTTTTGTTTTTTTGCAAGGCAATTGGGGGGTTAAGTCATTTGCCAGGGTCACACAGCTAGGGAGTGTTAGGTGGCTGAGGTAGCTTTGAACTCAGGTCCTCCTGACTTCAGAACTGCTTCTCTATCCACTGCGCCCCCTAGCTGCCCCGATAAATTTCATTTTTAAAAATTCAAGCAGTTACAAAATAAATTTGATTCTATCAATATTATGTATAATATAAAGTCCCAGTCATCTCCTAGTTCTTGTCATAATTCTTACACTTTCAGATACCTATTTTTTACTTTGTAAGGTAAGTTTTATTGTGCTGAGAATTTAAAAAGTGATTCCTCAAATGTAAGGGTCCTGGAAAGGTCAGGCAAGGGCAATTGAGATGTAAGTGGGCCAATGGTCTCCGAGGTCCCCGGATGTGATTGGAGTTGAGTACTTGGGGACTTCCTTCGTGGGAGGGACCTCCAGCCGTGGCGGGAACCTACAGTCTCACTGAAATCTCAGTCAAGTTCAGGATGTAACCTTCATCATCGATTGGCTTGTACCTGGGACCTCATAGACCCCACAGAAGCTCTGGGCAGGAAGAACTCTCTCTCTCTCTCTCTCACTATCTAGAGCTTGGCCTGGAGGAGCAAGTACCAAGATACTCAGAGAGTAGATGTGAACCACGTGAATAAAGTCTAAGCTTGTTCGCCAAAACTCTCCCGTGCTCTTCCCCATGAGGTAGCAGCCAGAGGATTCTGGGGACCTCGAAACATTGATATTACATTTACCAGAGGCTCTAAGAGGCCTAGAAATAAGGACCGATTAGCATCAGTTAGGTGAGAATGGGGCTAACACTCAAAGCATTTAACGATTGTCAAAATAAGTTGTAGTAAATGAATTACAGAGTATTATTGTTCTATAAGAAATGATCGAGGGGGGCCGCTAGGGGGCGCAGTGGAGAGAGCACCAGCCCTGAATTCAGGAGGACCCGAGTTCAAATCTGGTCTCAGACACTTAACCCTTCCTGGCTGTGTGACCCTGGGCAAGTCACTGAACCCCAGCCTCAGGGGAAAAAAAAAAAAAAAAAAAAAAAAAGAATGATGGGCAGGATAATTTCAGAAAGGCCTGGAGAGACTTTGCAGGAGCTGATGGGCCCAGCAACAATAAGATTCCGTGATGGTCAGCTGTGATGGACTTGGCTCTTTTCAACAGCAGGTGATTCGGGCCAGTTCCAGTGGTCTTGGTTTTGTTTTCGCAGATTCTCAGACTCCACTTTTACTTTCACCTACCTGGGAGGTACCAAAAGGCAGTCACTGCAAGGGTCTTGTGGTGGAGGAATCTACACCCAGGAAAAGGGCTGTGGGGACTGTGGACTACAACTTAGCCTTGTCACTCTTTTTGTCGTTGTTTGCTTGTTTTTTTTCTCATTTTTTCCTTTTTTGATCTGATTTTTTGTGCAATATGATAATTGTGGAAATATGTATAGAATTGCATATGTTTAACATATGGTGAATTGCTGTCTGGGGGAGTGGGGGGGAGGAGGGAGGAAAATTTGGAGCAAAATTATTTTTGCATGTATGTTGAAAATAAAGAGCTATTGTTTAAAAAAAAAAAAAAAGAGATGACGTCAAAGGACAACAGATAAATAATGGACAAGATGTCCTAACTTCCTTTGCCTTCTCGGTTCCCCCTTGTGGATGCTGCAGCCACATTTGGCACGAAGGCACTGACCACCTGCTTCCAGCCCTGTTTGCAGCCTCCGAGGCTCTTCCTCTTGGGGTCCCTAGCCCCCTTGCGAGCCCAGCTCGGGGACCACCCTTCCCCGGGAGTGCTCTCACCACTGGGGCCCGCTGCCTTGCGGAGCTGAACGAGCCAGTGATCAGGGTAGCTCAGAGAACCCCACCACAAATCGCCTCTTCCACACGCGGGGTCTTGTTCCCGGACGTTTGAGAACAGAATCTTGCACTAATAATTAAGGGGAGTAGGCGTGGGGCCCTTAGGACGGACAGAACTGCTGTCCCCCGGGAGAGACTGACAGCTGGCTGTGGGGTTCGGCGTCATTCTGAGGCCCCCCTCCCCGCCTCCCCCACTGCTCCTGGTTCTGCCTCTGGGCCCTGGTCAGTCTCTCTTCTGTGTAATCGCCCTTCCCACCGGAGCCGCCCCTCCACACCGGGACGCGGGGCGCTGGGCCGGGGCAGACACTTCCTGTGGGACCGGACAAGTCACAGAACCCTGCCTGCCTCAGTCTGTTCGACTGTAAAATGGGCCTCCTAACTAAGGCGCCGAGGACCAGGTGTATCTGCGGGAATCTCCGCCCGCTCACGCCCGTGGCCACGCAGTTCCCGAAGCTTCGCCCCTGCGCCCCCCGGTCCCGCAGTCAGCTGCGTTCGGGCCGCTCAGGCCCCTTTCCAATTCGTACCTCGAGCACTAGCGGTCCTGGCTTCCGAGGGCAGGGCCGGGACGACTCCCCCGGGACCCCGAGGGCTGCGCGGAGAACCAGCGGCTCGGGGTCTCCAGGCAGCGTTTGGGGGACGACTCGTGTGGAGGGGAGACTCCTGTCTAATGGGCCCTGAGGGGGAGACGGCGGCCGCGCTCCCTCCCCCTCCTCCCCCGTTCTGTAACCGTGTTCCCGAGTACGTCCCGAAGCCGCCGCTCCCGGAGGAGGGGCCTCCGTCGCTCGGAGGTTTCGCTTTCTTTTCTGGGGGCCCACCCCAGGGTCCTCGTTGCCAAAGGCTTGGTCCCGAGTCGTGGGGGGCGAGGGCTCAACGTTTGTATTGCTCGCTCGCCGATCTCCCGATAGGTTTATTCTAAGACTCCGTCCGCGGAGAGCGTTGGGATCTTAACCCTTTCCAGCGGCGCAGCAGCGACCTCGGACTGCTGCCTCCGCCAACTTCAAAGGGAGAATGTTAGGGGTCCGGGCCAAGCCCAGATGGGCTCTGCCGGAGATCTCCCGCCCAAGGAGCCCCCAGGCTCTGCTCCGCCCGGAACGCCGCGGGGGCTGCACAAATGCCAGGCCCACTCCACCAGTCTGCGCTCTCGGGGCCCCCGGCGGCTGTTCTCCGCCCTTGGGGGTCCCTGGTTGGCCAGGAGACGCCGCCCAGCCTGGACGTCCCCCTCCCCAATCCCCGCCTCACTTTACATGTGAATCGGGGGTGGGAGTGCGTGACCACCAAGGTCCCCCCAGCTCCCGATCAAGCAAAGTTCAGGAGGGAGCGGTCACTTCCCCCAAGGTTCCTATCATCTCTATTTCTCCTTCTTGATATAAAAATGATGCTTTTTGAAGAACAAAATGACCGTTTTGTTGACTCAAGTACATCAAGAAGTTACAGGCTTCCTTGCTTTTGGTAGAGGCTCCCAGTTGATGTCTGGCTCACCAAAGTTAATCACTAGTATCATGCCTATGTGAGATTTAGAATCCATTTCCTGGATTTGTCTATTTTCTCCTTTGTTCCAGGGGCTCTACTTTAGGCTTCAAGGGAAAAAATCACTTGTTTCTCTGTTCTGATCTTCATCCAAATGCTCTACAGTGCAAAATAGTTGGCCCTTTTCTATAAAAATCAGAGGTCTACTAGATTCAATGAATTAAAAAAAAAAAAAAAAATTGGATACCTGTATTTCAACTGTGTTTTTTTAAACACGATGTATTAAAAATGTTATTCGGAAGAAGATAAAAAAGGTTCAGTAGACTGCTAAGGGGACTATGATGCAAAAAAGTATTCAGAACTTCTGGTCTATGTGCTCTATAGTATTTTCTGCTGAAAAAAAATAACCTCTCTTACTCCAACCATTTCATCTGTATAGGTGAAAAAAAATTTATCGTGGGCCAAGCAATGTGCCAGAAATGATATAAATCTAACAGAAATACAGACAAAAGGAAAAATGTAAGGCTGAACCGCTGAAGAATTTAGATTTGAAAGACTATTTCCTAAATGGGAACAAAATACACACATTTCTCAGAATCACATAGTATCTTTATAAAACCAGACTATAACTTAGGGTACAAATAAATGAAAAATGTAAAAATAAATAGTAAATGCTACTTTATGGCGCAAAATAGATTTAAAAAGAGTATCTAATACAGAGAGTACAAAAAAAGAAACAGAGCTAAATGGACATTTAACAATGACATTTCAAAATAACATGCAGGACAAAGGATGAATCACATAACAATAATTAAAAGAGAATAAGATGAAATAACAGACAAATTTCTGGGTGGCAGTTAAAGTAGTCCTTGGAGAAAAAATTATATCTCTGATAACATACATTTTTAAAAAATGGAAAAAGAGAGGATTAGTAAATTGAGTAAATAACTGTTAAAATTACAAAACACACACAAAATAACTGAAAAACATTATTTTGAAAATAGAGCATAAATTCAGAAACTAAAAAAGGATGCAGAACTGATGATAAAGAAAACTAAAAACTTTTTTAAAAAACAAAACAAAATTGATGAATGTTTTCCATTTCCAGGTCAGAGGGAAGAAAATCAAATTAACAAAAATTTAAAAATAAACATTATGAAATCACTCAACAACAGAGAAGAGTGTTAATTTAAAAGGTTTCTCTTCAATATTAACTTTCTGATGTAGGCTTCTGCTTTAGCCAAAGGCATTTCCACAGTAATTATACTTATGTGGTTTCCCTCCAATATTTTGTGATAGAAAGCATAGACGATCTACAGGTGAAAATCTTCCACATTATCCAGTATGAGTTCTCAGGTGTCTAGTAAGCTGTGTTCTCACCTGAAAGACCTTCCCACATTCATTACATGCATATGGCTTCTCTCCAGTATGAATTCTCTGATGATAAATTAATTCTGCACTCTCCCAGAAGGCCTTCCCACATTCGTGACACTCATATGGCTTCTCTCCAGCATGAACTCTATGGTGTCGAATGAGTTCTACTCTCTGGGGGAAGGCCTTTCCACATTCATGACATTCATAAGGTTTGTCCCCAGTATGAATTCTCAAATGTTGACTAAGTGTTGCCCTTCGGGAAAATGCTCTCCCACATTCCTGACATTCATATGGTTTCTCTCCAGTGTGAATTCTTTGATGGTAGGTAAGAGCTGAACTGGTGGTGAAAGCCTTCCTACACTCATTACATTCGTATGGTTTCTCTCCAGTATGATTTCTTTGATGGAGCATGAGCTCTGCACTCTGTCGGAAGGCTTTTCCACAATCCAGACATTCATAAGGTTTCTCTCCTGTGTGTATTTTCTGATGTCGAGTAAGTTCCGAGCTCTGGCAGAAGGCCTTGCCACATTCAAGACATTTATAGGGTTTCTCTCCATTATGTATTCTCTGATGTTGAGTAAGCTTTCCACTCACACGAAATGCCTTTCCACACTCATTACATTCATACGGCTTCTCCCCGGTATGAATTCTCTGATGTCGTGAAAGCTGTTCACTCAAGCGGAAGGCCTTTCCACATTCATTACATTTGTAAGGTTTCTCTCCAGTATGAATTCTCTGATGATAAATTAATTCTGCATTCTGCCAGAAAGCTTTCCCACATTCATGACATTCATAAGGTTTCTCTCCAGTGTGAACCCTCTGGTGTTGGTTAAGTTGTGCAATCAAGCGGAAGGCCTTCCCACATTCAGGACATTCAAAAGGTTTTTCTCCAGTGTGAATTCTCTGATGTTGGGTAAGCTGTGAGTTCTGCCAGAAGGCCTTCCCACACTCATGGCATGCATAATGTTTCTCTCCTGTGTGAACTCTCTGATGGTAACTGAGTCCTGTCCTCTGACGAAAAGCTTTCCCACATTCCTGACACTTGTATGGTTTCTCTCCAGTGTGAACCTTCCGATGATAACTTAGTCCTGTCCTCTGGCGGAAGGCCTTCCCACACTCAGGACAGATGTAAGGTTTCTCTCCTGTATGAACTCTCTGGTGATAAATTAGACCTTTTTTCTCACGGAAAGACTTTCCACATTCATTGCATTGGTAGGGTTTCTCTCCAGTGTGAATTGTCTGATGGCAAGTAAGATGTGCACTCAAGCGGAAAACCTTGCCACATTCATTACATTCATAAGGCTTCTCCCCAGTATGAATTGTCTGATGACGAATAAGGTGGGCACTCTGGCGGAAGACCTTCCCACATTCAATACACTCATAAGGTTTCTCCCCAGTGTGGATTGTCTGATGTCGAGTAAGTTGAGTATTGAGGCGGAAAACCTTTCCACATTCAGTACACACATAGGGTTTTTCCCCAGTATGAATTCTTTGATGTTCAATAAGATGTATACCCAGAAAGAAAGCCTTCCCACAATCATTACAAACATAGGATTTCTGTCCAATACGAGCTTCCTGCTGGGAATTACAGGATGGACTACTACTGAAAACTGCCCTACAATCATTATATTCATATGTTTCTTCTGCAGGATACAATCTATGATATTCAATAAAGTCTAATTTAGAACTGAAGGACTTCCCATACTCATTATACTTAGAAAATATTTTCTTAGAGCAGATTCTATTACATGAATTTAGATCTGAATATAAACTTATATTCTCTCTGCCTGTATGACAATCTTGGAGACTCCTATCTATACATACTTTTTGCTGTGGAAAAATGTCTGGCCCAAGACCAAAGGTTTTGCTATAGGTGTCACATTCTTGGCCTTGTGTTTTACTGGGAGTTTTCCTTTGGATAATTTTTCCTGGCTGCAAATGGGTCTCCTCATTGCTGTGCTCCTTCTTTAACTCTGCATCACATCCCCAGGCTGCTCTGAAACTGTAGACCAAGGAACCATGCCATTTTGTGAATCTTTTCTGAGATGATGATTCCATAGAAATGTCCAGCTTTGGAACTGATTCCTTGGCTTCAAGCCTAAATGTCCAATCTGAAAGAAAGCAAAGTATAAATGTCCCCATGTATTTACTGCCTTACACTTAGATCTTTCTTGTGTTTCTTCCAGGAAAATAAAACTAATAATTTAATTTCAACAGGTAGAACAAATAATACAATCTTAGGTTTATTACATTTATAATTTACATAAATCATCCTTCACACTGATTTTTCATAACCACCTTATGAGATAAGTCCAATTTAATGTTATATAAATGAAGAAACTGGGGCTCAGAATAGCTTGCCTAAGATCACATAACTAATGATTGGAAGAAACAAAATTAGAGCTTAAATATCCTCTTTCATCCTGATGGATATACCCAAAGAATTGAACTGTGAATAAATGTTGAAATAAGTTTGAAGGATTATTAACTATAGATAACACTGAAAAGATTCCTGAATTGATTCAGAGACATGGTTAGCCTGGTCTGCTGTTCAGTTTCTGGGCAAAAGTAAGGTAATATGATTCTAAATACTCCTTACTCCCAATAACATATTCTTGTGGCTGAGGAAGGTCACAAAAAGAATAACAGAGATTTGAGAGGTTTCTATTCCTTCAGGTTCTCCTTTGAGGTTTTCCTTTTCATTTCCTTTTTAAAACACCCAGGGTCCTATTATACACAATTAAAAAAACAAAGTATATGATCCCCCAAAAAGGACATAAGTGCACACAGCATGTTTTAAGGAACACAAATTAATCGTTCATTTAATTCTGAATGTCTTGAGACCAAAAAGGGCTGGACTATTTGGGTTGAAATTCCATCTCTCTGGTTTATTACCTATATGACCTTGGACAAATCACATAATCATCTCTAAGGCTTAATTTCCTCATAAATGAGAAATAAGGGAGCTGGACTACCTGACACCTGTAGTTCCTTTCAACTCCAAATATATGATCCTATTATGCCAGAATCAGAGAATTTTAAGCTGGAAGAGACCTCATGAGGGAGAAAAAGTATCCTCTGTGTGGGTCTAAAATACATCAGATACACATTTGTTATTTGCTGATTACAAAGAAACCCTAAGCCAAGGATACTGTGATAACTCTCAGGAGTCACTGACTTTAAAGCAGACCCAAAAAAGAAACTTGACTATAACTCCTGGGGAGGAACTGAATATTCCCAGAGGCAGCCTATTCTAGTTTGGGAAAACTCTAGTAGCCTGAAAAGATGAACACTGGGGTATCTGTCATATCTCATCCATCTCTCTTGTTTATTCACTCACTTGGGTAGTCATTCCTTGGGATGACATCTCCCTGGGTCATCCAAGGAGCTTCACCTCGCTCCAGCTGGTTGATCACATCTGGCTTTGAAGCTGCCAATCCTGTGCATTGGAAATGAAAGGGCTGTTGATAAGACAATCAGCACAGAATTCATTCCTATCCTCTCTACTATAAGGTAAATGTGGGTCTCCCTCTCAAGAATGAGCTGTCCTGTGCTCCTGGGAGATGATGAAGAAAGGAGTCACAGGAAATCTAGCCTTAGTTCACTGGAACTACTTCCTCCCAGGGTGGAAAAAGTTCAGGTTTTGGGCATTGAGAATTCAAGATCCAACTCTGGACCTCAAGGAACTACATCAGGGAAGGTACAATCTCAAGGGCAACACAATCAAGCAGCTAGATTCCGGTTAACAAAGATCTCTCATAGACGGGACACTCTTTGAGAACAAGAACTCAGGACCCAGGAAAGCATTTTTTTACTAACTGGGAAATTAATTAATGCTTTTTGAATTGTTGAAAAACTTTCTACTTGGGAATAGGTGGCATAAAAGAAGGAAAAACCTTTGGGTTAAACTCACTCACCATTCAAGCCACAACAGAGCATTTCCCCAGATAATAATCAGACCTTCTCCAGGACACAGTCTGGGTCCCAGGAAAGGCCTGAGATCCTTACCCAGGCAGACCAGGTTCTGGTAGTTCTCCAGCATCACTTCCCGGTAAAGCTCCTTCTGGGAAGGGACCAGGTGCCCCCACTCCTCTGGGCTGAAGTTCACAGCCACATCCCTGAAGGTCACTGAGCCCTGAAATACCAGACATGAATGTGCTCACCTACAGGCCATCCCCCACTGGGGAAGGAGATGTAGTGAGCAATACAGCTTCTCCAGTCAGATGGCTCGGTGTCGTATCCAAACCTGCCTTGGACATGAAGAACCCGAGTGACACAGGACAAGTCACTTTAATCTTCTAGGTCCCAGGTCCCTATACTTTAAAGGGCTGTCCTAGAAGATCATGGGGGAGGTCCTTTCCCCCTCCAGACTGAGGATTCGAGGGCAGTTACTCCAGGGATCACCTCTGATTGTTTGGCTTCCAGAGGAAAGCCCTTCTTGAGCACTGCTGGAAGGAGTCCAGAAGGCCACAAGGCAGATGTAAGGGCAGCTTGAGCTCAATTCCCTTCTGTTTTCCCTCCTCCAGACAAACATACAAAGTTCTTTCAGATGATTAACATTGTCAAGATCTTGAGGACAGTCTTGTCATCCTACACTAGAGGCCCTCTTCTCTTAGTTATGTTTCAATGAACTTCGCATCTCATCAATATGGGTAGCACTTCCATTGTACAAGTGACAACTCACTCATGCCTTCTCACTCTGCACACTTTGTCACATTCCAGACATCACATTCAGGTTTGGGGTTAGAACCAGATCTATAGTTAGAGGTAAGCTTCCTTCTACACGTCTTTTCTACATTTCACTGTGGCCAGTGGAACAACTGGAAAAGTCCACCTTTTATCCTAACAAGACCAGTCATATTTCTCAATAATATTTTTTCTCCATAGTATTTTGTTTTTCTAATTACATGAAAAGATAGTTTTTAATATTCATTTATATATGATTTTGAGTTCCAAATTTTTTCTCTCTCCCTCACCTCTCCCCTCCCCTAGTCAGCAACCAATCTTATATATGTTAAACATGTTCAATCATTTTAAATATATTTTCATGTTCTGAAAGAAAAATCAGAACAAAAGGGGAAAATCACAAAAAAGAAAAAGAAAATAAGGGAAAAAAAGGGAAAATAGTATGCTTCTATCTGCATTCAATCTCCATTGTTTTGAGAAACCTGATTTATTGGGGACCCTAATCAGTATTAATTAGTTCCTTGTGATTTTTTGGGGGGTGTTTGTTATCAATTATTAATTTAGTAATATTTAAATGACTGACTAGATAATAAGTATAAGTAATTCATAATTTGTATACGTTATTTGGAAATTTTAGATTCTGACAAAGAGGGCTCCTGCTTATAGATTATTATATATTATTTGTCTATCAGCATGATACCAACTTGCATAACTATAGTACCCTAAGAAGGCTGACCTGAAATATCTCTATCCTGCATGTCCCACATTCCATGCTGGCAAGAGAGAAAGCCCCCAAGTTCCCCCCGAATGTTCCTGATGCTAGGTCTCCAAAGGCGGAAAGCACCATCTTCCACACCCAACCAGTGCAGGTCTTGAACCTCATAACCCTGCCGGAATTCACACTTCAGTGGGTGCATTGGTCGGTCGCCATGGAAATGCCATTCTAGCTTTAGCATACTTGTTGTAAGGATTCGGTTCCGCAAAACAAGAGAAGGGAATTGTAAGGGTCCTTTAAATGGGCGGTGCCACAGCATAACAGGAGATTGATTAGCCCAGAAGTATTCTCTGTGGATATAGGACTACCCTGTGGGTGGGATCCTGTCCATATTGAGATAGCTTCATAATGGGTGACAGCTCTCTCACTGATTGGCTGTGTGTGTGTGACCTCACAGGCCCTTTATAAGCCCACTGCAGACAGCAGTCGCTCTCGTTAACCTGGCTCCCTGAGCCAAGTGGATGGAGAGCCCAGAGAGGTAAGGAGTTTGGTAGAGAACACATGGGTCTTCAGACCAGGTGTTCACTAGGGAGCTGACAAGTCAGGGCATTATGTGAGTAGGTATAATAAAGGCTTTTAAGATTACACGTGGCTGTTCTTGAGCGTGGTACAGGTTATTAAACTATAGGTTCAAGAGATCGTGGCCAGAGACGTTTGAAGGCCTCAGAAGAGGCAAGCCGGGTAGAAGTGACACTGTAAAGGTCAGTGCTCAAAGGTGCTCTGTTGGGCCTAGGACAGATTGGTAATTGTAACTGCCAGGAGGGCATGTTACACTTGTAACCCTGCATAGAGGCCTGAAATGAGAGGGGGTCTGGGGTCTGCTTGGGTGGCGGGGGCCGGATGCTTGGAGCTCTGCCTCCGTTTCTCCTTTGGAGTGTCCCCACAGTGCGCTCTGGATGTGAATGGCGTTTCCATCCTAAGTCTATTGGAACTGTCCCTCAGGAATATTAAAGTCACCCACTGCCCAGGTCATCGCTGGAATCATTAGCCTTTCCATTGCCCTTTGGGTCCATCACAAATCTGAATTTGCAGAGAGCCAATCGAGGCTCTCCTCATAGAAAACTTCCCGGGAGATGGTTCAGAAGAAGACCGGGTGTCTTTCGGGGACACCGGCTCTGCAAAGGTTCTAGTTTCCTAGCTAGGGACAGAATGTCAAAGGGGGAATGGCCCCGCCTTCAGGAGGCACATCCTCAAATAAAGTACATAGAAAAGCCTTTCTCCAGCTGCTGATTCAAACCTGAGCTTCTGGGTATTTTTGTTGCCAGATCAGCCCCCATCCTTGGCACACAGCGACCCTTCAGTGTGTGATCTCTGTTCACCATCGTCTCCTTGCAAACATCTTATTTACAATTTCTGCATCAAATTCATTAGTTAAGTGTTTAGAGCGCACCAAGCACTTTATTAAACCCTGAAATATTCATCTATCATTTCCTTTTTTACCTCCTGACTCTTCTGGGTCTACATATTAAGCCCAGACCTTCAATAAAGCCTTATCAGGTTCCCACTGTGGGTCACGAACCGCCAGGGAGACCGGAGGAGACCAAGGACAACCTCGGACAAGAGCTGCACTCAGAGGAGCCCTTGGGGGAGGGGGACTAGAGTCACCAAGGGCGGGGAAAGACTTCCTGGGGAGAAGAGGGGAGAGTAGAGTCCTTTTTTTGGTCATTTGGATATTTACAACTTTCAAAGTTATCAACTTGAAAACTCACACTTCCCGCCCACTCTGCCCAGATTGAGAGTCGGGATCTAAAGGCAGCAGGGGGTGGGTAGAGCATGGGGGGGTTGCTGCAGGGTCGTTTATGGATGTCACCCAGAAAGAGCGCGCAGGGAGCAGCCAGGAAGGGGGTCTTTTTTGCAACAAAATCCTGAAATCTGCCAATTCACTGAATATTCATTTATTTATTTCCATTCAGGACTTTGTCAGATTACCTGAGTTTTTCTCCCAGTTACCAATGGCTCTTTAGTTACTGAGCTGACCCTGGCTATTTGCAAAGATTTTGTCAAGATTGTGTAAATATAATACTAGAGCAGTTCTATGAGAAATTTAGAAATAGAAACCGTCTCCAAGGGAGCTAAGCTCACCTTACGAACCTGTCAGAGCTTTTGAAGAAAAGAACAACGATGCTGTTTCTTCCCTGATCAACAGCAAGAAATGGTCATGGGGACAATGTTCCTTTAGAAGCCAAGAATGAGCTACGGAGAGTTCTTCTTTGTCTATTTATATTAAGGCAGTACCAGAAATCCTTGAGACTAACTAGAAGAATCTAAATTTCAGTAATTGAGTTCTCTCTGGGGGTCCCGTGGCTCCATCATATACAGACTCTTATTTTTTACTTTGTGTGATGTATTAGATTCAAACTTTGCCTCAAAGAAAGTTTAGTCTGGCCCCACGCTGTACATAATCTGAAATATTTGAAATGAAAGAAATGAATGAAAATGCAGATGTCCTGGTCATGGTGAAGATGTACAAAACAGCAGGCTACTGAAGCAGGACCCGAGTCTTGTATTTATGGGTAAATGAAAAATTGGGAGAGGGGAGCTACCTAGAGGCAAGCTCCCACTTGTCAAACCGGACAGCATACATGCAGAAATCCGAACACAGCACAGGACATATTTTGTTATGTGGCTCGACAAAATTGGTTCTTCTACCGAGCAACACTAATCTCAGCCTCGAGGACCTAAGGCTTAACGTTCCTGTGGTGATCTAACACCACAAATGTACCTTTGAGAATACAGACCCTATTCTTGATTTGTAACTTTAATGGAATTTTCCAGGTTGAGGAAATTTGCTAAGAATTCTGGGGAAGGGGGCAGCGAGGGGGCAGCTAGGGGGCGCAGTGGATAGAGCACCAGCTTTGAATTCAGGAGGACCTGAGTTCAAATCTGACCTCAGATACTTAACACTTCCTGGCTGTGTGACCCTGAGCAAGTCACTTAACCCCAGCCTCAGGAAAAAAAGAGAAAAAAAAAATTCTGGGAAAGCCCTAAAAAGTGTATTCCAGCCTAAGATATTTTGTACCAGACCTAAGACATTTGGTGAAAAGAGAGATTTACCTGAAAATTTTGCTCAAAGCAGTCACTTGATATAACTAACAGTACAAGGCGGAATGACTCTAGTTACTCAGGGAAGCATCAGGGACATCATGGGTAGGAAGCAAATACTTGTGGGAGGCTGTGCCCCAGGCTTAGGGAAAAGCTTTGTGGACACTTTCCCCACCCTGTTATCTCAAATGCTCTAAAAGAAGTCCTGGCTCTGGGCTGACTGGGTGAGGTTCTTGAGCTCAAATTTATGAGAAAACAGACTCTGAAGGTGGGAGTCAAGCCCCAAAGCTCCACAGTAACAAGCTTGGCACTGCCCTGGTAAACCAGACTTAACTGGGGAGTGGGGGAGCCCCTCCATGCGCCTTCACAGACTGAGAGGCAGGGGGCTGGAGGGGGAGGGGGCTGGAGGGGCAGGGGGCTGGAGGGGCAGGGGGCTGAAGGGGCAGGGGGCTGGAGGAGGAGGGAGCTGGAGGGGGAGGGGGCTGGAGGGGCAGGGGGCTGGAGGGGGAGGGGGCTGGAGGGGGAGGGGGCTGGAGGGGCAGGGGGCTGGAGGGGCAGGGGGCTGAAGGGGCAGGGGGCTGGAGGAGGAGGGAGCTGGAGGGGGAGGGGGCTGGAGGGGCAGGGGGCTGGAGGGGGAGGGGGCTGGAGGGGCAGGGGGCTGGAGGGGCAGGGGGCTGAAGGGGCAGGGGGCTGGAGGGGCAGGGGGCTGGAGGAGGAGGGAGCTGGAGGGGGAGGGGGCTGGAGGGGCAGGGGGCTGGAGGGGGAGGGGGCTGGAGGGGCAGAGGGCTGGAGGGGGAGGGGGCTGGAGGGGGAGGGGGCTGGAGGGGGAGGGGGCTGGAGAGGTGGGGGCTGGAGGGGGAGGGGGCTGGAGGGGCAGGGGGCTGGAGGGGCAGGGGGCCGGAGGGGGGCGCTGGGGGGGGGGAGCTAGAGGGGGAGGGAGCTGGGCTAAGGACCCTTGACCCCGTTCTAAAATCTATAAAATCAGGGCTGCCCGGCTAAGCCTCCCGGGCCCTCCCGCTTCCTTCTGCGGCTGGGACTAGGGCCGAGGGGTCGCTGAGCCAGACTCACAGCAGCCACTTACCTGCTGGGCCCGGGCCGCCAGGAGCACGAGGGCCATTCCTGACCCCAGGAAGCTCCCTCCGTGGGGGAAAGTCTCTGGAAGGCAGGTCTGAGGGGGAGAAATGACCCATGAATGGGACTGACCCCCACAGGCGGCCCGGCCCACGTCCGGAGGGAGCAGGCTCAGGCACCGAGGAAAAGACCAATCAACGAGCATTTATTAAGTGCCTACTGTGTGCCAGGCACTGGGCTGAGCGCGAGGGAGCGACCACCGGATACACGAGAGACCGTAAGGGGAGGCGGAGAAGGGCCTGAAGCGGCGGGGGCTGCCCGGCAGCGGGTCCCAGAAGGCGGTGGGGACTGCACGCCGGGAGGGCTCTGGGTTTGACCTGGGAGGTATCTGAGGGCGGGACAGGCGGCCGGGGCAGCGGCTCCTGGGGTTCTGGGGCCGGAGCGGGGCATGTCCCAGCCCGGGGCAGAAGCAAACTCTGGGGACACCCCGAGGCTCTGGGGGGCGGGGGGCTGGGAGGAGGGGCCCCGGGAAGGAGGCGGGACTGGGAGGGAGGCGGCGAGTTCTGCCCGAGTTTGAGACGTCTAGAGGTCAGCAAGGTCAAGATGGCTGAAAAGCCCTCGGAGAGTGAGATTCCCCTGGGTTTGAGAATCATTGAAGTCATGGGAGCCGATGAGTCACAAAAGGGGGGTCCTGAGGAACCCCCAGAAAGGACATGCCCGGGACGAGGGTCCGGCACCTTCAGGAAGCCGGTACAGGAAAGGAAATTCAGAAAAAACCTTGAGAAAGGAAACGCTCTGATCCCTGGATAAACGCCCTCTCCCGGGGGAGAGAAAGGGACAAACTACAATAACTGGGGAGCATGGCCCAGATTGAGGGGCCCAGGAAGACTGGGGGGAGGTCCCAGGGAGGGCAGCCTCTGAATGGCGGCTCGGGAGGGATCCCGGCAAGGGAACAGCCAAAGGAAGGGCCCTGCACCCGGAAACGGAAGCGGAGGCGGCAGACGAGGGGCCCACGGGGCGTGTGAGCCTGGGGGCACTAATGCGGAGGGGGCGCCGGAGTCCTGGGCCGGGCTGGTGCTGTGATAGGGCTGGGAACGGGGGTCCCGCACAGCCCAGGGACCCTGCTCTAGATCCAGATGGGCCCAGGCGTGGGCTGGCAGTGCTTCTCCCGCTGGGCCGCATTCACCTCGAGGGGCGGACTTGGGCGACAAACAGGCTTCTGGGGCCGGGCGGGAGTGTCAGGTGCTTTATGGACTAAGGTGTGAACCACGTGCCTCGTGAGGGGGCTGACCCCTGTATTCCGGCAGGGAGGGGGGGGAGAGGGAAGGAAAGAGCCAAGGGGAGGAGAAGAGGGGAGGAAGGGTGGGGGGAGGGGGGTTATCCGCGGGGGTCCCCCCCCCAGGCTGGAGGTGGGGTTGACAGAGACACCAAGGCAGAGGGTCAGAGGGCACAAGCCCGCCCCCCTCCCTTAGACTGATACAGAGATGGGGGAGGGCCTGGAAAGGGGCAATGAGCGAGACCTCCACGTGGAGGTCGGGAGCACGACACTCGGCACGCACTCACCCCGGAGGACCCTTCTCAAAGGCGGCCTGGAAGCGTCAGGCGGCGGGCCTCGGGATGCGGAACCGAAAACGGAAGTGACTCTCCTCGTTTCCGGGAATTTCCCGGACAGTTTCTCACGGGAAATGTAGTCCAGCGACCAGGGCGATTGGTGCGCATGCGTTGGGTTTCCGACTTGGAAAAAGCCCCTTGGTCCCGCCCTGGGGTCATCTGGTCGCCCAGGCCCCGCCCTTTTCGGAGGCGGCCACGCCCCTTGGAGGCGCTTTTCATGGCTTCACTTCTTCCTCTCTTCAGCCCGCTCCCATTTAGCGCCTGCCGTGAACTAGGCCCTAGCTAAGCTCTGTGATTAAGTGCTACGGAGTCTGCGCGCCAGGAGTTCCCGTTAGTCGTCTGGTGGGGGAGGGGCCCCCACCGCTGCGTGCCTCAGTTTCCCCGGGGTCGTTGTGAGGACCAGATAATATTTATAAAGTGCTCGGCCCGGACCCCGGCCGGAGTGCGCGCTGTCCAAAATAAGAATTGTTACTGCTTTAAGCGTCCTGCCGGTCCACACGCAGCTTCCCCTCGTGACTTGGCCTCCCAGTGAGATGGTCCAGGCAAAGAAAAACTGGACAGCCAAGTGTCTAATTCGGAGAACGTTTATTTTACTGACCGGGGCGGACTCGGCAGAGAACTGTGGCGGACCGAAGTGGGCGCAGGGCTGGGAGCACCGGAACTGAGACTTACAGGGGGAAAATAGGGGCTTACGGGATGGAGGGAGAATACACGATGGCCGGAGTTTAACAGATTATTTGGAACAAGATAAGGGTTATCGCACATCCGGCCTCATGGAATAAACAATCCTGGGAGCTTTTGGGAAAGGGATTTCCCTCCGCCTTAGCTAAACAAACATTTCCCCGGAACCGGGCCCCTAGGCTGTGGGGGAGGGGGAGGCCAATCCTTTGTCCATTTCACCCCGCGGACCGTGGGCCTCGTCTGCTCTCCTGACTGGGACAGGACTCGCACCCTTCCCCGGGGGCTCCCCGACCAAAGGGACAGGCCCAGGGCCTGAGCTGAACACACGGAGTCTCCCTCCGCACCTTCGAAGGGGTCAGCGTCCAGCGCGCAGAGGCCAGCAGGCCCAGCACGCGTCCACCCCGGGCCGAGGACCGGGCCTTCCTGCAGCAGCGCCTGCGCGGAAGATCCGACCTGAACAGGTGGCCCCACTGGATTACTTGGGGGGAGAGGGGGAGATGCCCGGCCCCCCATAAATGGCTTTGCTTAATCGGGGCCAGTCGGAACCTGGATTCTTTCCGAGACAGCGCTCAGTACCTCAACAACCGGGCGCCCGGTGCGGCGGCCTTCTCCCCAGCCCAAAGTTTGCCTCCTCCGCCCTGTGGGCTGTGCTCCCCAGACCCCTAGGAAGGCTTGACCTCGGGTCCTAGTGCCCGGTTAAGGAAATGATGGCCCGGATTTGCACCTAAAGTGAGACATTTTATTAATTTGCAAAAAGGGTAAATGCAGTTTGTGACAACGGCT
Organism: Sminthopsis crassicaudata; assembly: GCF_048593235.1. Taxonomy (NCBI): domain Eukaryota; kingdom Metazoa; phylum Chordata; class Mammalia; order Dasyuromorphia; family Dasyuridae; genus Sminthopsis; species Sminthopsis crassicaudata. Next base: position 6,905,418 of record NC_133617.1, on the reverse strand, counting down.
ACCTAATGCTACTCCTAATGTGATTATAGAAATATCAATATAGGTATAAGAGGGAATAGAAAGCATCGCCCACCCAGGGGGGCTCCAGAGTCTCTCAGCTGGGGAATCCCGGACACAGCTCTCAGGGTCTGCATTGGGAACCAGAGGTCCCAGGCAGAGCATCCTCTCCATGGGTGAAATTGCAGAGCTTCCCTCAGAAAGGAAATCCTTGCAAACAAAGACGGCTGACTGCCCACCAAAGACGCTCACTGTCAGCTGTACGCGTGTTGTTCATCAAGAGGGTACCAAAGTTCACGGAGGAGTTCACAGGGGATGATCCCGCTCAGAGAGCCGGCCAGGTTCTAAGGCAACAGATATTCATGGTAATGTAGGGTTGAGCATGTCTTCAAGATCTCCGGGACACACCAGCCTCCATGCAGGGCCTGCCCCGAACTATGGAGGACTTCCCTGGGCCCATCCTCCGGATGGAGAAGGCTCCATTTTGGTGCTGAACCCCTGCCCTCATTGTCTCCCCCTTTCCAGGATGCCTCAGGAAGAGGTGAGAAGCTGGAGGGAAAATTCCTTAGGCTTACAGCATCATAAGACAGCTCCCCTCCATGCTGAGGATCATGAGTTCACCCTAAAAAAAGGCCAGATTCTCATCAGATCCTTGGTCAATTTTTTAAGTTTTTTCATAAACTTAAACATAAGCTCTGAGGAGCTCCCCATGAGACTGTCTTATGCAAAATCAGCTTATAAGACCTTAAAATGAGATGCCCCATATTCTTCTGAAATTGGCCTGGACCCAACACCGTCCAGAGAACTAGGACAGGGGATCCATCAATGGCTCCTTTAACTATAACACTTTTTACAACTTGAGGAGAATTTGGGGCCTAGATTAGAAATTGGGAAATGAATTGGCTGGGACTAGCAGGAAGAAATCCCTGACTGAGATAAGAGAGATCATGTGAAATTATGAAAAAAGTCAAAAAATTTTCAGAGTGGACCAATGATCTCTCTTCCTGCACAGCTCCTTCTTGAGAAAGGAGCCTGATAGTGAAAATGGGGACTCAGTTCTCCCTCCCCCACTTTCAGCTAAGAGAGCCTCCTTTTTCTCCTTTTTCCCTTCTCTGTAGCAGGGGTGGGTATTTGAGAAAAAGAGAAAATGTGCTCAATGCAGTTAAAATTATTTGACATTTGGTAGTAAAAGCATGGGTAGAAAGGAAATTATATTGTTTGCATTGACTGTGTGAACAGAGGATTTGAGAGTTTGGAAACTTGGGAAAAGAAGAGGGGTATCAAGAGGCAGGTTTGAGAGTTGTGTCAGTGAAAATTCTCAGGTGAAGTCCTGCTCTCTCAAATAAAACTGACACTCAACCCTTCCCTGGCTCACAAAAAGAAAAAAAAAGGTTTGTGTGAATTGGGAAAGAGCCAACAACCAACAATTTAGGGAATCTTACAAATTGAAGTTAAGTACTGGTCAGTTTTAATGTAACTTTTTAAATTGGTGTAATGTGTTCAAATTGGAGACTGCAGTGTAAATTATATGAAATTCCTATCTATTTTTGTAATATTACAAATTATAAACAAAGTTAAGAACTGAATAACTTAAAAGATGGTGGAAAATTTGTTTAAAACTTACATTTGTTGACCTTATTTTATAATGTTTTAGGAAACTGGATATTTCTACCTTTACTTGTAGTTAAAAACTAAAACAATTTGGCTATCACTTAAAAAATTTAAGATTGTTGATTAAATTATGTGGAGTTATTGATACAATGTTTAAAAAATGAAAACTGATCATTATTATGTGTGGAAAGGAAGGGATGAGATGAAAGCCATATCTGAATTGGTCCTACTGATTTAGAGCAGTCTGCCTTGGAATATGAGGGTGTGCATCATGGTTAGTCTATTCTGTACCCCCTTCACAAGGTTGAAGTGTGTCAAAGAGCATCGCCCATAACAGTCCTAAGGACAGATGGGGTGAGCAGGCAGGAGCAACAGACTCAGCCCTTTCCCTGGGGTCCCTATCGAATTTTCTTAATTTTTAAGCATGACAGATTTCTTGAAACCAGTGATTATGGGCATAGTCAAAAGCCCTGGGAAATGAGGCAGTTTGGGGTATGGAGTTTCTAAACAATGAACTTGGCTTGTTGAGAATTTAGAAGTTTTTTTTTTGTTTGGTTTTGTTTTTTTTTTATCATGTAGAAAATATTTCTAATGATTGATCTTTACACCAAGATAAGTTTAAACTTGAGAAGAAAAACAAAAGAAAAATAAGTGAAAGATGTTAAGGGAAATCTCTTTTATGTGTGAGCCCTTGTAAATATTTTTGCTTAGTGCAAATTTATGAGACCAAAAATTAGTGTATCTAACCCTAAACCTTAATTAGTGAGACTTGCTATTTGACATGAAATTTATTGAGATTGTAATTGATACTGTTTTGAGTTTGAATTCATATATGGGTCATCAAGTCAGTAATCAAGAGAAATTTCATAAGCTACTCAGAGGGATATTAAGGACCATGACTTGGTAAAAGGGCAGGTCAATTCCCCAAGAGCCTCCACAGCTGTGGATCACAGCATCTGAAGGAGTTGCAAGGCAGCCTTTACTGACACAGGTGTTTCGGACTGTGAATGAGTTAAATTGGAGGCAGAGGAAAGAGGAGAGAGGTCAGAAAACACAACGGCCTCTCAGTCTGGGAGGTCACAGAACAGCAGTCTCTCGGTCTCCTTGTATCGTCATCATCCTCTCACATGAAGAGATCCATTCCGCAGGTCTGAGTTAGACCTCCAGCAGCCACTGACAGGTGGCTTCTGTATCACAACAGGATGTGATCCTGAACTGATACAGGTGGAGGTCTCTATCTGAGCCACTTCTGGGAGAACAACCTTCGATCTAGCACAAGGTGGGATCTTTCTGGCTCACTTTCCCTTTTATGTTCCTTTGATCAGGAAGGTTTTTACCTCATTTTTCCTGAGTGACTTTGAGGTGGACTTTGTCACTGCATGATTGTGTGACTCTTACTTGAGGTCAAACAGAGGTAAGGATGCTTTATCCTGCTCCATATGTGCCTTTAGGCTTAAGCTGTAGGACTGGTTTGATGCTGTTATAATCACATTCTGTTTTCTTTTATAGTAAATTTCTTGCAAGTGGTCAATAGAACACATGAACACAATGCAGATATTAAGATCTTACTGCTTCAGTGTAAATGGGTAATCATTCAGAAACAGGATTTTAACCCAGACCGTTCTGTTGGTGAAGAGTTGGGATTAATGACATATCTAGTGTCACTAGCACCCTGGAAAAGGCCCCATGGATGAAGGAAGTCCATAGCCAACTGCTCCCCTCCTCAAGCTGGAGTTTCTGGGTTTTAACCCTCCCATTGCCACTCCTGACCCTCTTCCTCAACACTCTGATCCCTTGGTGGTCTGGTGTAAGTTCCTGAAGTCCATGAACTCCAATCCAGAAAAACAAAACAAGAAATCTTTACCATTGTTTTCCTTAACCTCTAGCTGGAACTCAGGATTTATTTCAATTCTGAATGTAGGCTGTTAAGCCTGGGGGTCCTGGCGTGCTTCTGGTGTGGGAGGAGTATCTGCCCTCTACTTACCCTCCTCTCTGGGGTCTTCGGGGTACCACCGGCTTCTGCATCAGAAGAATCACACTGAGTCGAACTGCCAAGGAGTTAAGCGGTGCTTTATTCAGGAATCGATTACATGGCGTAGAAAAGGTGTTTCCCTTTCTTTAATCAGGCAGTATACTAACTTATATACTCTTTTAACAATGGAGAACTCCAATCAAAAGTTAAGTACAGAGTTTTTCCTTTTATGGCTGTATATATATTTTAAAGGTTATGTGTCTTAATATAGGAAGTGTATGCATGTCACATGCCTGTTCCAATGGCCTCATACTCTCCTAACTCAGCAGTAAATGTAGGTCCAAGTTGATCTGTACTCCAACAGTAGGCAATAATCCATTATTCTAAGAATGAACATTGAAGCTTCATCAGTGCCAGTTAGCTCCACCATGCAGAAAATCTGAGTATTCTCTGTGTTCCAGCCTTCTTTCATATAAAGTTTGATTTAGCATGGAAAAGTCTTATATGTTCCTGGTTGTTTGCATAGTTACAATAGCTGGCCTTTATATAGCATTTTAAGGTTTGAAAAACACTCATTTGATCTTTACAATGACTCTGGGTGATTGGTATTATTTCCATAGCTAATGAGGCAAATTGAGATTACGGGACTTGTCCAGGATCATATAGTCAGTAAATGTCTGAGGTCACATTTGAATTTGGGTCTTTCTGACTCCAGATCCAGCACTCTAGACACTGTGTCAATGGGGAAACATAAATAATAGATACATACAGGGCACTATTTGTAGAGAAAATAGGATTTCAGAAGAAAAGGCTCTGATAGTTTTCAGGACCCAGAATAAATGGAATTTGAGCTAACT